>NC_092872.1:7235000-7550625 GCF_028372415.1 Notamacropus eugenii | reverse complement strand
AGAATGGGGAAGGACGTCAGAGGTAGGCCAACTTCCTTATCTTCTGGATGAGAAAACTGAGGCTTACTGGGGTCATGCGATTTGCCCAAGGTCATACAAGTAGTAAATGGCAGAACCAGGATTTGAATCCAGGGTCTCAACTCACACATCTGGCACTTATCCCACTGTACCATGCATTTTCATGAGGAAAGTTTCTTGAAGAGGAAAAAGTAAGACCACATCCTTTAACTTTCTACTTTTTTCCTTCACCAGACGTCCTGGCAAAGAGGGCAGAGAGCAGGAATCTGACAGGCCTAGACTCTGTTCTGCTATGCAGTATGACATTCCTCCAGTTGAGCCCTCTAGCACAGGTGCTGACTTGGCAGCCAAAAAAGTGAATGTGATCCTAGTTTGTATTAATAGAAAGAGAGTTTCAAGAGGGAGGAAGGGAAAGAGGGAGGGAGGTAGAGAAGGGGATAAGCGTTGCGGTGTTCTGCCATTCTCTGATTTGGTCAGAGCATTATGTGTTCACTTTGCGATGGCACTTTAGAACTGGTACTGACAAACTGGTGCATGTGCAGTAAAAAGAGAACAGGATGGTGAGGGAACATGCCATGCCATGAAGAAAGTTTGGGACAAAGAAGAGGCCTTCAAGTATCTGAAGGCCAGAATCACATGGAAGGGGGATTAGACTTGTTCTCCTGGACCCTGGAGGGTAGAACTCAGAGGAATAAGTAGAAGTTACAGGGAAGGAGATTTTAGTTTGACCTAAGAAAAGTCTTCCTAATAATCAGTGCTATCCAAACAATGGAATGGACAGTGTCAATAACTAGTTGCGTGTCCTCACCCCAACCTATGCGAACAGTTGCAAGAGCTTCCAAATCAATCCTACCAATTCTGCTTTCTATTTCCAATCCATCTTTCATGCCACTGACAATATAGATAAATCCTTTCCAATATGGATTTACTCATATTACTCACCTCCTCAAAACCTTTCAGTGCCTCCACATTGCCAAGAATATATAGTTCTTTATTTTTCTTGGGCTTTTTGGGGGGCATCTCTGTCCTCTTCTGCAAGATGACTAGTCTAGAAATCGGTTTTGCATGATTGCGCATGTATAATCTATATCAAAGTGTGTGCCTTCTCAAGAAGTGGAGGGAAGAAGGAAGGAGGGAAGCAACTGGAAACTCAAACATTATAAAAAACAAACACTAAAAATTGTTTTTACATATAATTGTGAAAAAAATTAAAACATTCTTTAAAAACAAGAAAAAGAAAGTTTAAATCCCTCTGCCTGGCATGAAACCCCTTCCCAGAGTCGTCTTTCTGGCCACACTCTTATCGGTCCTCTGAACACAGACCCTGTGCTTTCTTGCCCCAGAGCCTTTACCCAAGAGTGCTCCTGTGCCTGCCAAACCCTCCTGCACAGGGCCTTGAAGACTCACGCTTCTCTCTCAGCCTGCTGAATTCCTTCTCATCAATGACCAATTCCACTGTTCCTCCATAAGGAAGCCTTTCCGGATTCCCTCCAGATGATGGTCTTCCCCCAGAATTTCATAAAGCACTTTATTTGGTATCTCTTTAATGCACTTCTCATGTAACAGCAAAGGGGAGGAATGGCGTGTGTCTCGGTTTCATCAGCACCAGAAGGGCAGGGGCTGAATGGAACAAACATTTTATATCTCCCTAGAACAGAGCACCTATAAGAATGACCAGTATTCAAAAAGTACTCAATAAATCCTTACTGAATGACCTTATGAAAGAACAAATAAAGGAATATTAACCCACTTGGTTTAATTAGAAACTGTAATTAGGGTTGAATTTAATTATATTTATATTTGTAGTTCCATACACATAGGGATTTGTCAGCTACACATAAAGGATTTAAAAACATTATATGTTTAGATACAGAAAAACTTGGATGCCTTTTTATTAAAGCCTCACAAAAACCCTGTGAATAAATTATTGTTAATGGATCAGTTGGCAAGACAGGGATCATCATGTCATCTTTTTTGTTTTGTTTGTTTGTATTTTGCGAGGCACACAGGACCAGGGGTCACACAGATATTAAGTGTTAGTGTCTGAGGCTGGATCTGAATTCAGGTCTTCTGGACCTGTGCTCTATCCACTGCACCACATAACTGCCGCTTGTCTTCTCGACAGACAAAAGAAACCAATGCCCCTGAAAGTCCAACTTGTCCAATGTCACCTTAAAGCTTGAAATAACAACCGAGAACTCTGAACCCTGAGCCAAAAGAGTAACTAAGACTACTTCAGGAGCTCCAGAAAGGATGGAATTGAGTTTGTTGTCCTTGATTTATAAAGTACAGTGTGAAGTATCTCTGGGCACACAACAAACACTAGCTGATGATCTTCAAAGGATCTCCTTTGAGTCAAGTTTGCAGGAGCTATTTTTGCACTGTCCCTGTCTCTCTTCTGGTTCAAATGATACACAGTCATTTCAGGAACTGCAATGGCCTTTGAAACTCTGTGGCAACCATCAACAGGCTCTGCAAATAGCAACAGTGGATTATATCTTGGTCACTTCAACCCCACCCCATACAAGGAGCACCTCTGAATAGGAAGGGCACCTATATTTATTGGTGTCCTTATATGGTTCCCTTCTCAGAAGCAGCTTCCCTTCCAGACCCCACTGTGACATCGAGCCCCTCCTACTCCCTAAGTCTAAAAAACTAGTCTTTCTAACCCACTCTCAAAACAGCTAAGTCAATCACTGCTAAATGGCTCGCTTTTTCTTTCTTCCATATCATGGTGACTTTTCAGTGCCTACCAAAAACAGGGAGTCAATGATTTACTAATTTATTTATGAGATTTGAGGGGGTAAGTGGGAAGAGAAAACTTCTCGATGACAACCAGACAGACAAGTCTCCTCCTTTCAGGATGGGGAGGAAAGGAGTTGCTCTCAGTAGATCCTTGTAAAATTCCAACAGGTAAAATGAGCCAGGCAATAAATGTATCTTCCAATTACTTTCTCAACATTAAGTGAATTTGAAATACCTAAAACATGACTGTGACACTCATTAATTATAAACTGGCTCAGTGTTTGCTTCGAGGTGTCTCAGCCAATCCCCAGTATTTTTAAGAAAAGTGAGCATATGTGTAATTATCCCACCTTGACCCCATCTTGGGGGAGGGAGGGGGAGGAAAGAAGAATTAAAAAAAAAGAAATGTATATAACACTGTTGTATATTTGGAGAGAACAGTAAGTTGTAAAGCAGCTTCATGTACAATCACTTTTTTTATTTTACTGTGTTATGGAAATGCTTGTTTTGTTCCATGAATTAAAAATAAAATAAATTTTAAAAAGAAAGAATTATGGACATGGAATGGACAATATATTGTCCCAAGTAATGTTATCAGGTAACATGTTTCTGTTTCTTTCACCTTGTTAACACAGGAGGGATCACTGTTGGAGGCAACAGGGGTGAAAGAGAGAGTTAGAATCAAGAGCTGGAGAAGGCAGATGGGAACAGGGAGAAAGGGATGCCCTGCTAGAGGGGACACAACCAGCTCATTCTCTTATAGACTTGATAAGCAACTTCAGAGAGTGGTCAGGAAAAGATAATTTAAATGCAAGCCTAAAAGCCTTTCTCCCTCTCTAATCTTGGCTTGAGGCTATTCTTGATCTAACTACCCATAAAAGGGAGTCATTTTGTAAGATCTGCTTAATCATACAAAATAATTGCTAGATTGGTGATAAAGAGACAACAAGGAGAGTAGGAGAGAAGAAGCAGTACTGTAGACATCCTACTGTGAAAGCATAATAAAAGACTATGCTTGCCTAAAGGAGGTCATGGGAAAACTCTTACCTCTCCAAAAAGTGTCTTTTTGAAACAGTCAAAGGTCCCAGAGTAGAGGGGAGGTTGTCCCAGCAAGCTCTTTGGCTGAGTCTGTAGCCTTACCTGTAAAAAAAATGTTAACATTCAGTTAACTTTCATTTATTCAAAGCTGACTGCCTAGTAAGAGGACTTTCTATTCCCTCTTATCTTTTTCCTTCTTGCGGTCAAACTTTTCCAATATGGAAGCGACATCTAACATTTTCATTTTCTCCAAATACGTCATTCTCCCCGGCACCTTCGATTTTGACTTCATTCCTCCAACTCTACTGAAAATGCACACAAAGTTCCTGCTAACCGGCTTCTTAAAAAATCGAATCTTTTCTCTATCCTCATCCATTTTGCTTTTCTGCGAATTCAAGGCAGCAAGCCATCTGACCCATCCTTGAAACTTTCTACTGGGTTTTCCTAACACTCTATTCTGGCATTTCTTCTGCATTCCTGCCATATTCTTTCACCCATCCTCTCTCTGTAGGTCTCCCAAAAAGAGCAACCCTTAGCTTTCTGCTTCATTGACTCCCTCGTAGAACTCATGTACTCATAGCTTTAACCAATCCACCATAACAGAAGGCAAATAAGCCAGGTTACATGGACTAGGAAAAATGTACCTGTCTCTTTAAGAAGAGCAAATGAGAATAAAAGACCAAGTAAATTCAGTTAATAAGGACTATGTTTCCCCCTTCACTGAGAATAGGTTCTGCCCTGCTTAGTTGTTTGTTAGCACTTTTCATATGGAATTCTATTCAAACGGTACTGATTAAGCACATATTCTGAGTCAGACAGTGCCAGGGTGCTGGGGATACAAAAATAAAACCAGAGCAGGCTCCATCCTCAAGGAACTTACATCCTAATGGGGTGGCAACGTGCCCACAGGTGATGCAAAACAAATAAAAAGTAATTTAGAGGTAGGGAAAACTAACACTTAGGTCTCTTGTAGGTGGCCTTGAAGGGAGGTAGATGGGAGTTCCCATGTTAAGTCTTCTGAGCCCCAGTCACACTTGGCAACTATCTCAAACTCATAATGTCCAAAACATTTTCCCTCTTTCAAATTTCCTTATTCTTTCTAATCATGCAGGTATACAATCTTGATGTCATACTTGAACTCTTATTTTCCCTCACCCTACATATTCAGTCATTTGCCAAGTCTTGCCATTTCTGTCTCCACAACATGTCTCAGGGCACGTTTGATCAGGCCACTCCTCTAATTCAATAAATGTCAGGGACTCCCTACTACTTGTAAGGTCAAAATTCCTCCAGCCTTTAAAGCTCTTTACAAGGTCACCTCATCCAACATTTCCAGCCTCATTATACACTAGTCTGGGTCACACCCACTACAACAAAACCCACCTGCCTCCTGACTTTCTCTCCTACTGGACACCCACACCACCTCCCTTCATCACACCTTTGCACCAGCTGTCCCTAAGGGCTGGAATGTATTTTCTCGATAACCCTGACTCTGAAAACTTCAGGTCCTTTAAAACTCAGCTTAAGTACCACCTTCTACATGAGCAGTCCCCTAATCCATCCGTTTACCAAGTGCCTTCTCTCCCAAATTGTATGTATCATGTATACTTAGAAGTGTACATGTTGCCTCCCAATACTTGAAGACAGGGGCTATTTTTCTTTTGTTTCTGTAAACCTAGCACCTGGAGCAAAGCAGGTTCTTAATAAATGCTTCACCAATTATGGATCTGTGACCTTATCTGTATGGGTGTTCCGTCCATTACAACCCTACGGTACAAATGTAGAGGAAAGGGTGCTGGATTGAGCATCAGGAGAAATGTGGTTTCAAATTTCACATTAGACACTAGATGAGTGACTTTGACTCTGAGTTCCACTTTTCTCATAAGTAAAACGGGCTTGGTAGTAACAAATGTTAAGTAGGTATAGGCCTACTTAACAAAAACAGAGTGGCATCAATGATAGGAGGGCTGGACTTGGATTATAAAAACCTGAATTCAAATCTTGGCCCTGCCATTTATAAGCTATGTGACTGTCAATTAACTCAACTCCTTGGTCCTTAGGTTCTTTATCTTAAAATCAGAATAACATTCTCCAACAGCTAAATGATCAAAGGATATGTAGAGTAAGTTCTCAAAAGAAATAAAAGCTATCAACAACCATAAGAAAAATGTTCCAAATCACTACTAAGGAAAAAAACCCAAATTAAAACAAGTCTGAGTTCACCTCATACCCATCAGATTGACAAAGATGACAAACCTGAAAAATGGCAATCACTGTCAGGGCTGTGGGAGGGAAGGCACATTAATGTATTGCCAGTGGAGTTACGAACTAATCCAACTATTCTAGAAAGTAATTTGGGACTAAAACCAAAAAGATTACTAATCTGAGCATAATGTGTCCAAGTGAGACCTCTACTTGGGACAGACTCCAAGGAGAACAATCCACATGTGCAAAAATATTTGTAGCATCACTTTTTATTGTAGCAAAGAATCAGAAACAAAGTAAATACAAATCAACTGGGAAAAGCTGAAGTAATGTTATATAAGGGCATATTATCATGTAAGAAATGAGGAAAGGGATGCCTGAGAAGACTTGTATGAACTAGTGTACGTGAAGGGCGCAGAAATAAGACTATATACAGAACGACTGTATCAGAAGACCTCTATTTAGTATTATTGCTAATGACAACAGCCAGCATTTACAATGTACTTTAAGGTTTTCAAATTACTTTATGTATTATTTTATCTGATGGTCACCACAATTACGGAGTGGGTGCTAATTATTATCCCCATTCTACAGATAATGATATTGAGGCTGAGAGAGGTTAAGTGACTTTCTCAAGGGCTCAAGTACAGCACTTCAGGAACTGAAGTCCAACACAATCCACTGAGCCACCTAGCTGTCTCAAATAGGATAGCATTGATATAGCTCTTGAAGTTTGCAAAGCACTTTACATGTTCCCTCATTTGACCCTCACAACAATCCTGTGATAGAGGTACTAACATTATTCCCATATTACAGATGAGGAAACAGGCTGAGAAGTTCAGCGAGTGGCCAAGGGTCATACAGCAAATGAATACCTGACCCCAGATTCCAAATCAGTTCTTCCTGATCCTAAGTCTAATATTCCACCTGCTGCCCCCCCAGTTACCTCAGTGCAATGACCAATTATGACTCCAGAAGACTAACGACAGAACTCGCTTCTTACTCTTGGCAAGAAATAACAACTGGAGGTACAGAATGATACCTATGACTGTCACATGCTGCCAATGTATGGCTTAATTATACTTTTCTGTTATAAGGGAGGGCTTTTTTTGGGCAGGGGAGGAACAGGAGAAGGGGAAGACTAAAGGGGATTAGGGATGTCAAAGAGTGTCAATGGCATAATTTAAAAATGCATAGAAAAGAGCAGAAGGAAATTCAGAAAGGGACAGAGAAAAGCAAGTAAGTGTTGGTTCTTTTGTGTTAAATTTATTTTTATTTTAAAAGCAAACCATACTGTATATAATATACAGTTTTTATATAGTCTTCTTTTTTTGTTTTTACATATGAAAATGTTTGTGCTTGTCAAGTTCATAACAGGAATAAACAAGAAAAGGGACTCCTCATAACTCCCATGTATCCTGTGGCCTCGCATCCCAAAGTCTGGGATTATAGGACTAGGTTTGATGGCTGGGGGAGTGAGGGGAGGCTACCACAAAGCTATGATTATGTTTGTAACAGCTTCACCTAAGAACCTCAGAATAAAAGTTAGGTCTAGGTCTCTACAGATATTGCTAAAAGGTCCCTCCACCCCTGCGCACACACCCAAGTAACAATAAGACACAAGGCAATCTTTATTTCACCCCAGAGAAAATATAAACCCTATTGCAACTCTATAAAGTAGTTGGTACAAGGGTAGAATGTGTAACAAGGGTCATTTTAACAAGGTTAAAAATTAAAAGAGGAAGCATCTGTTTTGGACTTTATGTCGGAGCAAACCAACATATAAAGAATTCACATTAGCCCATAAACAGTTCATATAACTCTTCTCCCTCTACAATGAGTCCTGCTTTCCTCCTCAATATACAGACCTATGCAATTCTCCAGATATACAGCACCACCCTGTGGTTTGGACAATGAGGAAGAGAGACCAACTGAATGTTGCTAGAGAGAACTAACTGCCTTCAACGTATTAACATATCAGGGGAATCATTCAACAAAAATAACCTGGGGTTCAAGAACTCTGGCTACATTAAAGCTGCCATTTCTCAGGCGGAGATGTTGTGCGGTAGTCCCTCCAGTTACCATCACTAGGGTTGGGCACCATTGAGGGATCCAAGCCAACAAATGGGCAAAAGGGAAACCCATAGGTTTCTTATTGTAACCTTCTTAAGATGTCCCCATCCCCACAGGGAAGTGATCACCAAGGGATGTTCCATCAATTAAAGAGGCATAACAGAAGTCCCAAACAAAGGTCTCATCCTTTAACCTTTCGAAGGGGCTCTGGATGACTCATAGTCACATCATTTCCATTTGGACTAATTAATCCACAGGGTTGCTGTGAAGAAAAAATTTTGAATTCAACAATAAACATTTACTCAGCTTCCTACTGTAAGGCACTGTGCTAAGTCCTGGAGTTTCAAAGAAAAAAAAGAGCTTCTATTTAACTGAGGAAACACAACTGGTACACAATCACCAAGCATTTATAAAGTAACTGCCAGGAGCCATGCACTGTGCTAGGCCTTGAGGATATAAATTTTAAAGTGAGACAGATCCTATCCTCAAGGCCTTGCATTATAGTCTACCTATTCACAAATCAATATAAGCTACTGTATATACAAAATGAATTATAGGGGAGTAAGGGCATGAAACTAACAACTGAGGACATTGGGCAAGCTGTCATCAAGGAGGCACCTGAACTCAGCCTTGAACAGAGCTGAAGCAGAGGTGAAGAGGAGGCACATTCTAGGAATGAGGAGCAGGCTGGGCAGGCATTGAATGGAAGGGTGCGTACAGGAAACAGCAAGAAGTCCAGTTGGGCTGAACAGTAGAGTGGCAGCATGAGGGGCAGTACTATTTAATCAATGAGATGGAACAAAGGCTGGAGCCAGAATGCAAAGGGCTTGAAATGCCCTTTGAAAGCACTGGGGAGCCCCAGAAACTTCTGGAAGTTAGGAATGACATAGTCAGACTTGTGCTTTAGGAATATCAATCTAGTAGCTATGTGGAAAATAGATTGTAAAGGGGAAACCTTCCAAGCCATATCTTCTCTACTCCAATCACCATCTCTCCTCCCCAGGGGTAATTTAAATTGTCTTTGAAGCCCTTAGTCCTAGCAAATGAGCTCTTGCATTACACCTTGCTAGGGCCTAGGTCTCCACTTTATGCCATGCATTCTCTTCTCAGATGTAGAGTATTCCTTCAACTTTCTCCCTGGTAACGTGTACTATACCTATGGGACCACTGGCCAATCTTGATGGGGCCTATGCCACTTCCAGGGCAACTCTACTCCATGCTACTATTCACAGACCCCATCCCACCCCTTTCCAGCTCTCCTTTAAATATTGTCCTCCTGCACCAGAACGTAACGCCCTTGGGAGTTTGGATCCAAACAACAGTTTGGATTTGTATCCCTAGCACTTAGCACAGTGCCTGATGAACAGTAAAAGCTTAATCACTGATAGCTCAAGCTGTAAGCCTCACTAGTGGAAAGGCTGAGCCTACTGGATCACATATCACCCAAATGTCAGTCCCTAGGGAGGGGGAATGGGTCTGAACAGGCAGTTTACCAAGGGGCAAACAAGCCTAGATCAGAAACAGAGCAGGTAAAAGCTCCAAAGCTTACAAGTAATGAAACCAGGCCTATGAATGACCCATGTACTTTCAGCCTTGGTAAGATGGGGAGACTTAGCCTCAAAATAGATATAGGTAGGTAAAAATGCTTTATTTATCTAACTAATGAGATAAGGTTGGAAAAGAAACATTAAGGAAGGCCTTAAATGCCAGGCTGAGTAGCTTGCATTTTATCTTATAGACAATAAGAAGAACCCAGAAGGTTTTTGAGCTGGGGAGGAACATGATAAGAGCTGTTTTGGAAAGATGATTTTGGCAGCTACATATGGGGAATGAATTGAAAAAGGAAGCCCTGGAGAGAGGGAAACAAAAGAAATGGTTATTACAATAATCCAGTCAAGAGGTAAGTGGTGGTAGGTGGTGTGTGAGAATGGGATCAAAAGATTTTTCAAAAATAGGCAGTAGGGACAGAACCAGTAGATAAGGGAGGGATTGACCAATGGGGCACCCTCCCAGAGGACATAGGATGGGATAGGGAATGAAAGGCCCAGGTGGAAGGGATTATCCTTGACAAAAAGGGGCAACTATTCCTTAGAAACCAGAGCAAAGTGGAAAGGAAAGGATGGGTACTGACACACAGGAGTTTTAAGGTGTAGAGTGGGAGAAATGAGGAAGCTCCTGCCACAGCCAGTCTTCACTTTCTCAGTAAAGAAGGAAGCAATATCCTCTCCTGAAAAAGGGAAGAGGATCGTGAGGGGTTCAAAAATAAATGCTGTGGAGAGGGAAATAGAGTCAATTATGAAAGAATGAGAGGTTTGCAACCAATTTTGGTATGGGAACAAATAAGGAAACTTATTTCCCTCCTCTGTAGAGGCAGAGAACTGTAAGTGGGAAATCCTGCATACACTATGAGGGGTGGTTATTCTATCAGGCAGGTTTTACTTAACTTTCTAACAGGACAGTTTCACATGCAGCAGAGGTAGCATATCAGGAAATGTCTGTGGAATAAAAAACAAAAGCCATCAATAAAAAATACCATTTAAAATCAAGAAACTGCCCTGTGGCAGTGAAGACCCAGGCTGAATTCATAGTGGATCCAGCTGATATGGTTGTGTGCTGTCAGAGAGCTGGTACAGGAATGGGTGATGGGGAGCTAAAATGTGGAGGAGCTGGGTCTGACAAACAGGGGAGTGAAATCACCATATATACTGATGTTCCCAAGTACAAAGTGAGAGGGAGAAGTGAACTGGAAGATGGTGAATCAGGTATTAAAAGCTGGAGAAAAGAGGGAGAATGACTTGCAGAATGACTTGTATATTATGGCAAGAAGAATCTAGAAGCGTGATATGGAAACATGGAAAGCAAAGAAAGTTAACAGAGTGACATTGGCAGGTGGAGGGTGTAGAAATGGTAATGGAAGGGCAACATACAGATTGATTTCTCCTGATTCTGCGTGTCAAGATGTATGAGAGTGGGAACCAAAAACAGAGACAGTAGCCAAGGATATGGTATCTTTAGGAGAGAAAGCAGCTAAACGGTACAGAGGATCCAGCTTCTGCCCTGGAACCAGGAAGACCTGAGTTCAAAGCCAGCCTTGGCCTCTCATTAGCTGTGTGACTCCAGGCAAAGTCACTTTCTTAGCCTCTGTCTGCCTCAGTTTCTCTATCTATCAAATGAGGGTAGTAATAGCTCCTGCCTTCTAGGGTTGCCGTGAGGATGAAAAAAAATCATACTTGTCAAGCAATTCACAAAGTGCCTGGCACATATTAAGCACTATATAAATGTTAGCCATTATTATTAAATACTTATTAAACCCCCACTACGTGTCAGACACCATGCTAGATACTAGGAATACAAAGTGAAGAATAAAACAGTTCCTGTCCTGGGGGCTAGGGAGCAGGGACAGAGACTTAAAATCCTTTAGAAATGTTATTAATTAATTAATAATAATTAATTAATGATGCTATTATCCCTCAGAATTAGTCAAAAAGGCTACATCCTCTGGCTTCTTTATTTAGACTCATGATGTTCCCTTATCCACAAAGACTGCTTACTCCCTTGTCCACCATTCAAACATCTCTCCTCCTCTATCAGGTTAAGTACACTTGGCCTTGGCAGCGCCCATCTGGAGGCGCCCAATCCAGAAGTGATCTCTTCATCTTCTGATTTCTTTTGACTGACCACGTTTGACTCTGTATCACAGTCCTTTGTTTCCCAGGCTTTTTCCCTTTTAGGGGAATGGAAGCTCTAAGAAGAAAAGAATCTTGTTTCAAACATCTTGGCAATCCCCTCAGTGCCTAGAAAAGCACCTTTCCAGAAGGATGCTGCTCAATAAAAGTCTGTCATATAAGACACCAACAAGATCTTAAGGCCAGTCTTATGCAAAAGAGATGATGAAATATCAATACCTGTTGATATTTCAGGAGCATTTGTCCAAAACAAAAAACACTCTCCCCCGCAAAAAACCTGCTGAAACCTGAAACTGGATAATCACACCTCCCTGTTCTGGCTTAAAGCCAACTGAGCTTTATAGGATTTTAAGATGTAGATACTCTCAGGAAAGGATGTGCAGTAATCCTTGACTTTGAACCTACTGACATCCTTTCTTAACCAGAGAGCCTGAGAGAGGCTGAATAAATTTGATTTCAGATTTCGAAATGCCCTATTCTGTGTTTAGTCATGCACTTAAATCAAAGTTTGGCTCTCCAACACTGGATATTAAGTATGAACATTAATTCGATTCTACTTGGATGTCTTTTATTCCTGAATCAAGGGGAAGCATCATGAAACATAAAATAGAACAGGGAAAGATTGGAGACAAAGAAACCAGTGAGAAAAACAAGAAAATAAACAAGAAAAATGAGAAGAAATAAAGATCAGACCTAGGGAGACTTCAGTGGTAAACAAACAAACATAAAACAAAGGAAGTCGTTACACAGATATGGCAGAGGTAAAAATGACAGGATTTGGCTAGTCACTGGTGATAAGAAGGTGAGAAGGAAGTCAGAGATGATTGAGGTCTCAAGCCTGAATGACCAGGAAAACAGTGAAACCATCAATAGAAATAAAGAAGTTAGGAGAGAAGGAGAAGCTTTTAGGGAGGTGGGGGCAGTGAGGAATGAAGATCAGTTTGGGACCAACTGGGTTTAAAGAGCAAGTGTAGCATATGGTAGAAGTATTTGGGGGTGGGGGGAAGGGGTGGAAGCAGCTTTCTCAAAGTGGCTGGAAAAAGGGCTATAGCTCTAAAGAGACCTCAGTCATCCTAAACTACTCACTCGACTCCACCTTAAATATCCAATCAGTTGCTAAGTCATAAGACTTAATGTTTTATTTTTCCTTACCCTTATAGAAATATAAAAAAGGAATATCTGTATTTCAAGAGAGGACTGGGAGAAAGAACAAGCAAAATTCCTAACACAAAGGAATCAGAGAATGGCAGAACTGGAAGAAATTTAGAAAATTACACAGACCATCCCCATTTCTTCCTGCCCCCATTTTGTAGGTTAGGAAATAGTGCTATACAAAAGTCAAATCCCTTCTCCAAAGTAATATGAAAATATTTATCCCTAACATGCCTCAGAATATTCAGTCTCCCCTTAATCTAGCATGGAAAGACTGCCTAACTAATTTTTCCTAAACACTGATATCACTTCTCACCCAGTAGTCTCTCCTCTGTCTAATCTATCCTTAACATAATACTAGTCAAGTCCTCTGCTAAAAACCTTTCTAGGGACTCCTCCCAATTTCCTACTGGGTAACCAAATTCAAATTCCTTAGCCTGGCATTCAAGGCCTTCCATAACTTGGATCTATCCAACCTTTCAGCTTTATTCAGGCTCTGGTCAAGCTCAGATGCTCTCTGGTCCTCCCACTCACGCCCCCCCCCCCCTTATAGAACAGTCCACCTTTTTGTTTCTATGAATTCCTACCTATCCTTTAAAGCTCAATTCAAAAGCTACCTCCACCAGGAAACTCTCTGATCTCACTCATCCTTGTTTTCTTGCCCTAAGACCTCACTAAGCACTCTGTTTTGCAACTTTTAACCTACTTATTATGTCATGTTTCATAGAATAATTATGTGTCTTTAAACTATAAAGCTCATCAGGGTAAAGTTATCTTTTCTAAACTTTCTATCTGATCCAGTACCAAGCATAGTATTCCAACACAAGATGATAAAAAAGTCTGATAACAGAATTAGCAAATACAATGGGTTTTTACCTTTGCCTTTCTTTGTGTCCCCAGTATTTAGCAAGATGCCTAGCACATAGTAAGTGCTTAATAAATGTTTATGGATTTTAATTAAACTTGATTTCCAGTCTTAGCTCATTTCTGAGTAGGATTTAGCAGCCAAACAAACAGCCAAGCTCTTTCTGGGCTTGGACACCTCCACTGGCCTATCTTCATCCCTCACCTTCAAAGCTACAAAACAGGATTAACAAGAAAAACAAATATAAAATGATACAAAAATGATTCAATGAGTCAAGGTTAAAAGAGGCTGGCCTCTCCTAGGCTCCAATCAATGTGAAACAGAGTTGACACTTCCTTAGACTACATTCTGTCTGCTGGTGAAGATAAAGGGAAACATTCCTAAGCTGTCTCCTTAAGAGCTTCCAAACACTAAGAGGAAGGTGGATTCTTTTGAGCTAATAAAAGGTGTTCACCCCTCCTCCCCTTAATATAATTCTGAGCTCTGTTCTCACTATTCTATATCTAGGATTATTAGAGTCTCTTTCCCTACACCATCAACAATCACAATATTTTTTAGCACAGTGATGTTAAACTCAAATAGAAATAGATTCCTGTGGGCCACATGTTAACTAAGAAAAAGATAAAATTAACATTACCTACATTGTACTGTATTTTTATTTGTTTTGCCAAACATTACCCAATTATACTTCCATCCAGTTTAGCCTCACTAGACCTGAATTTGGTACCGCTGTTCTAGAACACCAAGATTCTCTAGTGTCATTTATATCTTTGTAAAACCTGTGAGTCTAAGGATGACAACCTCCTACTGCTGTTCCTCCCACTCATTCATTTCACAAATATATATTATGTGCCTAAAACTATGTGCATAGCACTATGGTAGTTCAATCTATGCATTCATGACTCTTATTGTATCTCTAGAACTAAGGAACAAGCATAGATAACTCCAATATACAATATTCTATAAGAAAGATCTCAGAGTGTGATGAGAGGTCCGAATGGAAGATTTCAATCCACAAGGAGTATGGGGAAGGTTTTCCTAGATGAGGTAGTATTTGAATTGGGCTTAAAAGGGCAGATTCAACAGACTGAAAGAGAGAAGCATTCAAGAGCATTTAGAACAGGGTGGACAAAGGCAGAGAGAGAAAGCTTTGCACTTGGAAAGGCATCATAAGATAGAGCTGAAGGGGGTGACTCTTTGAAGCACGCTAAGTTCATGGCTGATAAAGGAAATCCTCCTATCACTCTCCCTAGTGGAGAGGCAGGTGTCTTATCTTTAACGTTCTTCAAAGGCACTCTTCCTCCCACCAAATTACACTTCCCTTCCCACCAATCCTAATATAGCATTTAGTTTTTCATATCTCAAATATTTGCTAAAATGTTTGCCGTTGTTTAACGGTGTCCAACTCTTCATGACCCCCTTTGGGTTTTTCTTGACAAAGACACTGGAGTGGTTTGCCATTTCCTTCTTCAGCTCACTTTACAGATGAGGAAACTGAGGCAAACAAGGTTAAGTGATCTGTCCAAGGTCACACAGCTAGTAAGTACCTGGGACTAGATTTGAACTCGGGAAGATAAATCTTCCAACACATTACATGACTTCCCTTTTTTGTATTCCTTTAAAGAACAGTAAACTCCATGGAAGTAGGTCTTATCTAAACTTTGTATTCCCCTCCCTGCACGCTGCAAACACCTAATTAATGTTTGCTAAATGCATAAATTTCCTTTGTCGGTCCACTTAGTTGCAGATTACTAATCTCCAGTTTCCACTGGGTTCTTATGTGGTCTCCCACATATTCCCAGAATCTCAGAGCTGGAGGAGTTCATCGAGTACAGCCCCTCATTTTATCAAGAAGGAAAGGGGCAATTCTACCCTTTAGGATCGAGAGTGTGAAGGAACAGACGTAGAGAGCCCAGAGAGAAAGACGGGGGAGGAGAACCCTGGCAGTCGGCAGGTGAAAGGTCTGGTCAAAGGCACGTTGCCCCATCGCCTTCCTTATCGGAACTTCCAACAAGGTACACGGATACAGAGGGCAAAGACCGCTATGTCGATTGTACAGAGGAGGAAACTGAGGCCCTGGGAGTCGGGAAGGAGGAGTGGAGTCCCAAGCGGACCAGGACGACGATCAAGCCACTTCTCCGGGCCCTCGGTCTCCTCATCTGCAGGAAGACGAGGGTGCAAGGCCGGCTCCCCCTCGGGGCAGAGGCGCGGCTGGTCCCGGCCTTGGGACTCGTCCTTGTCCTTCCCGGCCCGTCCGTCCGTCCGTCCCTCTCCCCCCAGCTCCCCAGGGGGCCATGGCTCCCGCCATGCCCCGCTTCCTCTCCCGCCCCCTCCCCAGCCCCTCGCCGGAAGCAGCGGGAATCCCCTGGCCCACCTCCCCGGTAACTGGCAGGGGGCTCGCTCCCTTCCTCCGCCCAGCCCGGGCAGTCCGGCCCGGCCCGCACCTTCACCGTGTCCAGCGGGTGGCCCACTAAGACCACGCACACGCCGCCGAAGCCTCCGGCCAGGAAGTTCTTCCAGGGGCTGATGCGACGCGATGAGACCTCCATCTCATCCTCTGCAGTGGTACCGGCCTCCATCTCGGCAGCGCAGCCCTAGTCTCACTCCAGCTGTAGCCGTCGACCTTTCCCCCACATTGGGGGAAGGAGGCGGGGCCTTTTGGCGAGGGGCATGCTGGGAAACGGGAGGAGAGGCGGGCCTCGACCTCCTCCGCGCCCAGCTGGCCGCGCCCAGTCTGGCCACGCCCCCGAGGCCACGCCCCTCCCGCATTCCGGGGCGCCCCGACCTCGCCGTGCCGCTCCCGAGGCTTCCCCGGGCGGCTTGTTTGCCCTAGTCCTGCGGGGACAGCGGTGCCAGGATTGTTGTCCACATTTTTCAGAGGAGGAAACTGAGGCCCGGACAGTGACCCAGAGTAGCCGAAAGCCTTGGATTTGGAGTCGGAAGACACGGATGCTCCAGGGCGGGATCATATCAATCATATCAATCATTGTAAATTGTAAGCGCCTTGAAAGCAAGAACTGGGTCTTGTTTGCTTCTTTTTTTGGCCTTTTATATCTCCGGCATTTAGTGCAGCGCAGGCACACGGGAGATACTTCAATACCTGCTAGAGTGGATTCAACTGGATTTCAAGCGCAAGCTCCCTTATTGTACATCATTCCTTACTCCCTGTTGGAGGGAGGTATGTGTTGCCAAGACTCAGCCTCTGGATTTGCTTGGACCAGGTTCAATTCAGGGAGTATCTCACAAATCGCTCTTGCTGGAGCTGCTTAAATTTTCTCCCACTCCGTCAGAATTTGTTAACTAGATCTATAGAAAAGGCAAAAGGACCCTTGGTTCCGATGCAGGTACCCAGATAATTCATCTGATTGTTCAGCTAATACAGGGCAAAACACTAAGAATTCCAACCCAAGCTAAGTAATGTCCAGAGGAATTTCCAATCCAGACTAGCCAACTCCACCTCTACCAGGAACATACAGTCCTCAGATGTAATAATAACTGATTTTTATATGGATTAAGATTCACAAGACAATTTGCATAAATTAAATCATGTGAACCTCTCCATAATCATTTGAAGAAGGGTAATAACAAGAGTTAATATCCTGTTTTGCAGATGAGGAAACAGATTTAAGAAGTTAGGAAACTTTCTCATGGACAATATGTTAGTGTCAGAAGGCAGGGTTTTCTGACATGCTTCCCTAAGATTGAAACGACCTTAATGAAAGACAAAAGACTTCAATGAATAGCCCATCCCATGTAACTCACAGTACTAAGGTTTGGATTTGCCCTCTCATGCCACCAAGTTGTGCCTTTTGTGTTCTTCCAAGGAAGTGACTCCCTGATCTTGGAATTTCTCTTCTAGGTTCAAGAACTTGAATTGTTCAGAATAAATTCTCAAACATCCCATTTCTAGACCCATACCCAAAGTCTTTTCAGCTTTATTATTGTGTTCAGTAGTTTCAGTCATGTCTAATCTTCAAGACCTTCTTCAGCTTAATAAAGCCTCACAGAACTGGCCCAGAATTGCCTCAGTTTTCTCATCTGTAAAATGAGTTAAGAGGGAAATAGCAAACCACTCCAGTATCTTTGCCAGGAAAACCCCCATGGGGTCATGAACTCACAGAAAACCCAGAGTTGCCTCTATATCAGACTGAAGTGAATGCTTCTACTCAATTCAATATAATTCAGGGTTCATAAGATTTAGAGCTAGAAACAACCATTGAGAACATTTCATCTAATCTCATTTTATAGATGAGGAAACTGAGCTGGAGAGATTTTCAATTCAATTTAGTAAAAATTTATCAAGTACCTACTATGGAAATCATTTCAGGGATCCCAGATATCTCTTAGGAAAGCCTACCACATTAATGCCAAAGTTTACATGGATAAGCGATATGGCAACAAACCACAGAATACTTAAGATCTCAGAGAAAACAAAATGACCAATTACCCAAAGGCCAATGGAAGATAATCCAAGACACTCTCCTTCCTGCCTCAGTGAGTTCAGAGCCTGGCTCACAATATTCCCTCCCCAAATCCTAACTTCATGCTAAAGTACTTCCACATGTATCCCCTTCATATTTCACTGAAAAATGCCATTTACCAAGAGTTCTCTCTTCTTTTCTCCACCTCATTGCACATCACTCAGATGCCTTCTTCCACTTTCTCATCATATAAAGATGTGGCCCTTTGTCTTGCCAAGGCAAACCCTTCTACATGGACAAGGAATCACTCCATCCTACCTTTTTATTTATTTTATTTTTTTCAAATTACGTGTAAGGGTAATTTTCAACATTCATTAAATTTTTTTTAGTTGTAGATTCTCTTCAGCCTTCCCTCCCCTCCAGTTTCCCTGAGATGGTAAGTGACCTGTTACAGGTTATGCATGTGCAATTATATATAAACTATTTCCTTATTAGGCATGTTGTGAAGGAAAATATACAAAAAAAAAGCAAGAAAAATAAAGTATGCTTTGATCTGCATTCAGATTTCATCTGTTCTTTCTCTGGAGGCAGATAGAATTTTTCATCATGAGCCTTTTGGAATTGTGTTGGATCATTGTATTGCTGAGAATAGTTGTCATTCACAGTCATTCATCTTATAACATTGCTGTTACTATGTGTAATGTTCTCCTGGTTCTGCTCACTTCACTTTGCATCAGTTCATGTAAATCTTTCCAGGTTTTTCTAAAATCTACCTCCTCATCATTTCTTATAGCACAATCATATTCTATTATATTCATATACCACAACTTGTTCAGCCATTCCCCAATTGATGGATATCCCTGCAATTTCCAAGTCTTTGCCACCACAGAGAGAACTGCTATAAATAAATAAAAGATGTGTAGGTCTTTTCCTCTTTTTTATGATCTCTTTGGGATACAGACCTAGTAGTGGTATTGCTGGATCAAAAGGTATGCAGAGTTTGATTGCCCTTTGGGCATAGTTCCAAATTACATTCCAGAATAGTCAGATCAGTTCACAACTCCACCAACAAGGTATTAGTGGCCCAGTTTTCCCACATCTTCAATATTTATCATTTTCCTTTTCTGTCATGTTAGCTAATCTGATAGATGTGAGGTAATACCTCAGAACTGTTTTAATCTGCATTTCTCTCAATAGTGATTTAGAGCATTTTTATATGATTATAGATAGCTTTAATTTCTTCACCTGAAAACTGCCTGTTCATATCCTTTGACCATTTATCAATTGTGAAATGACTTGTATTCTTATAGAATTGACTCAGTTTTCTATATAGTTAAGAAATGAGGCCTTTATTAGAAACATTTGCTGTAGAAACTGTTTCCCAGCTTTCTGCTTTCCTTTTAATTTTGGTTGCATTGGGTTTATTTGTGAAAAAACTTTTTAATTTAATGTAATCAAAATGATCCATTTTGCATTTCATAATGTTCCCTATCTCTTGTTTGGTCATAAATTCTTCCCTTCTCCATATATTTGACAGGTAAACTATTCCTTGCTCTCCTAATTTGCTTATGATATCACACTTCAAGTCTAAATCAGGTATCCATTTTGTCCTTATGTTGGAATACAATGTGTGATGTTGGTCTATGTCTAGTTTCTGCCATACTATATTTTCCATTTTTCCCAGAAGTTTTTATCAAAGAGTGAATTCTTATCTCAGAAGCTGAAGTCTTTAGGTTTATCAGACAGTAGATTGCTATAATCATTTACTACTCTGTCTGGTATGCCTAGTCTATTCCACTGATCTACCACTCTGTTTCTTAGCCAATACCAAGTAGTTTTGATTAATGCTGTTTTATAATAGTCTTAGATCTGGTATGGCTAGGCCACCTTTTCTGGCATTTCTTTTCATTAATTCCCTTGATATTCTGGACCTTTTATTCTTCCAGATGAATTTTTTAAATTTTTTTCTAGTTCTATACAATAAATTTTTGATAATTTGATTGGTATGTCACTGAATAGTTAAATTGATTTAGATAGAATTGTCATTTTTGTTATATTAACTTGACCTACCCATGAGCAATTAATATTTTCTCAATTGTTTAGATATGACTATTTGTGTGAAAAGTGTTTTGTAATTGTGTTCATGTAGTTCCTAGGTTTATCTTGGCAAGTAGACCTCCAAATATTTTATGTTGTCTACAGTTATTTTAAGTGGAATTTCTCTTTCCTTCTCTTCTTGCTGAACTCTGTTGGTAATAGATAGAAATGCTGATGATTAGTGTGGATTTATTTTATATCCTGCAAGTTTGCTAAAGTTCTTAATTATTTCAAGTAGTTTTCTAGTTGATTCTTTAAATATGCCGTCATATTATCTGTAGACTGATAGTTTTGTTTTCTCATTACCTAGTCTAGTTCCTTCAATTTCTTTTTCTTCTCTTATTGCTAAAGCTAACATTTCTAGTACAATATTAAATAATAGTAGTGATAATGGGCATCCTTGTTTCACCCATGGTCTTTCTGGAAAGGCTTCTAGCTTCTACCCATTACAAATAATACTTGCTGATAGTTTTAGATAGATACTACTTATCATTTTAAGAAAAGCTCCATTTATTCCTATACTCTCCAGTGTTTTTAATAGAAATGGGTGCTGTATTTCGTCAAGTTTTTTCTGCATCTATTGAGATCATCATATTTAATTTCTGGTGGTTTTGTTTTTGATATGGCCAATTATGCTAATTGTTTTCCTAATACTGAACTAGCTCTGCATTCCTGGTATAAATCCCACCTGGTCATATTGTGTTATCCAGGTGATAAATTACTATAATCTCTTTGATAATATTTTAATTAAATTTTTTGCATTAATATTCATTACAGAAACTGGTCTATAGTTTTCTTTCTCTGTCTTGTCTCTTCCTGGTTTGGGTATGAGTATCATATTTGTGTCATAAAAGGAATTTCAGAGAACTCCTTTTTCACTTATTTTGCCAAATAGCTTATATAGTATTGGAATTGTTTGTTCTTTAAACACTTGGTAGAATTCACTTGTAAATCCAGTTGACCCTGGAGATATTTTCTTAGGGAGTTCATTGATGGCTTGTTCAATTTCTTTTTCTGAAATGGGGTTATTTAAATATTTTATTTCTTCTTCTGTTAATCTGGGCAATTTATATTTTTGTAAATATTTGTCCATTTCACTTAGGCTGTCAGATTTATTGGCCTACAGTTGGGCAAAATAGCTCCTATTTATTGCTTTAATTTACTCTTCATTGGTGGTGAATTCATCCCATTCATTTTCGATACTGGTAATTTGGTTTTCTTCTTTCTTTTTTTAAATCAAATTAACCAAAGTTTATCTGTTTTATTGATTTTTTTCACAAAAGCAGATCTTAGTTTTATTAATTCAGTAGTTTTTTTACTTTCAATTTTATTAATCTCTCCTTCGATTTTCAGAATTTCTAATTTAATATTTAATTAGGGATTTTTAATTTGTTCTTTGTCTAGCTTTTTCAGTTACATGCCCAATTCATCAATCTGCATTTTCTGTATCTTAATCATGCAAGCATTTAGAGATATAAAATTTCCCCTAAGTATCACTTTGACTGCCTCCCATAAATTTTAGTAAGTTGTCTCATTATTGTCATTCTTTTTGATGAAATTACTGATTGTTTCTATGATTCATTGTTTGACCTCCACGTTCTTTAAGATTAGATTATTTAGTTTCCAGTTCATTTTTATTCCATGTTTTCATGGCGCTTTATTACATGTAATTTTTATTGCATCATGATCTAAAAAAGATGCATTTAATATTTCTGCTTTCCTGCATTTTATTGTAAGGTTTTTACATCCTAATACATGGTCAATTTTTGTGTAGGTGCCATGTGCCACTGAGAAAAAAGCATATTCCTTTCTATCCCCATTCAATTTTCTCCAGAGTTCTACTATATCTAACTTTTCTAAGGTTCTATTCACCCCCTTAATTTCTTTCTTGTTTATCTTATGGTTAGATTTATCTAGCTCTGAGAGGGAAGGTTAAGTTCTCCCACTTGTATAGTTTTACTATTTTTTCACTTGCCTTCTTCTCTAAGAATCTGGATGCTGTACCACTTGGTGCATATATGTTTAGTATTGATATTACTTCATTGTCTATGGTAACTTTTAGTAGGATGTAGTTTCCTTCCTTATCCCTTTTAATTAGATCTATTTTTGCTTTTCCTTTGTCTGAGATCAGGATTGATACCCTTGCTTTTTTTTTTTTACTTCAGCTGAAGTATAGTACATTCTGCTGTAGCCTTTTACCTTTACTCTGTGTGTGTTTCTTATAAACAACATATTGTAGGATTCTGGTTTTTAATCCACTCTGATATTCACTTTTGTTTTATGGAAGAATTCACCCCATTCACATTTACAGTTATGATTACTAACTGTGTATTTGCCTCTATGCTATTTTCTCCCCTTTTATGCTTTTCTCTCTCCTTTCACCCTGTCCTCCTCACCAATGTTTTCTTTTGATCATAGCCTCCTTGAGTCTGCTCTCTTTCCATCAGGCCTTCTCCCTTTTCTTTCCCCTTCTACTTCCTTAGAGGTTAAGATAGATTTCTGTACCCAACTGAGTGTATATGTTATTCCCTCTTTGAGCCAAATCCAATGACAGTAAGACTCTAACAATGTTCAGCCTCTCCCTTCTTTCCCTCTATTGTAATAGGTCTTTCATGCCTCTTCAAGTAATATAATTTACCCCATTCTGTCTCCCCCTTTCCTCTTCTTCGAGTACAATCTTTTCACTCATCCCTTAATTTTTTTTATCATCACATCAAAGTCAACTCCCCACACTCTCTAAGTATAGTTTTTCTAATTGCCCTTATAGAGATAGTTCTTATGAGTTACAAGTATCATCTTCCTGTAGAGTAATAGAAACAGTTTAACCTTATTTAATACCATGTTGTTGTTTTCTTTCCTGTTTACATTGTTATGTTTCTCTTTAGTCTTGTATTTGAAGATCAAATTTTTTGTTCAGCTCTGATCTTTTCATCAGAAAAGTTTGAAAGTCTCATATTTTATTGAATGATCCATCTTTTCTCCTGAAAGATTATGCTCAGTTTTGCTGGGTAGTTGATTCTTAGTTGTAATCTAATTTTTTTTACCTTCTGGAATATCATATTCCAAGCCCTCCAATCCTATAATTCAGAAGCTACCAAGTCCTGTGTAATCCTGACTATGGCTCCTTGATATTTAAATTGTTTCTTCTGGCTGCTTGCAATATTTTCTACTTGACCTGAGAGTTCTGGGAATTTGGCTACAATGTTCCTTGGAGTTTTCATTTTGGGTTTTCTTTCAGGGGATTCATCCAATGACTATTTTATCCTCTGGGTCTAAGATATCAGGCCTGTTTTCCTTGATAATTTCTTGAAAGATGCTGTCAAGGTTCTTTTTTTGATCATGGCTTTCAGGTAGTCCAGTAATTCTTAAATTATCTCTCCTACATCTATTTTCCAGGTTAGTTGGTTTTCCAATGAAGTTTTACATTTCCTTCTATTTTTTTTCATTCTTTTGGTTTTGTTTGACTGATTCTTGATGTCTCATAGAGTCATTAGCTTCCACTTGCCCAATTCTAATTTTTAAGGAATTTTTTTTTCAGTTAGCTTTTGTAATTTTCAGCGTCTTTTGTTTTCCATTTGGCTAATTCTACTTTTAAAGGAGTTGTTTTCTTTTGTAGTTTTTTCCTCCCCAGTTTGGCCAATTCTGCTTTTTAAGGAGCTGTTTTCTTCAGTATGCATAGGCAAATAATAGTCTGTATTTAAAAAATAACTAAGCTATCTCTTTAATTCTGATAAATCCATATTCTATTCCAGGACACTCCCTCATACTTACCCAGATCAACTCTTTCGCTCCCCTCTCTCTATCCTACTCAACCCTTCCCCTTCCATTATGCTCTCCCTCTGAACACACTAACAACATTCTACCATTAAAAAACCACCCTTCCCATTGGACATATACCCTCTCTCAGGAAATTACTTCATATGCACACACGTACACACACCTGGCAGCAGTAAATCCTTAATAAATGCTTGTTGAATTGAATTTAATTATGAGGCAAAAGTACAGAAGGAATGCCTTCTAGGCCAGTAGGATAGCCTGTGTGGAGGTACAGAGATGAGACATGAAAAGCCTTGAAGTCACTGTGGTATCATTATGTGGCAATTGAGTGAACCCCACTGACTCCATCCCACGATTCAATTCTGGAGCTAGCTCAGTTCCCTTTCTATTCAGTTATAAGGCTAGTCCAATTTCTATCTTGTGAGAAAACTTCATTCAATTATGGAAATTGTGAGAAAACTTTATTGTGTTGTTTGAACCTAGCCCTGGGTGGCTGGGAAGCTGGACTAGCCCTACCAGATTTGTTTAAGATTGATGAAAAGAGTTTTCTCACAATTATACATTTCAAGCAATTCACATCTTATCTGAAAACTGACCAGGTACTTGTCAATCAGTTACTGTTTCCTTGTTCTTTGATTGAACAGAGATACCTGGGGGTGGGGAGACACCTCTTTTTCTGATTTCAGCAAATCTCCTTCCCAATTGGGAAAGCCTCTAATCTTTCCACCAATTAGAAATCAGATGACCTAATCTTGTATCCTGGTTTATATCCTGCTAATTTTTTTTTTTAATGCATAAAAATCTATCTCGCCCTATATTTGGGGTCCATTGCCAAGCTGAGAAGGCCTGGTCCCAATTGGTTATGCAGTTGGCATGCAATACGTAATACTCACATTCTCTGAAGCTCAGACCTTTGTTTCCTCAGTCATTTCAACCAATTCACATATCACAGTTGCATCTAAGGGAATAATAATAATAGCTAAAATAGTGCTTTATAGTTCACAGAATACTTTACATAGTTTATCCATGTAAAGGAACTACTCAGAAGTTTGTGGATATTTGGAGAAAAATCAAACTTTTCTCTCTAGTTATTATGGCTTTTTGGTACAGGATGAAACCCTTAAGGTTGTCTATGTCACTCTCTCTGCATAGTTTGACCTGTGTTCATGTCCTGGCTCCAAAACCTAGTTACTATATGACTTCAAGCAAACAATTTAGCCACTCTGAGTCTTCCTCATTTTCCTAATCCATAAAATAGGGATGAAAATCTTAATTTTAATCATAATACTGGAAAGGACCTCAGAAGTCATCTGATCAAACCCTTAGGCAGAACATTAATCCCCTCTACAGTATCAGCAACAAATGGTCTTCAAGTCCCAATCTGTACCTCCAATGAGGGGAAATTCACTATTACCTAAAGGAGCCCATTTTGAAGTTATGTTAGTTCATTTCAAAAGAAAATGGGAAAGGATGTGAGAAGGAATGGGAACTTACTTGTATCATGATGGTTGAATGAAAGTTGTTCATAAGCCCAGCTCCCTTTTATTTTTTCAGAATACCAAAAATGAACCAAATGAAGGATAACATGCACCTGCCTTGAATGAATGAATGATAAAATCTTTATTAAGGACCTGCTATATTCAAAGTACTGTGATAAGCACACAGCATACCAAGAGAAAAGCAAAGCAGTCCCTACATTTAAAGAGCTCACATTCTAACAGGGGGTTAAACCCTCATAGCAGCTTAAATCTCCTATGGGTGGCTTAAATTGCTAGTAGGATTAAAATTCCCATGGTCCTTAGGGTGCAACAGCAAAGTAGTTCATAATAGATCTTTTAAAATGCAATTTCCATTGATAAAACTTTATCTATATCCGAAGTTGAACTATTTGACAATGCCATGAACACTGTTTAGTAGCTAGAACTTTCTTTTTCCATTTTCAGTAGCTGTGGCTGCTGAGGAGTTGTGGGTTACAGTAGCTGCAGAAGCTACTGTAACCCACATCTTCATAGAGGTTTCTCTCCTGGACAACAGATGCTAGGGCCAAGCTGGTAGTAGAGTTAGTGGTCTTGGACTTTACCTGTCTATCAGTAGTATCTGGTCAACAGTTGGTACTGGGGATGGAGGGCCCCCTTTCTATGAAGACTACTTACCTGGATGTCTGTAAGAGCTAGGATAGACGTGTGACAACTTTGGGGGTAAAGAGTTGTCTTTGCAATTCCAAGGGCTCCTGGGCTGTGGATCCTGGGCTTTCTCCACCAGAATCCAAGGGAAGGTAGGGTTCAAGGTGGTGGTTTGAACTAAGTGAATCCAAGGGGAAGTGGTGGTCAAGGTGGTTCAAGGTTTGAACCATCTGAAAAATACTGCTTTCAGAATCACTCCCAGAATACCTTGTTGCTTCAGGTACAGGTACAATAGTCGGAAGGCAGTAGATGGGCAGGACTACTCAGAGTTAAATCTCTGCATAAGTCACCAAGTAGTACTCTAAATTTTAGCTGCTTCAGTTCTTGTATACATACACACACACACACACACACAACCTGCTTAAGATCTGGCTGAGTATTTTTGGCTTCTAGACCAAGTCTCTTGCCTATCTCTCTATGCTGCCAAGAACGAATTATCCTTGTTTATCTCACCTAATTCAGTCCAGGGTTTAAAATGCAAATGTTATCATAACTTTATCAAAATGGCTCAGTCCCCATCCCATTAAGATTCTTAATTCTTTCTTAACTTCAAGTGACTCAAAGAAATATGGGCACACATTGTCAACGAGATTCCATTTACTGAGTGGAAAATATATATATATACCACATTAAAACTTCCAAACAACTAAAACCCAGAACTCATGAGGTCTACAATTCCAGCTTCCCAGTGGTTGCAGCTGTTACAGTTAAAATCTGAGCATTTCATTGCACTTTTGCCAAAAGAACAGACATAACCAGAGGCCACTTATAAAGGAGAATTAGCAGGCGTTCCCCCAGTGTTAAATTCTCAAAGGAGAAAATGGAACAACTTCACTACCTGGTAGATGAAGAGTCTGGTTCCCCACTCTAGCTCCTATACTGATTGCAATCATTTTCTGGCTGACTGCCAGGCTCTCTGGAGTTGGATGGTCAATAGGGGGAGGAGAGATTTGCAACATCACCCTGTGCAACCCACATACTTAGACCTGAAGTCCCCCAAATTTGTAACATGATCTTTTTGCCAATGTTGCATCTTCTGACATGTTTTCTCTGTATTTTCCTTTGGGCTTCTTTCAAAACATTTTCCATGCAGAGATTTCAAAGTACCTCTTTCAGAACTTGATAAAACTGAGACAAAGATGAACAAAAAACTAAATATCTGAACAATATATTAGAAAAACTAGATATGACAGACTTTTAGTGATTATTGAATTGCTTTTGCAATGAGATATTTCACATTGTCTTCTTTTATTCTTTTGGTTTTGTTTTATTGTTTCTTGATTTCTCATAAAGTCATTAGCTTCCATTTGTTCCATTCTAATTTTTAAGAAATTATTTTCTTCAATGAGCTTTTCCATTTTGTTAGTTCTGCTTTTTAAGGCATTCTTCTCCTCCTTAGCTTCTGGTCTCTTTTACCATTTGACCTACTCTGTTTTTTAAAGTATTACCATATTTCACCATACAATCATCACCACCATGTAATTGTCTCATCCTGTTTTTTCAATCCAAAAATTGGTCACACAGTCATCACATGGTATAATTTTTTTAGTCATGTCACTTAAAAGGGAAACAAAAGAGAAATGTATTCACCCACTGCATGCGGATACACATCTATCTCTTGCACATTGTAAGCTGTGAACTTAGAATTCTCAATGCACTAACATTGTCAGTATTTAATTTTAACATATATTCACAAGTATTCCATGCATCCTGCACCAAAAACAGTTTAGTAATAAATGTTTTTAAGCAATAGTAGTGCAGTTTTTAAAGCTTCACATAATGATTGCACCTCACTTTTTTGCAAAAAAATATTGGCATAAAATTTGTGATGATTATATGGTAAAATATATTTTTTCTTCTGTATTTTTTGTGTCTCCTTTACCAAGCTATTGACTTGTTTTTCATGATTTTCTTGCATCATTCTCCTTTCTCTTCCCAATTTTTTCTTTATTTCTCTTACTTGATTTTCAAAATCCTTTTTGAGCTCTTCCTTGGCTGAGACCAATTCATATTTTTCTTGGAGGCTTTGGATGGAGAAACTTTCACTTTATTATCTTCTTCTCAGCATGTGTTTTGATCTTCCTTGTCACCATAGTAACTTTCTAGTCAGAGGTTTTTTTTTTCTGTTGTTTGCTTATTTTCCCAGCCTATTATTTGACTTTTAACTGTTTGTTAAAGTAGGGCTTTGCTTCCAGGATGGAAGCAGCTGTCCCAAGCTTCAGGGGTTTTGTGCAGCTATTTTCAGAGATACTTCTGGGCCTGTAAGCTTTCAGTTCTTCCAAGGTGGTATGATCTAAGGAGAGGTGTTTACTCCTCTTCTGACCTGTACTCTGATCTGTGAGCAACCACAAACATCCTTTTCTGCCCTAAAACTGTGATGATAGTCCCCCCCCTCCACTGTGGCTGCAAGCTGTGCTATACTAGTACTCCTCCTTACCCTCAGACTGCCACCCAGGACTGTGACCCAGATTGGTGTATGGACAAAGTGACAAGAGTCCTGCTTCAGCACCAGCAAAAAAAACCCTGGAATCTCCTTCTGATCAGTTCTTTGACCCCCTTACCATCTGTGGGCTAAAAGCCCCAGAAGCAGCCCATGCAGTTGCCACTACTGATTCAGTCACTCTCAAGACCTGTTCCTGGTTTGCTGGTGCTGGGACTATGCTGGCATGGTCTGTGCTGGAATGTGTTCCATTGTCACCCAGGTGCAACAGACATTTCCTGCTGGCCTTCTCAGTTGTCTTTGGTGTCTGTGGGCTGAGAGCACTGGAAACTGCCACTGGTGCCACTGATTCAGTCACCCCAAGGAGTGCTCCTAGGTTTCCTAGGGCCGGATCTAAACTGTCCTGGCCTATGCTAGATTGCTCTCCTCTCTCACTCTGGTGTAACAGACCTTTCTTGCTCACCTTCCAAGTTGTCCTGGGCTAGAAATTTGTTTCACTCTGTCTTGTGGGTTCTGCTGCATTAGAATTTAGAGGGGTTTTTTTTTAAAGGTATTTAGAGGGATCTGGAGGAGAGCTCAGGCAAGTCCTTGCCTTTACTCCACCATCTTAGTTCTGCCTTGAAGCAGACAATTTTTAGGTCACGTTTTCTAGTCCTTTTCTTATGACAGGAAGAAGCAGTATGGTCCTTAAAAAAGGTTGCTCAGTTACCCAAGGGGGCTGCTGAATTACACTAGTACTTCAATCCATTGAGAAGACAACCCTATGGCATGGGTTACCTGCATGCAGGTTGTGACTATAGCTCCCAGTGTATCTGGATTTACTGCTTTGTCACTTGCCTGTCACCATAGGACTTTGAAGTAGGTAGGTAAAGATGGTAAAATGATATGGGTGATATATTTGATTCATGTATAAATTGAACTTAAGTGAGGCAGAGCTGTACAAATTCATAGGCCTCACTCTCTATTCCAGAGTCACTGAAGTCCAGTGGCAAGACAAAACTCAAGATGACTGGTGATGGCTCAGGATGTGGTAGATGACCTTGACATCTTCAGTATCTAAAGTGCACCACAGTGCCTGCTTCAGCTTCCTGAATTCATGGTTGTTGGATCAGATTGTTCTCATCTGCCCATTTTGCCAGGGGAAGTCTTCACCCACTTGGGATAGACACGCCCCGACTCACTGATGGGTTGAGACCCCTGGGTTACCCACAACCTGATTTAACCTATATGCCAAAATGGCTTACCAGGGTATGGCCACTGTATATGTTAAGGCTTCTTGTGGCCACAGCTGAGAGTCTGATGAATCAGGTAGACAGGAAAGGTAGAAATTAGCCCTGAGAAGGGCTCAGCAGCTCTCACCCCAGAGGTACTAGTCCTCTTTGAATACACCCTATACTCCCAAAAAGGAAAGAGAGTCAAAATGGTAGAGAAGCAAGAAGAAGTACAGTACAGTTCCCCAACAAATGTTTTCCACAAAGATCTAGAAAACAATCCAAGATCTATACAGAGAGATAGATAAAGAGGTCTACAAGAATATGGCCAGGAGAACACAGTGCTGAACATTTCAGGGCTCAGAGACTGAAAGAATGTTGAGGCTATATATTACAAGAGGAAGCACAGGGACAGGAAGAGACTTCTGGAACTAGTACAAGGTGTGGGAAAAGATGCCATCTGGCTGCTCTGTTTCTCATTGTGAGGGTTTGGGTCACAGATGCAAAGTGGTCTGAGGAGAGGACCTAGGATTAGCAGAGAAGAATGGGTAGAGTAGACCCTAGTTGTGTCCTTAGTGAAGAACAAGTTGAGAAGCAAACACTAGCTATGTGGCTCTGACTCTAGGAGCAGAGCAAAGACTCAGTTCTGGCTTCCAGCCAAGTCTGAAGCCTACAGGAGAACAACTGGTATCTAGCAGTATCAGATCTAAAACTATACTTCAAAATTATTATGATCAAAACAATCTGATAATAAGTAGGTAGGTGGCATAGCATGGAGAATATGCCAGGACTAGAGTCATGATGAAGACTTATCTTTATGAGTTCACAGCTGGCCTCAGGCACTTACTAGCTGTGTGACCCTCGGCAAAATCACTTACCTCAGTTTCAGGAAGAGTTGGATAGGGCTGAACAACAACAATAACCAAAAGAACAGAGAAGTTGATCACTGGAACAGATAAGAAATGCGATACACAGAAGCAAACAAGTTTGATAAACCCAAAGATGCAGCTTTTGGAACAACAAAAACCAATAGGAAAACTGGAAGATAGTCTGGCAGAAACTAGATCTAGACCAAGATTTCACACTATATACCAAGATGAGCTCCAAATGTATATATGATTTAGACATAAAAGGTAACATATTAAACAAATTAGAGTAGCATGAAAGAAAATACATGTCAGAAACTCCAAATGACTCATAATGGAAAATGCTGTCCATATCCAGTAAAAGAGCTATGGAATCTAAATGCAGATTGAAACATATTGTTTGTGCTCTCTCTTTCTCTCTCTCTCTCTCTTTCTCTCTCTCTCTCTCTCTCTCTCTCTCTCTCTCTCTCTCTCTCTCTCTCTCTCTGTTTCTTTTTTCTCATGATTTCTCCCATTGGTTCTAATTCTTCTTTACAACATGACTAACATGAAAATATATTTAATGTGAATGTATATGTAGAGCCTGCATCAGATTGCACTCCATCTTGGGATGGGGGAGGGGAAGGATGGGGAGAAAATTGGGAACTCAAAATCTTTTGGAAGTAAATGGTAAAAACTAAAAATAAATAATTTTTTTTAAAAGGGAAAAATGTAAATGTCAGATCTATGAATAAGGGAAGATTTCATCATAAAACAAGAGATAGAAAGCTTCACAGGAGGTAAAGTTTTGGTTACATAAAGGTTAAAAGCTTGTATAAAAGCAAAAGCAGTTCAGCTATAAAATTATAAAAGAAACAGGAAATTTGTACCAAGTTTCTCTCTACTTTCTCTGTGCTAATGAATATCTGTTAAAACATAAAATAAAACAACCAAGATTAGAAGGAAAGCAGAAAACTGGAGAAAAATTTTTTTACAGCAAGTATCTCTGATAAATGTTCAATTTATGTCAAATATATAGAGAATTGAGTCAAAGGTATAAGAATACAAGTCATGCCTCAATTGATAAATGGTCAAAGGATATAAACAGGCATTTTTCAGACTAAGAAATCAAAGCTACCTGTAATCATATGAAAAAATGCTGTAACTCACTAGTGATTAGGAAAATGTCAATTAAAACTATTGTGAGGTATTACCTCACAACTATTGATTGGCTATTGTGACAGAAAAGGAAAAGATAATGTTGGAGGAGAAGTGGGAAAATTGAGACACTAAGGCACTGTTGGTGAAGTTGTAAACCAATCCAACTATTACAGAGAACAATTTGTAACTATGCTCAAAGGACGATCAAACTCTGCATACCCTTTAATCCAGTAATAGCACTACTGGGTCTGTATCCCAAAGAGATCTAAAGAAAGGGTAAAAGACCTATGGGTTTAAAAATATTTATAGCAGCTCTTTTAGTGATGGCAAAGAATTAGAAATTGAAGTGATGGCCATCAATTGGGGAATTGCCTAATAAGCGGTGGTATATGAATGTGGTAGAATGTGATTGTGCCATAAGAAATTATGAGCAGGCAGATTTTAGAAAAACTTGGAAAGATTTGCATGAACTGATACAAAGTGAAGTGAGTAGAACCAGGAGAACATTGGACATAGTAACAGCAACATTAAACAATGAATGACTGTGAATGACAACTATTCTCAGCAATACAATGATCCAAGACAATTCCAAAGGGCTCATGATGAAAAATGCTATCTGCCTCCAGAGGAAGATCTGATGAAATCTGAATGCAGATCAAAGCATACTTTATTTTTCTTGGGGTTTTTAGTGTTTTCTTTCACAGCATGACCAAGATGGGAATAAGTTCTACATGACTGCACATGTATAATCTATATCATATTGCTTGCCATCTCAGGGAAGACGGAGAAGAGGGAAGAAAAAAGAGAATTTGGAACTCCAAAATTTTTTAAATGTTAAAAATTACTTTTACATGTAATTGGGGAAAAATATTACTAAATTTTTAAAAGAATGTCAAAACATGAAAGAAACAAATCAACACAACAAGAAATAAAAGAGCTAATCCATCCAGTCTCAGAAAGATAAATTCAACAGGTCATAAACAAACTGCCAATGAAAGAACAGAGAATGTCCTGGAGGTTGTTGTGCGATAGCCATCACAATTGGAGTTGGGTGGAAAATTTTGCTTGAGTGGACTTCAAAAGAGGAGAGGTTGCTGAGTGATGGAAGTAAAAGGACCAAAATGACTAATGAATACTTTAATACATTAATGAACCTGTGATTTCACTGTTGTAGGTACTCCCGTCAGGGATATTGATTATAATGTGGCCATGCCTTTCCATCTTCACCATATGACTAATTTTATATATAAAATATATAATATCATAGAAATGTTATTTATGGCCTAGAATCATCAAGAACTAAGATCACATGGACCAGGTTCAGTCATTGGAGGAAAGCCTCTTCACAATATCAATATCACTGTGTCTCATTATGTTTCCCCTCTGAGTTTACACTGGGAAAATCACAGACTAGGCTTGCATCTAGGTTTCTACAATATGGGTAACAACATTCTCATATGCCATGTAAGCCCTCAAAACAGCAACAGATTTATTAAATACAAGATAGATTTTAGCCCTAGAAGAATTTTAACATGCAGAAGATTCACAAATGCATGACTTTGTACAGAGGACATGGATATCCTGTGCCCATTTCCAGTCAACCATGTGGAAACTCTGAGGGCTGCCATGTTTGATGCATCACTGAGAGTCCCCTAATTGGCTGATGAGCCAGAAGAGTTCATGGCTCAGAGGAATTGTTAAAAGAAGAGACAATTTTCTTAAAAGAAGAGATAGTTTCCAGCTGGGGCCTCCTGGTTATAGCTCTCCAGGCAACAAGATAGTATTCCTATGAGATGTAGAGAAAGGTGGTCCTTCTCTAATCTGATATCACAGTGACCCCACTCCTCTTTACTTGGAACTGAGATTCAACTAGGTGGACTTGGCCTCGGGGCCCTTAAAGGTCTTTTTGTATTTGTTCTCTTGTGATTTTAGGTAAACTTGTACCCTGAGAAGAATATGTTTTGAGCTCCTATTAGCACAGAAGATCTGGACATCTAATGAGAGATACCATTGTGAGTTGGAGATAGAATCCACCAAAATAACAGTGATGGATGGGGGGGAAACATCTTCATTAGAAAAAGAGACCACCATAAGGAGAGAAGTCAAGCCTGACTCATTTTACCAGTAGAGTTGATCAATAATGCCAAGTTAAGGTGAAAAGTGAAATGGTTAATTAGAAGCCTTACCAAAACTGTTTTGTGTCCTATTAAAGCTTAATTTCCAACCTCCCAGATGACTGTAAGAGTACTCATATGTTGTGAATGAGTTATGTTCTAATTGTTCTGATTGGCTACTGGATAAGGAGGTGAGAGACTATAATGTACAATTGAGCTGATTCACCAGTGGGTTGAGATAGAGAAGGGAGGACAGGATAGCCAGAGCAAGGGTGCCAGCCTGGGAAGTGTTGAGAGATGATGGGATTGGAGGTCATGGTAAGAAAGATGGAATAATAAAACATTATGATCAGATAAAGGAATTTCAGAATTTTTGAATATTGAAATGGAATACTTATGGGAAATGACAGGATCAAGGGTATAATCCATTGCTGTATGTAGCTGAGGTGGGATGGAGTAGTTGGTCATGAGAAATAAAGAAACTGAGGAACTCTTAGAAATTAGGTTATTTGAGGGAGTATCAATATGCATCTTGAATTTCTCTAATAAGAGGGCAGGTACTGGGGAGGAAAGACTGAGCTAAGACAGTGTCTGCCAGAATCTTAATTGGGTTTTAAATCCGAATTGAAAGAACATCAAAAGGTTACTGAGTGGTGGTGACAGAAATGGCCAAAGGAAGGAAGAAGCATTCCGATTCCCTTGTCATGACCAGTGAGCTGAGGTTATGAGTGAAAGTACTAGAAAAGGTGATTAGGGATTGAGTGTCATGAGAAGGGAGCCAGGTCTCTGTGAGAGGCAGAAATGGAAGGAATGAGAAAGGAAAGGGTTTAAGATGAAAGTAAACTCAATAATTACCAAGCAGACATAGTGGAAGGAGTGGGTAGATCTGGAGTGGAATGTTGGCAAGGTCAAGTAGAGGGAGATGGGAATAAGGGAGCAGGCACTGGGGAATGAGGAATGAGATCTGTACAATAATAGCCAGAGATTCAGAATTATTGGGATGAGGAGAGGATAGGGAAATGGGATGGAGTCCAGGCAGAGTATCAGTGGATGGAGGTAATTAGACCTTCCTTACAATTCAGCCTCATGACAGGTGGAGATGTTTCTAAGGGACCCAAAAGGACCACTTCATAGCTGGCGGGAACAAATGAAGGAAGGTCTGAAATGAAGGAGGAGGCCTGGGGGAGTATGAACAGGAAGCAGAAACTTGCAGTTTGAGGTAGATCTCATCTGAAAATGGCCTCCAGAGTACTTGAGAAGGCCTTGGGGAAAGACAGAGGTTGGGAGATCTGGAGAGAGAGCTGATGCAGGGGTTGCTGGGAAAGATCCAGAGTGAATGGGCAAATATGCTGGTGGCCTGCATTAGGGCTGATGCGGATGCCCAGCGGAGTATGTTCCCATTCTTTGTAGGAAGATACCACTAAAGTCCCAAACATAGACTAACCATCAAGCTGATCAGGGAACTCCACTGACCAGCCCCCTATACATGTTAGACCGATTAATAAATATTTTTTCTTGTTATTCTTACTATGGAAGCCAATAACACCAAGGCCTCTTTTTCATTTCTGAAATATTAAGAAATAGTGTTATGTCAGTGTCCTCACCCAAAGTCCTTGATCTGTCTAAATAAAAAAAAATTTTATCTGTACTTAATCAAATCCCAAGGAAACAATGTCCTACTCTGAAGTCATTGATTTCCTTCTTATCAAAGACCTAATGAAAAACAATCAAATTCAGGGGAGGATTATTTTAGATGACCAAACTAAGAGTCAACACATTTTCATTTAATTCAAATTAAGAAAATTTCTTTTAAATTTATCTTGGACTATATCGAAAGGAGAATCCTCAAAGGAAGTGGTTAAAGGGGGAATGTCCCTTTATTAAACAAAGGAGGTATCCCATGATTTTATCTTGGATTAAATCCAAGGAAGTGATCCTTTGGTTAAACCTGGGATTTGCCCTAGGTTTTCCAGAAAGCCATCATCTCAATTCTGTTTAGTGAATCAGATCCTAAAATTGAACTTCTTACCTTTGTTTAATTTTGACTATGAATTTTTGTCCCTGTTTACTAATCTAAGAACATTGCTTGACAATCTTAGAGGACCAGTGATGAAAAGACCTATTGACAGAGAAGTGATAGACTCAGAGTACAAGAATTAGACATATATTTGTTTGGACAGGAACGATGCAGGATTTTATGCTGATTGACTATGCATATTTACAATGGTTTTGTTTTTGTTTTTTCATTGGAGAAGGGAGAGAAAGAGAAAACAGAATTTTTAAAAAAGTAATGGGGGTTTGGTACATGTTGCAGACTCTATGGGTTTGCAGATATCCCCTCTCCACATGGAAAACACTGGAGACATGGAAGTGTAACACCATGGTGAGACAGAGAGGAATGTACCAACATTTTATAAAATGTTCCAGTTACCTAACTATATGATTGGGAGAAACTTTTTTTGATGGGCAGTATCACCTGAATTTTCCCTGCCTTCAAAAAGGCCTAACTTACTTTCAGCAGGCCCTTTGCTTCATTTATGGTTGGGATAGTTCAGAAATTCTTAAAAGACCGTTAGCCAGGTGGAAGGGCCTTTGGGCCTTCCCCCTTAGAAGCCATATAGCCCCCAGAAATAGACTTCTACTGTTTTTTCTTTTTATTCTTTTCTGTTCAAGGTTTAGGAATTTCTGACTTGGTGAGGAGAGACAGAGTTCCTGGTCAGAAATCCAGAAGGAGCAATCCAGCCTAGGTTTTGTGGCTGCCTCAATTCCCTGAGGAGAAAGAAGCAAAATTTTGGAGTGACCTTCAGAACCCTAGTCCAATGGTAGTTGAAATATCTGGCAGTGATGCCACAGCCGAATATGTATGTGGGATCAATGCTATATAGGAAAAAAGCTAAATGAACATACTCTTCCAAAGATCAAGGCAGTATAAGGGGATGATATTCTCCAGAAGTACTGTGGGGAATACTTTTATATTTGATTTTCCCATATCTTTGAAGTAAATGTCCCTTTGCAAAAGTTACTTAGTGTTAAGTGGGAAAATGAAAATGTTGTCCTAGTTATAAACCTATAACAAATGACAGGAAGATAGCTAGTGGGGGCTTGGGCTGTTGGCAGAGAAAGAGAAACACTCCAATCCCTCAGAGTACTCTGGCACCCTGGGATTGGGGGGTAGGGGTGATACAGCCTGCCTGGCCCCTGAAGAGTGGGCCACAGGACACATGCTACATCTAACTGACAAAAGAAGACACTCGTTGAGGCAGAGATTTTCAAAAGCAAGATGAAACTCTGCCCTTTGGCCTCTCTCCCTTTCTCACTGTCTGTAATTAACAAATTGTCTCACATAGACAATGGCTAAATAAAAACTCAGTATAACATTTTTCTTCCATATTATTAAAAATGAACAATTGGCCACAAAAATAATTTGATTCAGACAAAAATACCACCTTAACGACTCTCCTGTAACGTGGTGTTTCCATTCATATCTTTCAGGCACAATATTGTGCTTCACAGATATTGTATTTTTTTTGTAACAGATCAAAGGTTTGTGGCAATCATAAGTGAGCAAGTTTATTAGCACCATTTTCCCAACAACATGTATGCACATAGTGTCACTTTGGTAATTCTTGTAATATTTCAAACTTTTCATTATTATTACATCTGTTGTAGCGATCTGTGATCAGTGATCTTTGATGTTAGTTATAATTTCCTTGGGATACCACACATTGTGCCCATTTAAGATGGTGAACTTAATAAATGTGTGTGTTCTGATTCTACAATACAGTGCAAACAAAACTTTGATATGCAGTAGGAAACCAAAAAAAATTCATGTGACTTCCTTCTCTGATATATGCTTTATTTCAGTGGTCTAGAATGGAACCAGAATTATCTCCAAGATTCCTTGAAAGAAACAAGACAGGATGCAGCCAAGATGGTAGAATAAAGGCAGGGACTCCTTGAGTACTACCAAATTCCCCTCAAACCAACTTTAAAATAATGCCTCAAAGAGAATTCTGGAGTGCAGAACCAACAAAAGGATGGAGTGAAATAATTTTCCAATCCAAGACAACTTAGAAGGTCATCAGGAAAGGTCTTTCTCACTGGGATAAGAGTGGAACACAGTCCAGTACAGGTCATTCCCAGCAAGCCAGCAGCAGACCTTGGGCATGACTGAATTGGCAGCTGCAGTTCCTGGAGCTTTCACCTTCTAGTCAGAAGGAGATTACAGGGGACCCTCTGCTGGCACTGGGTGCAAGACTGTGTTGCATTGCCTATATTAGGTTCTGGGTCACAGTCCCAGGATAAGAAATAGCACTAGAATACTAGTGTGGCCACAGGGAAGTGGAGACCCTGGTAACAGATCCAGGGCAGAAAAGAGTGCTTGTGGTTGCTCACAGATGAGAGTACTGTCTGGAAGAGCATTGACCATACCTCTCCTTAGGTCATAGCACCTTGGAATAACTAAAAACTTACAGACCCCCAACATTAGCTCTGAAAACAGCAACACAAAAAACCTGAAGCTTGGAACAGTGCCTCCTCCATCCTGGGAGCCAAATTTAACATAAAGTTAAAAGTCAAGAAATAAGTTGGGAAAATGAGCAAACAACAAAAAAGAACCTGACCATAGAAAGTTACTATGGTAACAGGTAAGATCAAAACACAAATTCAGAAGAACATAGTGATGTCAAAACAGCTACATGCAAAGCCTCAGAGAAAAATGTCAGTTAGTCTCAGCCTTCTCCCTATCTCTCAAAAAAAGAATTCCTGAAAGTCCTCAAAAAGGATTTTAAAAAATCAAAAAGAGAAGTAGAGGAAATATTGGGAAAAGAAATTAGAGTGATGCAAGAAAATTATGAAAAAAAGATTCAGCAGCTTGTTAAAGGAGGTACAAAAAAAATTGAAGAAAATAACACCTTTAAAAACAGAATTGGTCAAATGTTAAAGTAGCTACAATAATTGATTGAAAAGAAGAACTCCTTAAAAATCAGCATTGGCCCAGTGGAAAAGGGGGTACAAAAGTTGACAAAAGAAAATAATTCTTTCAAAATTAAAATTGGGCAAATGAAAACTAATGATTCCATGAGACATCAAGAAATACTAAAATAAAATCAAAAGAATGAAAAAAAGAAGAAAATATGAAATAACTAATTGAAAAAATGAATGACCTGCAAAATAGATTAAAGAGAAATAATTTAGGACTTACTGGAACACCTGATAGCCATGATAAAAAAAAAAACCTAGACATCATATTTCAAGAAATTATCTAGGAAAATTACCCTGATATCCTAGAACCAGAGGGTAAAATAGAAATAGACTCTACTGACCACCTCCTAAAAGAGATCCCAAGATGATAACTCCTAGCATTGTTATTTGTTATAGCTAAATTCCAGAATTCCCAGGAATTTCTCCCAAGGAGAAAATATTGCAAGCAGTCAAAAAGAAACAATTCAAATATCACAGAGCTAGGATAACACAAGATCTAGCAACTTCTATACTAAAAGGTCAGAGGTTTTGGAATATGATATTGCAGAGGGCAAAGGAGTTAGGATTACAAGCAAGAAACACCTACCCAGAAAAACTGAGAATAATCCTTCAGGGGGAAAAATGAATATTAATGAAATAAAAGACTTTTGAGTATTCCTGATGAAAGACCAGAAATGAATAGAAAAATTTCAAATACAAGTTTGAATCAAAAGCAGCATAAAAAGGTAAACATGAAAGAGAAATCATAAGGGATTCAATATTATATTCCTATGTGGAAAGATACTTGCAACTGCTAAGAACTTTATCATTATTAAGGCAGCTAGAAGGAGTATAAAAAGGTTATGGGGGTAAGCTGATTATGATGGGACAATATCTAAAAAAAATAAAGTTAAAGTATGAGAAAGAGGGATGTAAGGGGAGACAGGAAAGGGAGAGAGAGAGCGGGGTAATTTATCTCACATCAAAGAGAAGTGAAAGAGCTTCTATAGTGGAGGGGAAGATGGGAGGTGAGGGTAGACGATGCTTGAGTCTTACTCTCATTGGAATTGGCTCAAAGCGAGAATAACCTATATGCTCAGCTGGGAATAGAAATCTATCTTACCCTACCGGAAAATAGGAAGGAAGGGGATAAGAAAAAGGGATGGGGATGGCAAAAGGGAGGACAAATTAAGAGAGGTAGATGGAGGGGGTGTGGGAAAACTGGGACACTAATACATTGTTGGTAGAGTTGTAAAACAATCCAGCTATTCTGAAGAACAATTTGGAACTATACCCAAAGTGCTATAAAACTGCACATACCACTACTAGGTCTGTATTCAAAAGAGATCAAAGAAAAAAGGAAAAGGTCACATAGGTGCAAAAGTATTTATAGCAGCTCTTTTCTTTGCAAAGAATTGGAAACTGAGAGGATGTCCATCAATTGGGGAATGATTGAACAAACTGTGATATATTGTTGTGATGAAATACAATTGAGCTATAAGAAATAATGAGTAGGATGATTTCAGAAAAACCTAGAAAGACTTTTCATGAGCTGATGCAAAGTGAAGTGAGCAGAACCAGGAGAGCACTGTACATAGTAACAGCAATGTTACACAATGATCAACTGTGAATGACTTAGATATTCTCAGCAATGTAATGATCCAAGACAATTCCAAAGGACACAGGAAAAATGCTATCTGCCCGGGGCGACTCCTGGGCCTTCGCCTTCTACTTACCTATCCCCGGTCCTCAGATGTCTCTGGCCCTCCTCCTGGTTTGGGGGAGGGAATTCCCTCTCCCTGTTGGGGAAGGGGAATAAACAGGCAGAGCACCCGAAAGGAGTTGCAGCCAGCAAGCTTTATTCCGTTTCTCTCTCTCCAGCTCTCATGGTCATCCCCTTTTATTATCCCCTGTCTCCTCCCCCGTACCTCCCATGGGGGGGCGAGCTCCTCCCAAGTGCCTCCCTGTGGGTGGAGCCAGCCTGTTACCAGGGCCATCCCAGTACCTCGTGGCTTGCTAGCCTGCCACGTAAGCAGGTTCGGACCCTCAGGCGTCTCACGGTCCTCACGGGGGACCCAGGTCCAGAGCTGTCCCCCAACATCTCCCCCTTTTTGTTTTACACGGGTAGATTGGGTGGTTCCCCCCACGGGGACCTGTCTTTGCGATGTCTCAGAGACAAAACATCGCCTTTAAGACTCTCTAGTGCCCGTGTCAATAATTGCAGGAGGCATTTCAGGAGGCACGGCAGGATGAGACACATAAGGACAAGAACTGCAACAGAGGAGAGCATGCCTGGCAGCCAATGCAAGTCCAGGATTCGTTGTAACCAATCGAAGATGGAACGCTCTTCTTGTTCACGCTTTTCCTCAAACGTTCTGGAAAGGTTATTCAGCTGATCAATAAGCAAGTCCAACTGATGGATGTCATCTGTGGCGTTGTAAGCCAGCATAGCCCCCTGGAGGGCTTTGTGGGCCGCCGGCCATTGATTGGGGAAGGTTGAGGAATGTTGAGTCTGCATAAGGCAGGGAGTCCCTGTGCTAATGTCCAGTAGGTGTCGCCCCTTTGATCCGCGGCTCGCTGCTCTGCGGGGGTGGCGTTGTACCATTTGGACTGGACAGCCTCGGACCCAGGAAGGAACTGTTGTAAGTCCATCAGAAGTGTGAGCATGGTTATCTCATGCTGTTTGCACACCCGCTTCGGATGGTGCCTTCCTCTCCGCCCTCGTCTCCTCCTTGCTTTCGGCTTTTCGCAGCTCAACTGCCCATCGTGTGGGGATCCAGATCTCCGTCCCTGGGTCAGCTCCATCTGGTTGGACGCAAAGATACCCCTGACCTCTCGCTATAACTACTCCAGGGCCATGCCATTTGCCTTCTTGGTCCCTCCACCGGATTCGAGCTCCGGTGAGGCAGGCAGTAGGGGCCTTTAACAGCCTTTCCCTTCTGCCTCCCATCTTGTGGAGATAAAATCTTTGTGCGGGGCATGTGCCATCGTCTCGGATTTGCAAAAAATTGTGAGTGAAGACGGCTTGTGCCAGATCACCTCGGGAGAGGCGCCCCGCTGCCCTTACTCCCCCTTTTTGTTTTAACAGAAGAGTTTTTATAGTGCGGTTAGCACGCTCAACAATGGCCTGACCTGTGGGATTATATGGGATGCCAGTAATATGAATAATAGAAAATTCTTTACAAAAAGAGGCAAAGGCAGAAGAAGTATAAGCTGGCCCATTGTCTGTCTTTATGGCTCGAGGCACCCCAACCATGGCAAAGCAACCATAGAGGTGGTCGATCACTGCACAGGCTGTTTCCTTAGGCTGTATAGAGGCCATAATAAAATTGGAGGCCGTATCAATACAAACATGTATAAGAACTTTGCCAAAATGTGTTACATCCATTTGCCAAAGATTGTTAGGGAGATCACCACGGGGGTTAATTGTGGTGTCTCGGGCAAGAGGGCGAAATGGAGCACAATTGGTACACTGTTTGACTATTTGGCGAGCGTTTTCTCTGGACAATCCATAAAGGCGTCGCAAAGGTAGGGCAGATATGTGATACTTATCATGGGCTGCCTGTGCTTCTAAATGCAGAGGGAATATAAGGGCTTTATCTACAATATCATTACCCTAATAAATGGGTCCTATGGTGGACATATGTGAGCGAATATGCAATACATAAAGAGGAGTAGAGCGTTGTAACATGGACTCTTGAATATCATATAGGATTTGAGCTATAGTTGAAGCACGGGGATTAATGAGGGCAAAAGGTAAAGCAGCAATAGCATTTGCACAATACAAGCTATCAGTAACAAGATTAAAGCTCTCATTAGGTAATATGGAGAGAGCATATTGTATTGCCAGCAATTCATTTTTCTGGGCTGAGGAATGCTCGGTGGTGTACACCTTAAGGAATTGCCTGGAAGAGATATAAACCGCAGCCCTATGGTTTTTAGTAGCATCCGTAAAAACAGTGGGTCCCGTAACTGGCTGTAGAGATACAATAGTAAAAGGCATATGGATAGGAAGGACTTCCCATCCTCTAAGCGCTGGGGGGAGCAGAAGCTTTATGGTATTACACATACATAAAAGAGAGGCCCATTCTGGAATCTCATCGGAGAAGCACCTTAAGGCTTCCTCTGATGCCTCTAAATTCAAAATGGGAAATCTGCCAAAAGCCAATAGGCAGCGCTCGGCACCTAAAAGAAAAAATTGGGCGACCATTCGCCATTTATGTGGAAGGGCCTTTTTGTTGCGAGGGGGGTACAGCCACTCCAAAATGCCATGTGATTGATAGAGGCACCCAATGAAAGTACTGGCTTTTAATATAGTGGCATAAATGGGTTGGTTGGGTTCCTGCCGCACAACAACTGTGGAGCATCTGTTGAGGATGCTCTTGGCTCCCATTAAGGCCTCGGATGTCCAATGTCTGGGTGAAAGCAGAGCGGGATCCCCTCGCAGCAAATCATACAACGGGTATAACTCACCATCAGGGATAGGGGTAACTGCCCGCATCCACTGTATAGCGCCAATCAGCTTTTGAAAATCGTTGAGAGTGGTGAGCTGAGAAAGATCAATGCTCGGAGGACGGCGAGCAATCCGTCCTTGTTTCAATTCATGGCCAAGATACTGAAAAGGGGGTGTAGTCTGTACCTTGTCTGGAGCCACAGTTAGCCCGTGGGCAGCTAAGGTATCGACCATAAGTTGAGTAAGCGCCATCGTGGAATCCTGACTAGGTGTGGCAATAAGAATGTCATCCATATAATGAATGATAATGGCCTTGGGGAAGCATTGTCTGAGTGGGGAGAGGATGGCGTGGACATACATTTGGCACATAGTAGGACTGTTTGCCATCCCTTGAGGGAGCACGGTAAAATGATACCTTTCATATGGCTGCTGGCAATTTTCCGAGGGAATGGAAAAGGCAAATTTGACTCTATCTTGTGGATGTAAGGGAATGCTATAGAAACAGTCTTTGATGTCAATAATTGTCATACTAAAATCTCGGGGGATCGCAGCAGGGCTAGGGAGACCAGGTTGTAGCGCCCCCATAGGCAGCATGCATTTATTAATCTCTCTAAGGTCTATGAGCATGCGCCAAGATCCATTTTTCTTTTTTATAACAAAAACAGGAGAATTGTAAGGGCTTGTAGTGGGCTCAATGAGGCCCTGCTCCAAAAGGGAAGCAACTATAAAGCGTAAGGCGGTGAGCTTTTGAGGGGTTAGGGGCCACTGCTCAACCCACACAGGGGTCTCAGTTTTCCATGTTATAGGCGGGCTGCTCACCGTCACAGTGGCCCCAGCATGTTTAACTGAAGGTGTTCTGGAGTGGTGAGGTGTAACCCAAGTTGCTGAAGAAGGTCGCGCCCCCAAAGGGCGTAGGCAAGGCCGGTCAGTTTCAAAGGCCTAAAATACCCCTGATGATTCTCAAAGGTCCAATTCAAATGTTTAGCAGCCCGTAGTGCCAAACTGGCACCCCCTACTCCAGCAACCTGGGCAGCACCATCGTTCACCGCCCAACTGGGGTCCCATTGGGATGCATTAATAACTGAAATATCTGCTCCGGTGTCGAGCAGACCCATGATTGGGCATCCTTCAACCAAAATCTGTATCATGGGGCGACCACCTACAATGGGAGAGCACCAATTAACTTGATGGGTTTCCTGCTCAGACTCTTCAACCCAAGGCAGAGAGATACCCCTCCCAACGGGAGTTCCTGGGGCAATATTTATAGGATAACAATGCGGATTAGTCAAATAAATCGTGGAGGACCCACTGGACAACAATTGAGTATGGACTATGAATGGCACATAGCCAGAGGGTCCCACCACCAGACGGGGGAAAGGAGCGGGGGGCACGTCGATCCCTTCAGTATGCCAAGGTCTTATAACTAAATCGGCATCGGGGGAATCCGTGATAGACGTGCATATTAGGGTTGCAATTTTTGGAGAGCCTGTTGATACTGCTGCGGGAACGATAGGGGTACAGAATTCCCGGGCTGGGGGGCAGGGACAGGGCCTACAGCCTCCACTGTGAAGATCTGTTTCTGGGGTTGGGGGCCCCCCCGAGGGAGGCCCCCTTTCCTATTTCCCGACCGTGGTGGTTGAGGCTGCGGCTTAGGGCGGCAATATCTGGCAATATGGCCCGGTTTCCCACAGCGAAAACAGGTGGGCAGTGGTCCCACCTTAGCGGCAGGGCACTGGCTCTTAAAGTGCCCCATTTGGCCGCAGCGATAACATTGCCTCTGGGCCTTGATACCTTGAAGGGCCTGAGTCACCCCTTGGGCCACCGCCGTCACCATGGCCTGGTGGGTGTCTTTAGGTGGAATGTCTAACAGCCTCTCTACTATCTCCTCAAGGGAGGCGAGAGGCCCCAAGCCCACTAGGGCTTGGGAGCATTCAGGACGCAGGCCATCTCGGACCAGCTGAGTTATCAGGGAGTCCGTTCCTGGTCCCGAGCCAAGAGACCGCTGGACCACAAGCTGGACCCGACTCACAAAATCCGTGGGGGACTCGCTAGCCCTCTGCTTTAGCCCTACCAACTTGTCCCTCATAGTCCCCGGGGCGTCAATCTTGGCAAAACCCCTAATATGACAATACTGAACTGCAGCCATCACCCGAGGATCGAATTGGAGCTGGTCAATAATCTGCGAGTATGGCCCTGCCCCTGTTATCATATTCACAGCGTCCTCTGTCCCTGCAATATTGTGTTCCGTGACATATCTGAGCGCCTCTTGTCTAACGGCAGCGCCATAAGCCACTAACTGTCCTGGTGTAAGGATAGCCCCTGACACTTCCCTCCAATCAGCTGGGGCCCACGGCCAAGTGGCTGTGGTATTCGCAAGGAGATGTTTCACATAAGGTGACGAAGGGCCGTATTTGGAGACGGCCTCCTTCAGTTCTTTCAGTAATTTGAAGGGCACCGGTCGATGGAAACGGTTCTCGTTTCCCATCGGATCCCGCTCCACAATGACAGGGTAAGCGCCTGCCCCCTCCCACTCCTCTAAATCTATCTCCTGTCCCTCCGCCAAAGCTGCGGATAGGCTCTGAGTGAGTACGCTCAGAGGCTCCGAGGGCCCAGACCGCCCGTAGGTAAATGACCGCATTCCTTGTGATGATTGTTTCAAGGACGTGGCGGCTGGGGAGAAGGAGAGGGCATTCAGCCAGACCTCGGGAGGACTGGGAGTTCCCAAATTCCGTTTAAACTTTTTCCTGCAAGTTCCCCAGCCCTCTCTCTTGGGCGTTCCCTCCTCATCAGACTTTTCCTTTGTCTAGGGGGCTTTCCACTCCCTCTTGGGCGTTCCCTCCTCATCAGACTTTCCCTTTGTCTCGGGGGCTTTCCACTCCCTCTTGGGCGTTCCCTCATCAGACTTTCCCTTACGGTACTTGTTAACTATCGGTCTCGTGCCACCTCTCAACGGTTTCACACCCTCTTGAACTCTCTCTTCAAAGTTCTTTTCAACTTTCCCTTTTGTTCTTCCCCTCGGGGCTCTAGAGTCCCTGCCTGCACATTCTCTTAACATACCCCATGGATATAAGGGCTTGGGGTTGGGATCATCCTCATTGGATTCCTCTTCTTCTTCTGTCGTCCCTTGAAGGGACTGCCCTGACTGGGTCTCGCCGTTTGATCGCCAGAGGGGACGGGGATCTGAGCACAAAAGTGCGGCGACCACTTGAAAGAACGTAAAGTCCTCCTCTGTTAATACGCCCGGGTTCACCCTCTCATAGACAACCATCTGTTGTCCCACTATGTCCCATTTAACTGGGCATAACCCACAATGCTCTAGCCAAGGGGAAACATCCCAGATCTTTTCCACAAATGCTCTACAGTCCCGAATGTGGGGCTTAAGCCCATAGATCTTACAAAGCTTATACAACTGACAAGCAAGTACTCCTTTATCTTCGGGCTTTAAACTGGGAAAACTATTTCCCTGACCCATCCTGGCCACTTCCCAATATTAAGACTGCCTGAATCTTCCCACAGTAGTGGGTCAAGGCCACTTCTCAATACTGAGGCTGCCTGAATCTTCCCGCAGTAGCGGAGCAAAGCTACTACTGCGGGGCAAGGCGGATTCTCCTCTCCCTATGGCGGTCCCTTGTTCGGGGTGCCAGATGCCCGGGGCGACTCCCGGGCCTTCGCCTTCTACTTACCTATCCCCGGTCCTCAGACGTCTCTGGCCCTCCTCCTGGTTCGGGGGAGGGAATTCCCTCTCCCTGTTGGGGAAGGGGAATAAACAGGCAGAGCACCCGAAAGGAGTTGCAGCCAGCAAGCTTTATTCCATTTCTCTCTCTCCAGCTCTCATGGTCATCCCCTTTTATTATCCCCTGTCTCCTCCCCCGTACCTCCCATGGGGGGGCGAGCTCCTCCCAAGTGCCTCCCTGTGGGTGGAGCCAGCCTGTTACCAGGGCCATCCCAGTACCTCGTGGCTTGCTAGACCAGCTAGCCTGCCACGTAAGCAGGTTCGGACCCTCAGGCGTCTCACGGTCCTCACGGGGGACCCCAGTCCAGAGCTGTCCCCCAACAGCTATCCCCTTCCAGAGAAAGAATTGATGAGGTCTGAATAAAGAGTGAAGCATACTGGGGGGTAGAGCCAAGATGGTGGAGTAGAAAGATACATATACGGAGGCTCCCCTACACAGCCCATAAAATACCTATAGAGAGGGACTCTCAACAAATTCTGGAGCAGCAGAAGTGGAGAACAACAGAGTGGAGGAGATTTCCAGCCCAGGGTGACCTGAAAGGCCCACGGGAAATGTCAGTTGCACCGGACGTGGAGCGGAGCCCAGCCCAGCCTTGGCCGCAGAGCACAGCTCATAAATAGCCCTCAGGGGTGGAATTTCCAGTCGCGGAATCCTCAGTCCCAGTAGCAGCAGGTTCGCAGATCCCTCAACCCACAGTCGCCAAAGGTCAGCGATGGGTTTTTTCAGCTGGCCAGGAAGGGAGAAGGGCCTTCCATAGCTCCAGCCTTAGGAAGCCGCCACAGAGGCCACATCAGCAGTCTCAGCAGCAGTATCCAGCGTAAAAACCCTGGGGGCACTGAGGAGCTGAGTCTTGCCTCAGCCCTGTGTGGAGGCCCTGGGGGAGTGGTCTTTGTCTCACACTGAATGGTGGCCCTGCCCATCCAGCTTATCTGAAAATCAGCCCCCAGTGCTGACTTGGGGGAACTGGAGGTCAGGTGGCTGTGGAGAAGTAACTGCTAAGATTCTGGGCACAAAAATCCCTACCTCCGCCCAGACCAGTACACACTTGATTGTGCCACCTTGGAGGAACTGAGATCTTACAGATTCCCAGAGTATACCCTACTCTTGACAAAGGACCCAAAAGTCAAGTAACTGGTTGGGAAAATACTCAAAAAGGGGAAAAAAATAAGATTATAGAAGGTTACTTTCTTGGTGAACAGATATCTTCTCCCATCCTTTTGGATGAGGAAGAACAATGCTTACCATCAGGGAAAGACATAAAAGTCAAGGCTTCTGTATCCCAAACATCCAAAATACATATTCAATGGTCTCAAGCCATGGAAGAGCTCAAAAAGGATTTTGAAAATCAAGTAAGAGAGGTGGAGGAAAAATTGGGAAGAGAAATGAGAGAGATGCAAGAAAAGCATGAAAAATGGGTCAACACCTTGCTAAAGGAGACCCAAAAAAATGCTGAAGAAAATAACACCTTGAAAAATAGGCTAACTCATTTGGCAAAGGAGGTCCAAAAAGCCAATGAGGAGAAGAATGCTTTAAAAAGCAGAATTAGCCAAATGGAAAAGGAGGTTCAAAAGCTCACTGAAGAAAATAGTTCTTTCAAAATTAGAATGGAAGAGATGGAGGCTAATGACTTTATGAGAAACCAAGAAATCACAAAACAAAACCAAAAGAATGAAAAAATGGAAGATAATGTGAAATATCTCATTGGAAAAACAACTGACCTGGAAAAGAGATCCAGGAAAGACAATTTAAAAATTATGGGACTACCTGAAAGCCATGATCAAAAAAAGAGCCTAGACATCATCTTTCATGAAATTATCAAGGAAAACTGTTCTGATATTCTAGAACCAGAGGGCAAAATAAATATTGAAAGAATCCACTGATCACCTCCTGAAAGAGATCCAAAAAGAGAAACTTCTAGGAACACTGTGGCCAAATTCCAGAGTTCCCTGGTCAAGGAGAAAATATTGCAAGCTGCTAGAAAGAAACAATTCAAGTATTGTGGAAATACAATCAGGATAACGCAAGATCTAGCAGCTTCTACATTAAGGGATCAGAGGATGTGGAACATGATATTCCAGAAGTCAAAGGAACTAGGACTAAAACCAAGAATCACCTACCCAGCAAAACTGAGTATAATACTTCCGGGGAAAAAATTGTCTTTCAATGAAATAGAGGACTTTCAAGCATTCTTGATGAAAAGACCAGAGCTGAAAAGAAAATTTGACCTTCAAACACAAGAATGAAAAGAAGCATGAAAAGGTAAACAGCAAAGAGAAGTCATAAGGGACTTACTAAAGTTGAACTATTTACATTCCTACAGGGAAAGACAATATTTGTAACTCTTGAAACTTTTTTCAGTATCTGGGTAGTTGGTGGGATTACACACACACACACACACACACAGCACAGGGTGAATTGAATAAGGTGGGATCATATCTTAAAATAATGAAATTAAGCAGTGAGAGAGAAATATATTGGGAGGAGAAAGGGAGAAATGGAATGGGGCAAATTATCTCTCATAAAAGAGGCAAGTAAAAGACTTTTTCATTGGAGGGAAAAAGAGGGGTGGTGAGAGAAAAAACATGAAGCTTGCTCTCGTCACATTCGACTAAAGGAAGGAATAAAATGGACACTCATTTTGGTATGAAAACCTATCTTACAATACAGGAAAGTGGGGGAGAAAGGGATAAGCAGAGTGGGGGGGATAATGGAAGGGAGGGCAGTGGGAGGAGGGAGCACTCTTGGGGAGGGATAGGATCAAAAGAGAGAATAGAAGAAACAGGGGGCAGGATAGGATGGAGGGAAATATAGTTAGTCTTACACAACACAACCATTATGGAAGTCATTTGCAAAACTACACAGATATGGCCTATACTGAATTGCTTGCCTTCCCAAAGGGAATGGGTGGCGACGGAGGGATGGGGAGAAGTTGGAACTCAAAGTTTTAGGAACAACTGTTGAGTATTGTTCTTGCAACTAGGAAATAAGAAATACAGGTAATGGGGTATAGGAAGTTATCTGGCCCTACAGGACAAAAGAGAAGATGGGAATAAGGGAAGTGAGGGATTTTAGAAGGGAGGACAGATTGGTGATAAGGGTAATTAGAATGCTTGCATTTTGGGGTGGGAGGAGGAAAGAAATGGGGAGAAAATTTGGAACCCAAAATTTTGTGGAAATGAATGTTGAAAACTTAAATAAATAAATTTAAATACAAAAAAAAAGATGAAGCATACTTTTTTTACTTTTCCTATTTTCTTGTTTAGTCTATGTTTTCTTTCACAACATGACTAAAATGGAAACATGTTGTCATACACAACTGCACACATACAACCTATATCAGATTGCTTACTATCTCAGGGAGGATGGAGGGAAGCAAAGAAGCGAGGGAATTTGGAACTCTGAATTTAAAAAACAAATGGTAAGCATTGTTTTTACATGTAATTGTAAAAATATAATATTTAAAATAAAAAAGATACAACAGAGATAATTATGCAAGAAAATAAACAGGAGCATGTATACTCACCAAAGGTAAGCACTGTCATGAATACAGAGTACAAATGAATTTATATATTCTTTACAGAAAATGAGGTCCTCCAGATGCTCCTGATTGTGAGAACATTGTGCAGATTGCAATAAAGTACCAGAATACGCAAAACTTCCTCCATGAGGTCAATAATTATTCAAAATAATTTAGATTAATATCCATACAGAAAAATCCAAATGGATAAGAAATGTGTATTTTATAGAATATGATATGTATTTATATGGAAAATTCATAGAGCTAGTTCATTACTAGATATATCTTGTACAGACTCTGTGAATAAATGGTAAACTGGGCCAAGAATTAAAAGTAAGGAGGGAAGCATGTTAGATTGCTTTGGGGAAATTACCAAGTACTCTTAAAGGACTTGAACTTCTTGTGTGAAACAAGAAAGGCACATTTTTAAAATGTGAGGCACTTAAAGCTTAACTGTAGCCTTCTTGGGCAGGATAGGGGGTAAAGTAGAGGAGGAGGGAAAAGAAGTAAAAAAAGAACAAAAAAGAACAAGGAAGCAAAGAAAAGCTGGCAGCTTTGAAACTAATCATAGTATTTACTATATAGGTTTTCTTGAAATGGAAATTTATTGTTGTATCCTCTCAGGGCCTGGTATGTATATGGCAATGTTTCTCCCCCCTCATTTTGTATTGAAGGATAAAATAAAAAAAATTATACCTAAAAAAGAAATGTGAAGTACGCTGAAACAAAGGCGCATTTTTTTAATATCAGTATTTTTCTGCTGATGTTGAATGGTTATGAGTAATAGAACACCATAGTCCCTGAAGAATTCAAATTGTAGGACACACACAAGGGTGTGGAGAGGCATGTAGTGGATATGAATAGGAAATGAAGCATAAGTTCTGTATGGTCAGAAAAAGTCAGAATGTGGGAAGGGCAAGGTGTAGTTGATGGAGAGCCCACATGCTCTATTAGTATTGTATAATATCAAGAGACCTAGAGGAAGGTTACCAGCCTATCATGTAGACTCCCTGAGGAAGATTTACTGGAAGATGTAATTGGGAACCACACAGGTTGAAAAGCCATGGACAGATGGCCATTTCTATCATTGGGTGCAGTGGATAGAGCACCAGTGTAGGAGTCAGGAGGACCTGAGTTCAAATCTCACCTCAGACACTTGACACTCACTAGCTGGGCAAATCACTTAACCCCAGTTGCCTCATCCTGGGTCATCTCCAGTCATCCTGATGGATATCTGGTCACTGGATTCAGATGGCTCTGGAGGAGAAGTGAGGCTAGTGACCTGCACAGTCCTTACTCACTCAAAACAGTCAAGTGCAAGTCATGTCATCATTTCTCTGATGGCATGGCCTTCTTCAGCAATGAAGGATGAACACATTGAAATGGTCATTTAAATGGGAAGATCTTTTCCATTCATTAGTAGGCCCATGTGACCTCCTTAAATCTCATGGAAGCCTAAGTCACATGTGATGGCAGGAACTTGATGAACAGGTGGAAAAGGAAGGGTGGAACACAGCTGGGAGAAAGTGAGTGAGGGCAGTTCGGGTAGAGAGAGAAAGGGCACAGGCAAGCAGACAGCTAGGCTTCTGAGTGTTTGTTTGTAGGAAGGCCCTGGGGGGTACTGGGGGGAACAAGCCGGAGGCTTGGGAATGGCTTTGTCCCCTACAGGGTTAATAATACAGGTGTATTGACTTCTTGGCTACTGTGCTAATACTATACATACTATGTGCCTAAAAGCAATATTCCTTGAAAAATGACACTAATGATCACTGAGGATCATTCATATAAAATTATTAAATAAAATGTAAGCAAAAGAGACTGTATATACATGTATATATGTTGGCAAAAAATTATTCATTATGACTGAATTGAAAGCATATATAAGGAAGAAATTAAGAGTATAATTGATCATATGACTAGGAGCAACCAGGTGCTGCTATGCACAGCGTGCAGAACCAAGAGGCAGGAAGACTTATTTTCATGAATTCAAATCTGACCTCAAACACTTAGCTGTGTGACCCTGGGCAAGTCACTTAACCTTGTTTGCCTCAGTTTCCTCATCTGTAAAATGAGCTGGAGAAGGAAATGGCCAACCATTCCAGTGTCTTTGCCAAGAAAATCCCAAAAAAGGGTCATGGAAAGTCAGACATGACTGAACAACCATCACATGCAAACACAAAAATCACAGGATTACATCAGTAAAGAAAGACAAACCTCCAACACAACGCAGAGCTCATTTATGTAAAACATACAACCAAGGAAAAAGACATAGTGTCACATTTGTAGAGCTGGAGGGGACCTCAAAGGGTGTGAAGTCCAATCCTGTTTTTTTACAGTTGAAGAAACTGAGGCACAGAGAGGTTAAATGATGTACCCCAAGTCTCACAAGTAACCAGAATCCATAATGGATTCAAACTCAGGATCTCTGACCCAAACCTATTGCTCTTTCAGTTGTGACACATTTTCTCTCCTATCTTTAATATGACTTAAAGCAGAGGTGGGGAACTTGTGGCCTCTAGGCCACATGTGGCCCTCTAGGTCCTCAGGTTTGACCTTTTGACTGAGTCTTAGTTTTATAGAACAAATCTTTTTATTAAGGGAATTTATTTGTTCTGTGAAGTTTGGATTTAGTTCCCTACCCCTGAGTCCTAAAGCATTGATTCAAGACCAAGAATTACCATTATGTGTTGCAAAATGGGGCCCAGGGACCCCTCCAGAAGGCACCTAAAAGCCACGTCAAGAATTATGGTACTGTTGGCATGACTATCTATTGAAAATCATGGTTCTGTGCCCCATGACAATATGTCCCTTTATACCAGACCAAGTCACATGATACGTTAAGAGAATGTAAAAAGCATTTAGTGAGACCAGATAATTGCCACAATTACGCCAAGGTACCAAACCTTGTCGTTTCTACCTTCACAGTGTATCTTCCTTACATCCCTTTCTCTCCATACATACAGCCAGCCACAACTCTAGCTCAGGCCCTCATCACTTCTTGCCTGGACTTCCACAATAACCTTTTAAGTGGTCTCAGTGACTGGAGTCTCTCCTTACTCCAAGTCCTCTTCTTCTCCTCTGCTAAGGTGATTTCTCTAAAGGGTAGAACTGACCATATTACCCCTTCATTCAGGGAGCTCCAGTGGTTGCCTATTACTACCAGGATCACATATGAAGTCCTCAGGCTGGCACTGAAAATCTTCCTGGTGACTCTCCTGCACACACTCTACATTCCTGCTATACTGGCTGACTGGCAATTATTCAAAAAGAATGCTTTGTGTTCCATCTCAGGACTTACTCCCCACAACCCCCCCACCCCCCGCAATCTCTGCTTTCTCTAAGCTGACCTGGCTTCTTTCAAGATTCAACCTAAATCCCACCTCCTGCAATCAACAGTCAAAAAGCATGTATTAAATGCTTATTATGTGCCAGGCAGTTCTCTGATTCCCACAGCTGCTCACGCCCCCCACCCCCACCCCGTTTAGATTACCTTCCAAGTATTCTGTCTACCTCCACTACTTGCTGATGTACATGTTTCTCCATCAGAATATATGGCTGTTTTTATTTCAATTTGTATCCCCAGTGCTTAGCATAATGCCCGGAACATAGTAAGTAGTTAATAAATGCTTGTCCCTTTTTCCACTGGTCTCTTGGGGGACTTGTAAAAGCTTGTACCTCCTTATTGATAGGGAATTCCTTTTTCCTTTTGTTAACTTTACTGTTTTGTTTAATTAAGTTAGTCCACAAGCAGCTTTCTGAGTAGGAGAGTACTACTTTAAAAAGTCACTGTTAGAGGAAAATTAATCTAATTGTAATGTTCAAGACGACCATAGAATTTCCCCATTCTTATATCCTGCCCTTACTTCAAATGTAACATATGCCAAACCAAATTCTACTTCCTTCAAAACAAACTTCCCTGTCTCTTGTAAATGCCATCTCTCAGTCTTAAAACCTCAGAGTCACTACTGAGTCATTCCTCTCTCACTCTTTAATTCCCCTTTTCCAGATAGCCACCAGTTCTTGACTATTCTGCTTTTGAGATGTCTTGTGTATTGTTCAGTGTCTCTTTAGCCATTCCCAATGCCACCATCCTAGTTCTAGCCTTTATCACTTCACTTCTAGGTAAGAGTATGCCGGTAAATGTTGAATAACCAGTTCTTTGGGGAAAGAATATGCCAATAATATATCATTTTAATCTGCATTATTGGGAAAATCTTCCTGTAGAAAATTTTAGTTGGGTTTTAAAGGAAGCCAAGAAGGTCAGCAATGAGAGAGGAGAATGGAGAACATTCTAAGGATGGGGGAGAGCAAGAGAAAAAGCCCAGAGCCAAGAGATAAGTGTCTTGTTTGTGGAACAGTCCAGAGGTCAGTGTCAGGTATCTAAGGGTATGAGGTAGAAAGTTAGAGATAAGAAGACTGGAAAGGTAGGAGGTAGCGAAGTTATAAAGGGTTTTGAAAGCCAAACAACATTTTATATTTGATCTTGGAAGCAATAGGAAGTCACTGGAGTGTACTGAGTAGGAGGATGATATGAGACCTATGCTTTAGGAAAATCATTTCAATGGCTGAATGTAGGGTGGACTGGAGTAGAGAAAGAGGAGGTGTGTAGACTTACCAGCAGGCTATTGCAATAATCCAGGTGTGAGGTGATGCGAGTCTGCACCAGAGTGGTAGCAGCATCAGAGGAGAGAAGGGGGCATATTGGAGAGAAGTTGCCCAAGTAAAAGTGACAGGCCTTGACAACAGATTGGATATGGAGGGGATGAGAGATGGGGAAAGATCCAGGTTGTGAGCCTGAAAGATTCAGAACAATATTGTCCTTTACAGTAATAGGAAAGGTAGGAGATGGGGAGGATTTAGGGGGAAAGACAACGAGTTCTGTTTTGGACGTACTGAGTTTAAGATGTTGGCTAGATCTCCAGCGTGAGATGTCTGTTTTTGATGAGAAATTGGAGGTCAGTAGAGAGGCTAGAGTAGGATAAAAGATTTGATAATTATCAGCACAGATGGTGTTAAACCCATGGAAACTGATCATATCACCAAGTGAAATAGCATAAATGGAGAAGGAAAGAGGGCCCAGGTCAGAATCCTGAGGCGCATCTATAGTTAAAGAGCATGATCTGGATGAAGATTCAGCAAAAGAGACAGAAGGAATGACCAAATAAGCAGAAGGAGAACCAGGAGAGAATAGCATCTGGAACACCTAGAGAGAAGGGCGTGTCAAGGAGAAGAGCATGATCAACAGTGTCAAAGGCTGCAGACAGGTCAAGAAGAATGAGTATTGAGAAAAGCCCATTGGATTTGGCAACTAAGAGATCACTGGTAACTTTGGAAAGAGAAGTTTCAGTAGAATGATAAGATTGGAAGCCAGATTGTAATGGGTTAAGAAGGGGGTGAGAGGAGAGAAAGTGGAGGCACCTATTATAGACAATCTTTTTGAGATGTTTAGCTACAAATGGCAGAAGAGATATAGTTAGGAGGAAAGGAAGGATCAAGTGATGGGTTTTTTTCAGGAAATGACAGACATGGGCTTGTAGGCAGTAGAAAATGGGCTGGTAGAAAGGGACAAACTGAAAATAACTGAAAGAGATGTATGACCCATAGTGTATTGCTCATCTTCTCAAGGTGGGGTGGGGTGAGGGGTGAGAGGGAGAAAATTTGGAACTCAAAATTTTAAAAAATGAATGTTCAAAAAAATTTGAAGTGTATTTGGGAAATATTCAATGAAATAAAGAAAAATCTATTTTAAGAAAGAAAATAAGTGAAAGAGTAAAGATGACAGAAGGGGTAATCTGTTGGAGTCAAGATGGAATGGGATCACTTGAACACGTAAAGGGGTCAGCCTTGCTAAGGAGTAGCATCATTTCATCATGTGAATCAAGGGCAGAGGACGGGAAAGTGTTAGAAATCACCAGAGTGAGAGATGAGGAAGACATGGAAAAGAAAGAAGTTCATGGTAAATGGCTTCAATTATAAAATATGAGGCAAAGTTCTCTTCTGAGGGAGCAGGGGGAGAGGGAGCCATGGAAGGTTTAAGGAGGATGAGAAGGTTTGGAAGACTGGCTGTGGAGTGGAGAGTAAGTTGATAGCACAGGCATAGTAGGATAGCCTGGAAGGAATGAGGGCCCAGTTGAGACTGTGAAGTACACATTTTCATCAGACCCAGTCTTCATGTGTTTAGGAACAAAGGCAGCAAATGGAGAGAGTGAAACAGGACGGAGGCTTGACAGTGTCATTGGTGATCACCACTTGTTCTAGCACTTTGTTACATACTCTTTCTCATCATTATTCATTTGTTGTTGTAGAGTTTTTCAGTTGTGTCTGATTCTTTGTGAATTCATTTGGGGATTTCTTGGCAAAGATACTGGAGTAGTTTGCCATTTCCTTCTTCAGCTCATTTTACAGATGAGAAAACTGAGGTAAGCAGGGTTAAGTGACTTGCCCAGGGTTACACAGCTAGTTAAGTGTCTGAGGTCAAATTTGAACTCATGAAAATAAGTCTTCCTGACTCCAGGCCCAGCACTCTATACCACCTAACTGCCCATTATTAGTTTAGCTGTTTCCTTTGCTTAATGGTGAGCTTGAGAAAGGGATTGTATCTTCTACCTGTTTTAGACACTGCTTCATATCTCATCGAGCTGTCTGGATACAGCCATCTTTTCACCATTCTACTGATGGGGTACAGGCTCTAGGAGCCCCCTTGAACTCTCCTTGAATCTTCAAAAAGCCACAAGTTTTTCATTATCACTATGCTCAAATATCTGTTATCCTTAACCTAGACTAGCCCTCCTTCAGGTAGCCTTCAGCTGCTTCCCACCCTGAATCTCATTCTCTTGGTTCCTGGAGTCTGACCTCTAGTTACCCCAGTCTACAGACCACTCCCATCATGATCTTCCCTGGACCCCTCCCTTTCATCACCCCAGACTACTTGGCCACCCCTAGATCCCTCCCAGTTTTTCTGTATATAAGCTCCATCTTGCCTCCATGAAGATGCTCAGATTCAATCTAGCTCAGATTCTTTCTGGCCTGCTTGCATCACAAATGCTCAGATTCCTTAAGTCTGGCCAATATGGCAGATCTTAAATAAACTTTGTTTTCCTTTCGTTGAAAGAAGGCTTGAATTGAATTCATTCGGCAGGACCTGGTGTGCCAGTATTTTGAGATCTGGAGCACTCCTAAACCTCAACACTACCTGACAATAAACCATCTAGAGCTCTAGCCCTCAAGAGACCATATAATGATAAAGCTGGCTTGCAGGGTGTAAGGAAGGTTTATGCCTAGGGAACTTAATCCACTTAATTTTATGACCCTGTTTTGGGACTGAGCCATTTTGATTGTTGAGTGAATGAGTACAAACCTATGGCTCTGCCCAGCAAGACCAAGCTTCACTTCCTATCTAGCAGTTTATTTCAATAGTCATTCTCTTGTACTCTCCTCCTCCACCCCAAATCAACACCATCATAGTTTTTCCAAAAGGTGTGTCAATCAACTTCCTGTGACTCTACTCACTGTTCCTGTGACTTACCAGACCAAAATACCATTGCCTGGCTACCATTTCCCTGTGAGTGCTGTTTCCCTGTATCAAAATGTAAGCTGTCTGAAGGCAGGCACTGTTCTGCTTTTGTATCCCTCCGCATCCCCCCCACCTTAGCACAGGGTTTGGCACTTGGTAAGTAATTAATGTGTTTCTTTTCAACTTTCTTTTTCTTCCTTCCTTCTCTGTCTCATCCCTTTCTTCTTTCTTTCCCTTTCTTCCTTGCTTTCATTCTTTCTTCTTTATATAAAGCCCTAATATCTGGCCTAAAATTGACTTCACAAAGGGCACTGGAGAAATACTTGATGAGCTGACTTAGTGTGCAATTGAATAAAGTCACTACAACACCCTTATTTTTTTTTAATATTTTTTCCTTTTTTTCTTTTTTTAATGCTTTTTTTTTAGTTTTCAACATTCATTTCCACAAAATTTTGAGTTCCAAATTTTCTCCCCATCTCTCCCATTCCCCCACCCCAAAACGCCATGCATTCTGATTACCCCTTCCCCCAATCTGCCCTCCCTTCCATCATACCCTTCCCTTCCCTTATCCCCATCTTCTCTCTTTTCTTGTAAGGCAAGATAGATTTCTATACCCCATTACCTATATTTCTTACTTCCTAGTTGTATGTAAAAATAATTATCAATATTTGTTTCTAAAACTTTGAGTTCCAACTTCTCTCCCTTCCTCCCTCCCCACTCATCCCCACTGAGAAGGCAAGCAATTCAATATATATATGTATAGTTTTGCAAAACACTTCAATAATAATTGTGCTGTGCAAGACTATATTTTCCTCCATCCTATCCTGCTGCCCATTTATTCTATTTTCTCTTTTGACCTTGTCCATCTCTAAAAGTGTTTATTTCTAATTATTCCCTCATCCCATTTTTTCTCCCTTCTATCATTCCCCCACATCCCACTTATCCTCCTCTCCCCCACTTTCCTGTAGTGTAAGATGGAATTTTATATCAAATTGAGTGTGCATGTTAATCTTCTTAGGTCAAATGTGATGAGAGTAAGTTTCACTTTTTTCCCTCTCACCTTCCCCCTTTTCCCCTCCATTGAAAAAGCTTTTTCTTGCCTCTTTTATGAGAGATAATTTTCCCCATTCCATCTCTCCCTTTCTTCTCCCAGTATATTCCTCTTTCACCCCTTAATTTTATTTTTTTAGATATCATCCCTTCCTATTCAACTCACCTTGTGCTCTCTGTCTTTGTCTCTCTCTCTCTCTGTGTGTGTGTGTGTGTGTGTGTGTGTGTGTGTGTGTGTGTGTGTGTGTGTGTGTAATCCCTCCAACTACCCAAATACTGAGAAAAATTTCAAGGGTTACAAATATTATCCTTCCATGTAGGAATGTAAACAGTTCAACTTTAATAAGTCCCTTATGATTTCTCTTTCCTGTTTACCTTTCATGCTTCTCTTGATTCTTGTGTTTGAAAGTCAGATTTTCTATTCAGTTCTGGTCTTTTCATCAAGAATGCTTGAAAGTCCTCTATATCATTGAATGACCATTTTTTCCCTTGAAGTATTATACTCAGTTTTGCTGGGTAGGTAATTGTTGGTTTTAATTGCAGTTCCTTTGACTTCTGGAATATCCTACTCCAAGTCCTTCCATCCCTTAATGTAGAAGTTCCTAAGTCTTGTGTTATCCTGATCATATTTCCACAATACTCAAATTGTTTCTTTCTAGCTGCTTGCAATATTTTCTCCTTGACCTGGGAACTCTGGAATTTGGCTACAATATTCCTAGTAGCTTCTCTTTTTGGGTCTCTTTCAGGAGGTGATCAGTGGATTCTTTTAATATTTATTTTGCCCTCTGGTTCTAGAATATCAGGGCAGTTTTCCTTGATAATTTCATGAAAGATGATGTCTAAGCTCTTTTTTTGATCATGGCTTTCAAGTAGTCCCATAATTTTTAAATTGTCTCTCCTGGATCTATTTTCCAGGCAATTGTTTTTCCAATGAGGTATTTCACATTATCTTCTATATTTTTATTCTTTAGGTTTTGTTTTGTAATTTCTTGGTTTCTCACAAAGTAATTAGCTTCTGTCTATTCTGTTCTTATTCTTAAAGAACTATTTTCTTCAGTGAGCTTTTGAACCTCCTTTTCCATCTGGCTAATTCTGCTTTTTAAAACATTCTTCTCCTCAGGGGCTTTTTGGATCTCTTTTGCCAATTGAGTTAGCCTATAGCAAACTGTTGACTCACTTTTCATGATTTTCTTGTGTTGCTCTCATTTCTCTTCCCAGTTTTTCCTCCACTTTTCTTACTTGATTTTCAAAATCCTTTTCAAACTCTTCCATGGCCTGAGACCATTGCATATTTATTTTGGAGGGTTTGGATGCAGAAGCCTTGACTTTTAGGTCTTTCTCTGATGGTATGCATTGTTCTTCCTCATCTGAAATGATGGAAGAAAATACCTGTTCACCAAGAAAGTAGTCTTCTATAGTCTTATTTTTTTCCCTTTTTTGGGGGCATTTTCCCAGTCAGTTACCTAACTTTTAAGTCCTTTGTTGATAGGAGGGTATACTCTGGGGACCTGTAAGTTCTCAGTTCCTCCAAGGTGTCATAATCAAGGAAACTCCTCTCTTGACCTGTGCTCTAGTCTGGGAACAACCACAAGCCCTCTTTTCTGCCCATAATATGTGAGTAGAATTCCTCCTCTAGAGCCTCCACCAGCTCCACCAGGCCAGCCAGTGCTCCTCCTCACCCCAGGGCCACCACTCAGGGCTGAAATCCAGATCAGCTACGCTATTCCCCCAGGGGCTTTAGGCTGAGGGTTCCTAAAATGAATGCTATGCTGCAGCAAGTGCTGCCACCCTTGGGCCACCAGGGCCAGACCTCATTGCCTTCTAACACAGGTGAAAGAGCTTTCTCACTGACTTTTGAAGCTGCCCTTGGTGTTTGTGGGTTGAGGGATCTGAGAACCACAGCTGCTGCTGGGGATTCCCTGAGGCCTGTGCCAGTTCTGTCCCTGCTATGGCCAAAGCAGGACTGTACTCTGCTCTGTGCCTGGTGCAATAGACCTTTCCTGTCAGCCTTCCAGGCTGTCTTGGGCTAGAAATATCTTTCACTTGTCGTTTTGTCACTTCTGCTTCTCTAGAATTTGTTTAGAGTAATTTTTTACAGGTATTTTATGGGTTATGGTGGGGAGCTTCTACAGATCCATCCTTCTACTCCACCATCTTGGCTCCACCCCCAACACCCTTATTTATGTTAAAAGTTATGTGATGCCATGCCACTCAAAAAAGTAAGGTAGCTAGTATATGACTCAAGTGGGATGGTACCCAAAGGTGTACCTCTCTTTACATAAAGGGGTCAGGGTGGAACACCAATGGAAGCAATATGGTCCTTCTTGCTATATATTCATATGGAAGTCCAATCAGCCTGCTTCCAGACATGCATCACAGAAGGGTCCTTTTCCTCCCTGATTGCATGTGCATCTTCATGTGCAGATATCCTATCCTTTCAGCTTGATGATGACGAGTCATTTATTTGGCTGCTGAGCCAGAATTCAGTATACATATGAAAGGTTGTAACAATCTGAGTTCTCTCTCTTTGGAATAAACGCTTTGGAGATATGGCACTTAATCAATCAAGTAATTGATCAACATGTATTTATTAATCACCTTCTATGTGCTAACCTCTGTGCTGTGTGATGACATGACTTGCACTTGACATTGTTTTGAGTGAGGGAGGGCTGTGCAGGTCACCAGCCTCGCTTCTCCTCCAGAGCCATCTGAATCCAGTGAGCAGATATCCATCAGGATGACTGGGGTGACCCAGGAGGAAGCAGTTGGGGTTAAGTGACTTGCCCAGGGTCACACAGCTAGTGAGTGTCAGGTGTCTGAGGTGAGATTTGAACTCAGGTCCTCCTGACTCCTGCACTGGTGCTCTATCCACTGCACCACCTAGCTGCCTAGCCTCTGTGCCCAGATGCTGAGGAATGGATGTAAAGTCCTACCCTCAAGGAGCTTGCTTACATTTTAAATATTAGCATTTCAAATGTACTACTAAAAATGCTAAACCAGGCACCCCTCCCCCTTCTTAATTGCTATGAAAATTCCTAGTTCGGTAATCCTCCATTCCCTGTCTTTGGCACAGATTTACATTTTAATATGAACTACTTTAGGTTTTCTTAAAGTGGGACACCCCTAGGCCTGTTAAATTATACCTCCTAGGTGAAAGTGTAGTCAACACTCATTTAAGCTACTTTCAACACTGGGAAGTCTCATGACTATTCATAGTGATTAAGAGCCCCCAGAAGGAAGAGGCTTAAGCTGTGGGAGGAGATGAGAGGAGACCCAAACTCCCTTGAGTATTGTATATTTCTAGAAGAGTACAAGCAATGAAGCAGAAGGACGTGGATGTGACCTGTGTGACCCTGGGCAAATTGCCTCATCTACAAAATGATCGGATTGGACCACATCAATAACAAGGTCCCCTTCCACTTTCAATCTAGGAAGAGTCTCTGACTTGGCATCCAGCAAAAGCTCTCTTCCAGGGCCCTCTGCTATTTCATAAATGATAACAGTTGATCATTGTGAGAAACATGGTTGTGGGGATCACAGGTCTTCCCAGCAGGGTCAGGGAGCTAGCCTGGGATGAGCTGCCACTGTCCTTTGCTTCCCTTCCCGGAGTACCCTCTGGAAGACTCATGTGATAGACCTATTCTCACTGAAAGAATTCAGAGACAGAGTGGGCAGAGGAAGACATTTATTTTTATGCTTCTCTGAAAGAAGCGGATATGGTGCTCCCTAGGAACACCCATACTTACAGAGAAGTAGGAGTGAGGTGACACAATTCTGTCCTTCCAGTTAGAGTTAGGGTTAGTCAAATTCCTCACTTTATTTCCCTACATTCCCTCTTTATGCAGATTATGTAGGTGTGGTAATGAGGATAATTGTGACTGGGGTATGACACCTCAGGCTTGAACCGGTTTTTCCAGTCTAACTTTTCTAGTCTCCCTGGCACAGGACGGCCATTGTCTTAGTAAAATAAAATAAGCAAGCTTCCTCACGGCTCTTGTCAAGCACCCCCTTACATAAAATATAAAGGACTGGAGGATCATTAGATTTAGACTTGTAAGGAACTGTTCCAAATAAGTTTCAAAGTTGGTGGAGATCTGGGCAGACAACTGGGATGCTCCTTCATATCTCTATATTTAGAGTTAGGGGTTTTTCCCTAGATAAACTAGGTTCTAGGCATGCATTGGCCTTCAAAGGACCAATGATAATTCAATGCAAGCTTTTTCCAAGTACATTCCGTGGAAGATCTCTGCCCACCTATAACTGGGAGTGAATCCTGGTTTCAACCTTTACTAGCTGTGTGATATGGATCATTTCATCTCTTTGGGCCTCAATTTCATCCTCTGTAAACTGGAAAGGGGACAGCTAGGTAGCACAATAGATAGAGTACAGGACTTGGAGTCAGGAAGACTCATTTTCATGAGTTCAAATTTGGCCTCTAGCTATGTGACCCTGGTCAAGTCACTTATTTATTCCTGTTTGGCTCAATTTTCTCATCTGTAAAATGAACTGAAGAAGGAAATGACAAACCACTCCAGTATCATTGCCAAGAAAACCCCAAATAGGGTCACAAAGAGTTGGACATGACTAAAAATGAACAATAAAACTTGAGATGATACTAATTGTTCTACCTACCTTATATAACTATTCTGAAGGAAGGTGCTCTATTGTATATAAGTTACTGGGGTTTTTTCTGATGATAGGAACTGGTTTAAAAATGGGTCTTTCTATAGCTCTGGTAGGCTAGATAGTAAGTTTAAGAACCCTGATCTTGTTCTTCTGGGCTACGAGGGTATTCTTTATTTCTACTTGCCTTCCTCTACACTCCTTCCCTGCCCTCCTCCACCCTATCATCAGATAAAAGTATTTATTAATCACCAATTTAGGTCCTGTCCTAAGCACTGGGGATACAAAAATAGGGTTTCTACCCTCAAGGATTTTACATTCTAGTGGGTGAGAAAACAGGGGAAAAAGTCATACTTATAGTATATGCATAATATAAATGGAATGTAATTTCTGCTGTAAAACTCTGGGGGCAGTGGGAGAAGGATTAGAGTTGAGGGGCAAGGAAGAGAAACCAGAGGGAAAGCATAGCAGGCATAGGAAAGCGCAAGTGCAAAGGCACAGATGGAGTGTATTGGGAGGAAAAGTGTTTCTATGTATCTTTTCCAGCTGAAAAATCTCTTCTGTGTCTTTGAAACAATTTTGGGACAAAAGTCTTTTCATTAATGGTCAGGATTTAAAAAGAGGTTTTCTGTTTATACTTCATGACATGACTACAACAAACAAATTAGTTTTTTGAAATCATCATTTTAAACATTCTAGAACAAAGGCAGCATAAATATATCAGATTCAGTTTTAATTTGCCATCATCCTAGGAGACGTCATCTTGGAAAGATAATGAAAGGTGGGGTTTCAAGGTCCATTAAGTGAAGTGCCAAGCAACTGACGAAATGACTGAGAAGCTTACAGAGAAATCGGCTCGAGAGAGATGAATCTCATATGTGTTTTATATTTTCCAACCTCAGTTAAGAATTTGATTGCTTTAAACTTGGTTGTCGCCATTCTCAGCGTAGCATGGATGTGGCTATGGCCCTGAATGTGACATCCTGGGCAAATTCCCAACTCTTTTTTCTCTGGGCTGGCTCATTTACCAGTCTGCACTCATGATGGCAAGTTGAAAGGATTTTCCCAGAGGGCAGTGCTCATACTGCTACAACTCGTTCTCAGGGTCATAAAAGGTCACCCTATTATAGAGGAGTCATGCGTCCACTACGTATAACTTTAGCTCCTAAGCCTCCACCTGCTTGCTTCCCTTTTAAACAAATGAGCCAAGATGATACCATCAACTCGAAATCAAGAATCTTTTACTACACAAAAGGCAAAACAATATGACATAACAGGCCTATATACCTAGGTCACACTCTCCCACCAATGTACATAGTGTTTATAGGTAAGAATAGCAATACATTTTCAGAAACTAAGTGGGCAAGCACATGAATAACTGTGAAAGCCATGCAACTGGAGCAGCTCATGCTTCTACACTGTGGACCTTTGTGATTCTAAGGAGCAGTCTGCGCTATCAGCCATCTGCTGGACAAGCTGTTTCTGGCTCCTCCACTAGAACTGTTCCTTGACTGGGATCAAGGGCAGCACAGACAGTTCTCACTTGATATAAATTCACATGATGCAAATTCAACTTTACATAAAGAAATCTTCATTCCAAAAAACCATCTATTTTAACTTTACTATATAGCACTGTGCTCTCTTTTTTTCCCTCAGCTCCGGTCCTTCAGCTAGGCACTCTGTGGCCTCCCATCTCCCTACCAACAAAACAAAACAAAAAAACTCATATCAAAATCCTCCAAGTGAAAGCAGAATGAATAGTCCAGCACAGAGAGACTGCAGCTGCTGCCACATTGAGGGGCTTGGCTTGAGATCTCTGATGCAGAGAAAGGAGACCTTTGCCCCACTCCTCCTACCAGCCTGGGTATCTGTCTTCCAACTGTCTGCACTCAGGCACTGTGTGTCATTTGTCCTCTCCTGTCTGCGTCCATGTCTGGCTGCCATGTGGCTGGACTCAGCTGCCACACGTTTTCACCTCCTGCTCTTGCTTCTGTGTTCCTGGGCCCAGGTTGAACCATGAGCTGGCCTCCTCCCTGCAAGGCATGCAACCCCTTTCCTACCACTCTCTTTCCCTCCCTTCCTTCCCCACATCCATAGGCAAATTTGCATTACATAAAAATTGCTTTACAAAGAGGCCTACAAAACTGTCTACTTACATGGTCCACTTATGAAAAGTGAGAACTGTCTAGATTACATACTTTTAGCAAAAGTAGTTTCCCTAAGCCTGGGATCATTAGGGCTATTCGTCTTCTCTATTAGCCCAGCTTGGAGAGGTGTCCTCTTCTCAAGTGATAGTAAAGGTGGAGTGAGTGAGGCTGGTGATTTTGCATAGCCCTGACTCACTTAAATCCAATTCACTTGCAAGTCAAGACATGACCTTCCCAATATCATTGGTCTTCTTTGAGAAAGAAGGACAAATGACAACAAGGCAGTAAAAGACAAGGAAAATTTCTTTTCCCAGTAGCTGAGGGTGCTTCCTTCAATCAGCTCCCAGCAGCAATTCTGTTCTTCCAGTCAGCTCCCAACAACAAAGCTTTTCCTCCAATCAGCTCAAGAGGGAAGGGAATACAGGTTCTAAACTCTTCTCTCAAGTCGAAGTGTGGCTGCTTTTCTTTTATAATCCATCCACTCTGTTGGACTCTGCTGGCTTCAGTTTCTTCCGAGAAGCAGAAGGCTTTTTCCTTTCTTTCTCCCCCATTCTGCTTCTTCAACTTCTGCTGGGTTTTTCTGTCTCTGCTGGGTTCTGCATTGTTCCTGCCTCAAAGAAGAATCTTATGTGAAATGACTCACTCCTTCCTTAAGATGAAAAACCAAAACTCATACTTCTGTCAAACAGGTGATGTGTTATTGTCCTATAATCACCTGAAAGTCTAATTATCAGGCATTCCCAGTTATTCACCTCAGAGTCCTCATAGAAATCCCATGTAATTTAACTTCTGGGAAACAACATAATTTGTTAAATACATACTTTTGCTATAAGGGTGGATTAGTTCCAAGCCCAGTATTACACAAATGGTTTCCAAAAACAGGAGAAGAAGGGAGCCTATCAAATTCATTTTCTGATACATGGATGGTCACTATCTTTGTCTATCCATCTCCCAGTCTTGCTTTCTCTTGGCCTCTACTGTTTCAATAATACTTTCAGCAGGGACCCTGAAATTCAAGAATTTCATGTTAGGCCTTATATAATTTTCTTGTAGGCCTGATATGATTATTTGATTCATAGTTTGTCAACTATAACCTTACAAAGTTTAAAAACAGTTCCATGTACATGAGCTGATCCGCCACAATGCCATATTTACATTAGGAAGTGCTCTGCTCTCAGATGGGTCCTCGGAGGACATTTATGTCAGAGGTCTTTTCTCTCAGGCTCTTAGGATAGCCGGCCACTTTCCTCTAGTATGTTTATCTGATTACTATGCTTTTTCTCAAATTGATTTTATCAGAGTTCCTTACACAAAATAATCAACAGATTAATTTAGCCATTATAGGACTCTTTGCTAAAGGTTAAATTCCCCCTTCTGAAAACTGGAGGGTTGACTACCAGCTTACTGACTATAAGTTCCCCTTTTAGTCTTGGGCGGTAAGTTCCCCTTTTCTTGAGCTACTTGAAGATCCCTTTTTAGTCGCTAAAAAATTATGTTAGTCAATCTACAGGCACCTTAAAAAGTAACTTTTTATTGCAAATGTTACAGCTTTTTATTGTTTTTAATTGCAAATGCTACAGCTACAGGACAAAGATTCCTAAGGCAATCTCACTTTGACAGACAAATGGATAGACCAGAGCCTATCCCGACAGAACATCAGATTAAATAGTTGTCCTGCCCTAGAAACTCCCTGTTATGCTCCCAATGTGCGTGCACTCCAAAGGTTGGCAACAGCACTCATTTGGGATTAGGAAAGCCTAAGAAAAGTAAATATTCAGATGACTTGCCTTTTCCAATTGAACTATGTTCAAAACAAGCTTCCTAAGACTGCTGTAATTTTTAATTCCTCTTTTTCTGTTATAAAAATAACCTCTGTAAATGACTCCTTTGTCTCTGACTACTGAAGGATCAGAAGACCCGATCTGATTGCAAATGCTACTTTTGCTAATTAAATCGTTACACTTGGAAGTTTTGCGCCTTGAACTTTTTCCTTTTTTAGATTTAAAATCAACAGAGGGAAATGTACATGACATAATTTTAAATTCAATCTGCATTATAAACATTTTCTTATTCAATTTTTTAAGTCTAGGCAATCAACAAAACAATAAAATCCGCAACCCCTTCTTACACAGCCTTTTCTGATCTTCATCCCTCCCAGCTATTAGTTCCTTCCCCCCCCCCCCCCGGAAAAAAATTTACATTGTATTCAGTTTGGATATATTCTTAATATATCATATATGCACATATTGTCTCTTTTTATTCTCAGGGCCTAGTGTCCCAGGGCTAGACAATTACTGTAGAGCAGAAATAAAGTGCTTAATAAACACTTGTTGATTGATTAGTATATTCTCTACAGCTTACTGAGGATGTCGTGTGCCTTCTGGTCTACTTATATTTGCTCATTTCATTCTTTATCCTAGAATTCCCTCCCCTTCCCTTTTCCTCTTTCCTCATTTACCAGGCAAAATCCTACCTATATTTTAGGTCCCAGTTTAAATACTACCCTTCTCCATGAAGCTTTCCCTGATTTTCCAGGTGGACATGACCTCCTCTGAATACACAGTACTAAGCGACACTGTGTTCTAATTATTTGTGTATATTTCCTATCTCCTCTTATAAATGATAAGTTCCATGAGAGCAGGGACATTATTATTTTTCTTTGCATATTGTATACTTTGGGTTCAATCAATTTCTGTTTAATTGAATTGAAATATGGACAATTTATAGTGAAGAGGATACACAAATAGAAAAAGAGAGAATGAAGGAGAAAGTAGATATGCCAAACTTTTAGCTATGAAGGTCACAGATCTTATTTATCATTTAAGCAACTCTCTATGAAGCTATATAATTTATTGAAATTCTCTCTAATTAACCATATGAAAGATTATTTATCTCAGCAATAAAAAAGAAATTCCCCATGTTCCCCAACACTCATTATCCCATTTCATTTATCTGTAGGGTATAGATTAAGGGAATTATTTAATAGTAGAATGTAAGCTCCCTGAGGGCCACAGCAATTTCTTTTTGCCTTTGTATCCCCAGAATTTAGCATAGTCTTTGTCATGAAGTAGGTTCTTAATAAATGCTTTTCCATTGATTGTACTCGATGAGCCTACAAGGCATGAAACTTTGTTAGAATGTTGAAAGTATCTCCCTGTGAAGAATGATACGTTGTTGAGAGAACTAAAGACATTTCCCTGATTCATGGCTTATTGTTACTGTATCCCAGGTAGAAGAAGTTCCTGCCCTTCGACACCTGCTGCCCCAAAAGAAGAATCCTGAGTGGCTGCTTTTGGATAAATGTACAAAGCAGAGACAGACATACTCTCCCCCATAAAGTCAAGAGGAATCCTGGATAATGTCAAGTTTCAGATCCAAGCTTTGGAGAGGCATTGATATAACTTCTCAACCTTATGGTAGCCATTGAGCATTTTAGTATTCAGACTTCTATCTTGTCCTTGTGTGGCCAATACCTTGGCAACCCTCTTCCAAAGCTAGGCCAGCTCCATTTACCCCTAAGGGTCCTAGGAACAACTCTGAGGAGTTGGGGTAGCTTTGTCTAATACTATCAGCTTGAGCTTCCATTCTGGTCAGTTGTCCTCCACCATTAATTACCAATACCTGATACCTCAGTTCCATTTAGCCAATTAACATCAATTAACTATGAGATATTTATGCTTCAAAGGTATAACTAGAATAGAAACATAAACATTTCCCTTCAACACTTTCCTCAGGTCATTCTACGCTGTCACCCTAGTCTCTGGGAGGAGTGGGCTCAGATTTTGTTTGTACACAGCACTTGTTTTGAGTTTTAAATTTTGAGTTTTAAATTTTCTCAGTCACCTCCACCATACCACCCCTTAATTACCTTTTGAAATTCACAAGGTTGTAGCCCCTAATCTCCTCCACTTAAAACCAAAAACCAAAGCTAGAGACTAAGAACTGAAGTCCGTATTCACAGAACCCATGCCATCCTTAGACAGGGAGGAGCTAAGACCTCTTATCACTACAACATTGTTGCTTACTGTAATGCCACCAGAGTGGAAGAGTCAAAACCAAGAGAAGGGACAATGTTGACTAAGTACTTTTGGAATGTACCCCTAATTCTAGCTACTTGGCCAAGGACAGTAAAAGAGATTCCTATTTACTATATAGTTACACCAGTTACAGAATGTCTGCATTCTCCAAAATCCATGTGGGAAGTGCATCAGCAAGTCAAGATTGGACTTACTGGCCAGTCCCCCATTGTACTCACCATTTGCTCTTGGCTTCATTTCATCTCAGGATGAGAGGGAGCCAGTCCTGAAATACATATAAAAATGGAATTTACCAGGTGGTACCCTTTGCAAGTGAAGGAAATGTGGCCTTCAGCATGGACAGGAGCAGTAGGATAGGACTAAAGTCGCAAACAGTACTCAATAGGAGATCTAGACTCTGCTTGGAAGGGGAGTTACCTGTCCAGAAATCCTAAATGTGCTTCCCTTCTTGGGTACTCCAAGCCCTAAGAGCAGTGTGATGTGGCTATGTGTATATGTATGTATATGTGGCTATATGTATGACTTGGTTTCTGTGGATAAAAGAACTTACTTACCATTGTTGGGGAAAGCCAAATGTACTTATGCTTAAGAGTAATACCATACAGTTACATAGCTAGAGCAATTTCTGTGGAAAGACACTCAAAAACATCAGGGTTTGGATTGTTTGTCATCTCCAAGTATTTTTTTCTTGGATGGGAGATTTCAAACCATAGGGTATTTCTACAGTTCTGGAGGACTTTATGATCCTTGGAGAAGTGGGACCCACCAGTGATGCAGGAGAATTGTATTAGCATCACAGCATCTTAGATTTAGAGCTGGAAGTCGAAGAGCTTGGACCAGGTCACATAGCTTGTAAATGTCTAAGGCAGGATCTGAACTCAACTCTTCCTGACTTCATGTTCAGTCCTCTGACAGTCAATAAAGATTTATTAAGCACCAAACTACTATTAAGCACCAGGTACTGTGCACAGGGGATACAAGAAGAGGCCAAAAAAGTCCTGCCCTTAGGGAGCTCATGAGCATGCACACGTTCGTGTGTGTGTCTAACCTTTCCTACAAAAGATAGGTTTTTACATGGGACTTAAAGAAAGTCAGAGAAGCCAGGAGGTAAAAATAAGAAGGGAGAGCATCGCAGGAATAATTGAGAGCCAGGGAAAATGCTTGGAAAGGAGAAAGGAGTGTCTTGTTCGTGAAACAGCAGGAGGTCAGTTTCACGGATCAAAGAGTACATGTAAGTGGAGAGAAAGATGTAAGAAGACTGAAAAGATGGGGGGGAGGTGCTAATAAAAAATGTTTATTGACTGTCCTATTCACTCCATTAACTGTTTCTAGACAACTCTGTAAGTTGTTGATGTGTTTTCTGAATACGTTTATGAGCCCTGTGAGACCTTTGTATTTCTTGTGTTAAAAAAAATGTATTACTCTATACCTGATAAACACGACGTTTTGTTGAATTTTATGCCAGAATTGGGGGTACCCTTTTGCCCACATCTGTGGAGACCTAGGTGGGAACTATATAGTATGAGATTTCCCATAGTAAACTTGAGAAAATGGCAATGTGTGTCAGTTACTTTGGGGACAGCTTCTGAGACTGACCAAGCAAGACAGTACTTCAAGAAAGGAGATTCCCAACCCTTTTTGTGTCATTGGACCCCTTTGGCAAGTCTGGTAAAGTCTATGGATCTCTTCTCAGAATAATGTTCTTGAATATATAAAATAAAATGTATAGGATTACAAAGGAAATCAATCAGATTGATAAAATATTGATGAAAAATATTTTTTTAAATGTTTAGGAAGTCCCATGACCTAATAGAATATAAACTCATTGTGAATAGTCACTCAGTCAACTAGCACTTATTAATCACTTACTAAGGGCCAGGCACTGTGCTAAGTGCTGAGGTAAAAAGAAAGGCAAACAATCCCTGCTCTGAAAGAGGACAGTCTAAAAGGGTAGACAACATGCAAACCACTATATACAACAAACAAGGTATGTACAGGATAAACTAGGGGTAGTCCTCGAAGACAAAGCACTAAGAATTAAGACTCAGAAAAGCTTCTTACAGAAGGTAGGATTTTAAGTGAGAACTAAAGGAAGCCAGGGGCCATCTCCAGTAGTCCTGATCTATATCTGGCCATTGGCCCCAGATGACTCTGGAGGAAAGTGAGGCTGGTGACTTTGCAAAGCCCTCCCTTACTTAGAGCCAATTCACCCGAGGTCAAGGTCCTCCTCTAGAAGGAAGGTCAAACAACAAAGGAAGCCTCCTCAGTGCTCAGCCCTGGGTTTGACTCATGGAAAGCAGTGTTTTCATTCATTCATTCACTCCTAAGAATTAATTTTACTGTTAAGCCCCCCTGCCCCTTTTGAAGGCAGATGGATGATCAAGTCCACCAGTAAGATAAAGGTCATCAGCTTCTGCTCACCCCCACTCTTTTGGGTAAGGGAAGCTTCAGGATGCTCTACATGGATTTTAAGCTAGGCGATGATAAGAGGTCCTGGAGGGAAAGCCTTGCTCCCTGCCTCCCTCACTTCTACCCCACCATCAGCGGTGGATGAACGTTCTTCCGCACCGCTCTCCAACTTCGTGTTTCACGGAAAGAGCGCTGCGTTCGGAGGCCCTCTGAGTGCCTGCAGCTTGCTGCCTCTGTGATCGTGCCTCAGTTTCCTCATCTGAATGAGGCCCCTGCAACCTCTAAGGTCTCTAAGATCCCAAGGCGATGACTTTTCAGCACTAGAAGAGACTGGTCTCCAGGGTAGGAAGCAGTCAGGGAAGTCTGGGGTCGGGGTGAGGGCAGTGCCTCAGACTGGGGGGGAAGGAGGGGCCCCGGCAGGACCCCCCACAGCGTTTGCTTCTCGTCATCTTCGCTCGGGAGAGCGACCGCCTCACGGGGAAAAACCCTGGAACCCGCGGGGGCAGACCGGGAAAGCTCGGCCACCCTGACCCCGGCCCCGGAAGTGACGTAACCGCGACGGGCCGTTTCCGGCTCAGGCGTCGGCGGCGTTTGCCGGAGGAAGGAGCCCGAGGGAGCCGCGTCGGTACAGTCCCCTGCGCCTCCGGTCCCTTCTTCCCAGTCCCCCGTCCGGCCCCGGCCAGGCCTGGCCCGGCCCGGGGCACATCGGCCGCGGGGACCCCGGCGTCCGGGTAAGTGCGAGAGGAGGAGCGAGTGGGCGCGCGGGGCCTTGGCCTTGGCCTTGTTTACACCTGACGGGAACCGGAGCCGGAGCCAGGGCCAGGGCCAGGCCGGAGCCAGAACGGGAGCCAGGGCGGCCTCGCCGGCTCCGACCTCTCCCCGGCGGAGGCCCGGGCCTCTCTTCGGCCCTACCCGGGGCAGCCCGCTCGGCATGACACCCCGTGCCCCCCAGACCCGGCCGGGCTGCCAGCACCAGCCTCCCCCGCCCCGGGCCCAGCTCGTTCTCTCTTGGGGTAGTTAACTGCCGGCCACTGGCCCTTGGTCCACGGTCAAAACCCTGGTCAGGTCTGGGAGGCGGTGGGGAGGGGGACACGTGTGTATGTGTGTAGACGGGGGCATGGGGGGCGCTTCCCTTCCTCCCGGGCCCTCTGTCTGGCTCCCCCCTGCAGCTCCTTTTCCTTTGAAACGTGTGGAGGGTTCAGGGTTTCTGGGGAGATGCCCTCCGGTTAGGGTTAGCCTCTTGTTTAGGGAAGTTAGACCCGTTCTCCTCCTACACCCCCCTCCCCCCAACAGTCCCCACCTTTTTTGTGTGCCTTTAGAGATCCTTAGGAGATCGTGGCTTGAACTGGCCCTACCTAGTCGGTGTCTGCTGAATGTTTTAAGGAGTTAAGCCCTCTTTATGAATCCTAGTTTCTGAGGTTTCCCCTGAATAAAACGTCCATGCCTGTAAACCAAACATCAGTGAAAGTGACAGGCCTGGCTCTCGGATTGCCGGAAAACAAAACGACACATTGTTGTCTCCTAAGTGTGAAATGTCAAGTTTCTTCCTATGGGGGGCTCTATATGGGGCATTTTGTTCTTAGAAATGTACATTTGCTCTTCGTTGCTCCTGACTCTTACCCATTACCCTTATTGCCATTTTGTATATATTATTCACATGTTGTCCAGCACAGTGCCTGGCATATAGTAGGCACTTAATAACGCTTGTTGATTGACTAAAAAAAACTTTGTAACTGTTTTCAGAAAGAATAAACTTTTGGTTCTGAAAAGTGAGTAAAATAGGCTACAAAGTGAATAATGGCCTCGGTGGGCAGTGGGCAAGAAAAGTTTGACTCAGTTACCAATTCAGATTCATTTTTATCACTTTTACTTGTCAGGTGGGTCTGTTTTGGTCATGTGATAGGAAATGGCCTGGTTCTTCTATCCCTGTCAAGCTGGGAAACTAAGTTGTTGAATCATAGTTTTTTTTTCTGGCCTAGATTTTTTTCTCTGCAAAATAGAGAAATAGGTATCCTCTGGAAAACGGATCAGTTAGTACTAGCTTTTTCAGATATTGAAGTTAGTTAACCTTTTCAGATTAAAAAACATACATTTCTCAGGGTTGGTTGTTTTTTTTCTTTTGGTTAATCTTGGAATGATTTATGGGCTCAAAGCCAGATTTAGTGATGGAATTTAGAAGTGGGTATTAAGTCTCTGAACTTTGTTGCATTGTGTTTTGGCATTTCCAGGTCTTTATTTTATTTCTTTGTGGGAAATAGGGTCAGTATATCTTGAGTGTCACCCATTTAGGTGTGTGAAGCTGAAAAGTTTCTAGTGTGCATTGAAACCTTGGGAGATTGGCCTATCTGTAGTGGTGGTGCATGTCTGAAATCCCTGCTACTGGGATTCTCAGCTTCTGTAGGGTTAGAACCATTCTGGTGTCTGCAAGGATTCTGTCATCAATACCATCCTCCCATCCCCAGTGCTAGCAGGATGTCTAAGGAGGGATGAACTGACCCAGATCTGAAAAATGGAGCCAATTAAAATTTAGTGACCAATCACTATTGGCATCAGTGTGGGCATAGCCACTGCCCTTCCAACCTGAACCACATAGGTAGAGCTAGTCTCTAAAAAACAAACCAACCTAGAGAGGGAACACAATAGAATTTCGACGTATTATTACTTGTGTTGATTGGTAATAGTACTTGTCTCTTCTGTTGTGCTCTCTGGTTCCTTAAGGAAAATGCAGGGTATGTGCAAAGCAAAAATATATCTTAATTTGTTATAAAAGTGAAAGATTTTTATGTGTGATTTCTGAATTTTTATTTATGTATGATTTCATAGGTTTAATGAGGTTCCTCAAATGAACCATGTAATTGATTATGTGAAAATATTTTGTTTTGTTTTGGATTTTTATTTCATCAGCATCAAGAGCATGCTTACTAGCAAACAGATGTAATTTTTATTGACATAGTATGCATGTATATTCTTAGTTTACTCCCCTGTGGTTCTATTCACTGTTTTCATGATTTCTGAGATCAGAACATGATTGCCATTGTGCTGTATATTTTGTCTTCATGCTTAGACTGTAAACTTCCTAAGGGCAACAATTAATGAAAGTATTTGTATCCCTAGCACTTAGCATTATGCTTGATACATGCATTTATTTCATTGGTATATGTATTTTAGTTTGGCTCTATGATCTCAGTGAACCCCAAGGAAAATGACCTTTGTGCTGGAAGTGACAAAACAAAAATGATTAACATGTAGTTGATACCCAAGATAAATAAGGAGTTAGTGATGCAGGAGATAGAGTGCTAGGCCTGGAGTCAGGAAGAAAGACTCAGCTCCCTGAACTTCCTGAGTTCCAATCCGTCCTCAGATACTTAATAGTTGTATGATCCTGGGCAAGTCACTTAACCCTATTTGCCTCAGTTTCCTCATCTGTAAAAAAGAACTGGAGAAGACAAATTGCTCCCAGTATCTTTGCCAAGAAAACTCTATAACAGGTCATAAAGAGTTGGAGAAGACTGAAAAATGACTGAAGATCACCACCAATTCATTGATGAATTCAAGTCACCTGTAGTATTGAACTGGTGGATGTGACTACAGGGTCACTGTCTGATACTTGAAAGATCATGGCAAAGGAGAAAGACAAATGTCCTGATTTTTAAAAAAAAGGGGAACAGAATCTGCAAGCCATACACCAATGAGTTAAACTTTGATTCTGGGGAAAGTTATAGAATTGATTATTAAAGAGCTATTTGCAGAACATCTAGAAAGGAAAGTGATTACAAAAAACCAGCATTACTTCATTGAAGTGGCTATGAGGTGATGAGGTGCACTGTAAAGAGGAAGACATGAGTTTGAATTCTCCCTCAGACACGGGCTAGCTTTATGACCCTGGGAAAGTATCTGAAAATGAGGATATTAATAGCATCTGCCTCCCAGAGTGATTGTAAGGATCAAATGAGATAATTGTAAAGTGCTTTACAAACCTTAAAGTACCATATAAATGTTAGGCATTATTCTCAAGAACTAGTCATGTGAGATTAACTTCATTTCCTTTTTTGACAGGATTAATAAAATGGTAGATGAATGCTATGAATATAGTTTATCTCGAGTTTAGCAAAGATTTTAATAAAGTGTCTTTTATTGTGGAGATGAAGAGATATATACCTGAAATTGCAAACAGATGGATTCAGAACTGAGTGTGTGGCTGAATTGAAAATAATTGTTGATTGTGTCATATAGCTAGGAGGGCTCCAGTGAAGTGCTCCAGGAATCTGCTTGGCTCTGTGCTGGTTAAACGTTTTTATTACTGACTGGAATACAGGCAAAGATGGAATGGTTATCAACATTTCAGGTTACACAAAGCTGAAAGAAAGAGCTAACATACTGGGTAATAAGATGTTGAAAAGATCTTGGCAAGCTAAAACATTAGGCTGAATATAGGAAGGTGGAATTCCATAGATGGGGGTTAGACAGTAGTTATTTTGAAAAAGATCTGGGTTTAGTGAACTGCAAGCTCATAATGATTCAGTGTGATTCAGGAGCATGACTTCTAATAATAAGGAAGTGATAGTCCTACTGTACCCTGACCTAGTCATATTTCATTGTGTTCAGTTCTGGGTACCACAGTTTAAGGAGAACATTGACAAATTGGAGGGCATCCAAGATATTGAAGGGTTTGGAGTATATGGCATATGAAGATCAGTTGAACTGGGAATATTTAGGCTAGAGAAAACTTGAGGGAGACATAATAGCTGTGTTCATATATTTGAGAAACTGTCATATGAAGAAGTGGTAGACCTTGGAAGTCTTCAAGCAAAGGCTGTATTACCATTTTTCAGATATATTGTGGACTAGGTGGCTACTGAGATTCCCTTCCAGGTTATAAGTTGTTATTCAAGTGAGATAAAGTTCTACCAATGCAGATTAGCAACTGTTCTGCAACTCACAGTCTTAAAACAGTTGTCTAGGAATACTAGGAGGATGGGTGACTTATCTAGGGTCCTACAGCCAGCATGTGTCAGAGGTAAGACTTGAACTCAGGTCCTTCTGTTTGGAGGTCCACCTTGTATTCACTACTATGTTGTCTCTGTGGTCAAGTGCCTGAACCCTTTATGTGCCCCTGGTTTGAGCCTACTATTAAATATAGCTGCAGTATGTCATGCTTAGAACTGTAGTTCTTTTTAGTCTGAGATGAACCAGTAACAAAGAAATAGATGTGGATGACCTTGTAAGAGAACTTAAACTTTTCATATTTTTATGAAAAATTATGAAATTATATATATAAATATATATACATATATATTTAAAGGTTCTTTGAATCCCTAAATTGAAACTATAAAGCCTTAGGTCTTTCCTTTTTTCTCTCCTCTTTCTCTCTCCTTTCTTTTCTTTTCTTTTTTAATTACGGTACTTGAATGATTTCTCAAAAGTCTATCAAGAATCTTCTGTATTTGGTTCAGAGGAAGAACATTCAAATTTGGGTTGTGTCACCTATGGGTTTGTGTCTCTTAAAGGATTCTTTTGTGAAGTTTAGAGGTCGATCCAGAAAAGCAGGATGATTTTGAAACTGTATTGAATCTATTATATACTTTTTAAAAACAAGCTATGTGTAATAGATTGATGATTTCCTTGTGATGTTCTTTTTGTATATGGAAACATTTGATTATTGATGTTGGTCAAATTCAGAACAACCAAAAAAAATCCTGAAAATTTCTTCCTGTCTCGTGGTATTAGGGAGAAGAAATAGTCAAGGTTTTTGGAAAGGTAAATCTTCCTTTACTACATAGTTTTGAGGGAAGCACCATTAATTTGTATATGATGTTCCGTTAGTTTCTTAGTAAAAGTGACAAATGAAAAGTTGTAATAGAATTTTTTTTCCTGCTGTTTGAAAATATGACCTCTCAGGCCATTGTCAGGACTTCAATCTTGGTTTTCCTCCAGTTCAGATTTGCTTCTATCTCTTTGAAGTGTTTTTATTTATAAAGAAGCTATGAAGGTTAAGCTGGCAGAAATAAACTTTTTCCTTGGATAATTAATGTTCAATTTAATTGGATCACATGAAGTGTAATTATGAGTTCCCAGTTGGTTTGTCTGCAAAAGGTTTAGATTCTCTGTAACTGAAAATGGTGGTAATACGATGCAGAGGAGTGAGTATATATAGGTGTGCCTTGTAGATAACATATTGCTACCCTAAATGAAAAATCTTGTAAAAAGTTTCTATTATAGAATGCTTTATATTTTAAAGTAAAATTTTGTCAGGGTAGAAGGTAAGTTCTTCAGTTACAGCAACATACTGAAAATTTTGGACTATGATAGAAGGAGTATTCCTCAGTGAGACCCTCTATTTTAAGTCACTCACAACTTAATCTGAAACATTCAATGCCTTGTTATATAATTTTGTTCTTATCCTCAAAGGGATTGTTTGAGTTGGTGGCTAGTTTTAGAAGTTTAAGCAATGTTAGTAGAAAAAGGAAACAGAGTATTGGTCAGTTGTTTTCCTTAGTTTACTTTTCCATCTTGTTTTTTGAGTAAGCTATGGAACCATTGAGAAGTCATATGGCAAAGTGAACAAGACAGCTGACTTCTGAGACTGGAAGACTTTGGTTCAAGTTTTACCTCTGACACATTGTGACTGTGACCCTGAGTGAATCACTTAACTTTATAGTAATCTAGACAACTCGGTAAGTTGTAGAGAAGGCACTGACTTGCATTGGTATATGGGAGCACTCCAGTCAGTGGAATCATAGGTCTAGTTCCAATTCAAAGAACCATTATTAATTACTATTTTCAGAAACTAGTGACTTAGTCAACAAGCATTTTACTGGGTGGTAGATTTTCTAATTACTTAGTTCTGAGTTTTCACAAAGAAGGGTGAAAATTCTCTATTCCCTCAAGGAGTTCGCATTCTAATGGGGGAAGAAAACATGCTCAAAGCTGTATAGTAGAAATGGTCAGTAATCTAAGAGGACCAAGAAAGGTCTCTTTTAGAAGGTGAGATTTGAGCTGAGTCTCAAGGGAAGTCAGGTGTCAGAGAGAGTGAAAGAGCATTCCAGGCACCATGGACAACTTGTGAAAAGGCATGGAGCCAGGAGGTGGAATGTCACGTGTGAGGAATGGTGAGAAGTCCAGTGTTGTTGGATCATAGAGGAAGTATGAAGAGGAGGGCAAAAATATAAGAAGACCGGGTTGTGAGAGGCTTTAAAAGCCAGAGGATTTTATTTTTTATTCTGGAGGTGACAGGGAGCCACTGGAGTTCTTGTGCTCTGGGAAAATTACTGGAAGCTGAATTGAGAGATGGATTTGACTGGGGAGAGACTTAAAGCAGGCAGAATAACCCTTGCAGTAGTTCAGGCTGATGAGGGCCTGCAGCAGGGGTTGGATGTGATATATGGTGGAAATGACTGAGCAGGGAAAAGGGGGTTAGGGAAGATAAACAGTTCAGTTTTCAATAGGTTATGATTTGAGATGTCCAATGGGCAGTTGGAAATGTGAGACTAGACCTTACTAGAGATGCTGGATAAATAAGTCTGAAAACTATGCATAGATTAGAGAATTGAACACATGATTCTTGTTGAGATCACCAAGCAAGATGTTATAAAGCAGGGCTTCTTAACCTTTTTTGTGTCATGGACCCTTTGGCAGTCTGAAGCCCATGGACCCTTTCTTAGAATGATGTTTCTAAATGCATAAAATAAAATACATAGGATTATAAAGGAAATCAATTTTAATGAATAAAGATCTAATTTTCTCCCATCCAAGTTCATGGATCCTTTGAGCATACATGGACCCCAGGTTAAGAACATCTGGTATAGAGGCAGAAGAGAAAAGGACCCAGGACAGTCCCTTGGGGGCATGATCTGTCGAAAGATCCAACAAAGGAGACCAAGGAATAGTTAGACAGGAAGGAGAAGAACTAAGAGAGGGCAGTGCCATGAAAACCTAGAGATGAGAGAGCATCCAGAAGATTAACATTGACAATGTATGATCTCTCTCTGTCCCCTTTTTAGATAACCCTTTGTCTTGCATTAAACGTCAGTACACTGGTGCCTTTCAAAAAATTGTGTTGATGTAATCCTTTCTTCTCTTCTGATTTTAGATGGAAATCATACAGTATAGAGTGTTTGGGTGACATCTACTTGACAGATCTCAAGAAACCGGTACTTGCTTTTTATTTTGTTTACCATGATTAATTGTGATGAATATCAGTGACTTGTCCTACCCTTTTATCACAGGTCTATTAAAAATCAAATGTAAATACTATAACGTAACATATAATATATATAGTACTATACTCATATATGTAATACTATAAAAATACTATACAAGTTACTATGATTGTATGAGCCTTAAAGCTGTGCGTAGCAAACTCAGCTGAAAAGTTTATATTGTATAGGGTATCCCAGAAGTCTTGGTACCATTTTAACCAATTAAAGCTTTAATAGCATTAAAGCTTTAATGGCACTAAGACTTTTGGGACATCCTGTATTCTAAGCATCAGGCCATAATCTTTTAGGCAAACTGTATTTGAAATTGTTAGAAACTCATTTTCCATTATTTTACATGTTTGATAAAATATCCTTTCTATGAAAATGAGGTGCAGCGTGGAGTAGTGGATAGTAGGCCTTGAATCCAGGATGGTCTAATGTTCAAATCTTCCTTTGACTGTGTGATCCTGGGCAAGTTACTTAATATCTCAGTGCTCTAGGCCACTCTCTAAGACCGTAAGTTGTAGAGAAGGTGCTGACCTGCCTTGAGAAAGGTAGTTTTCTTACCAGGAGATCATGATATAAATGAAATCACAGGAATAGGCTGGGGAACAAACAAACTCACAATTTCCAAGGTAAGTCATTGGGAAGGGGGAGAATTAGGTGAAGTTGGAGTATTTTCTAATGAAATCCCAGATCTAGTCCTTATCCCTGCCATTAAATGGGTGGTTTTTGTGATTTTACATCTAGACCAATTGGGAGTTTATAATAAGCAAGCTTGGGTTTTAGGCTCCTGCCTGTGTCAGTGAGAGGCGTTAGGTAGTTGTTCACTGAGTGTAATGATTTTCTTATTCAGATGGTGACTAACAATAGAACATTTGCAGAGATATAAATCGTTGAAGATTTATTGGTCTCTGCCAGGAGAGATTTTAAAATTAGACTATTTGCTATACTTACAACTTTTTGTTTTCTTAGCTTAATAGCCACTTCTTTTATCTATAATCACACATGGCATTCAGTTCTATGAGAAGTGTGAAAGTTTGATTTTTTGGGGGGGAGTCTACTGTTTTGTTTTATACCCTTTGAAATATGAAAGCAGCGTAGTTATGTTCTGTGTCCTCTCTCTCACATAACTAACTCAGTTGTTCAGGGGCTGAATATGCAAGTAATGGATTATTTATAACTTTTGCCTGACAGCCCATAAGCACTTTAGTAAAAAGAGGGGGGAAGGGATTTTGGCCTTGATGGTGGGAGATGGTTATTTTAGAGATCTGTGGCTTTCATTTATCCACACTAACCTTGCACTAACCCCATGGGTAATGTCGAACTCATGTTAAAAAGCCAGTGCTTCCTTTTTATGCATGTGGTACATGTAGTTCTGATCCTTAAAATGCCACCTCTATTAATCCTACGTGAGGGGGGAGTCATAATGGGCATGGGGAGAATGTTGGGCTGCCCCTAATTTGCTGTCTCTGTGGGCAGCCTATTGTGAAGGATAGTCCCCTCTTTTGTACCTACGGATCCCATGTCCCAGACATTTGATAGCCGTTGGGAGAAGGGACATTCTATGAGAATTTGTCTTTTTGAGATTTTTTTTTTTTAGACCATTTTGTTTCCCCATGCTTTGCCCTTAATTTTAAGTTGACAAAAATCCTGTCATCCTTACCTCCTATGCCAAGAAATGTACCAGACTAAACCCAATCTTTACTAATCTAAGAAAATAGCATTTTGTTGGAAGTGTGACATAGAACTAGTTAAATTCTTACTGCCAGGCATTAATGCCTCTCCTGCAGTGAGAGGATATGCTCACAGCTTTTTGGTTTCAGAGTTTTCATTTCAATAAATATGTATTGAGTTGAGCCAGAGCCAGAGCCTTCTGATACGACAGATAGCTTCCTGGAGAGATGACAGTGACACTGTTGTCTTGGGAATAATGAAAGCTGTTTCTGCGGTAATTCTTTGTGAAAAAAGTTAATGCTTTTTTTTTCTTTTTTCTTTTCCTTTTCCTTCCTTAGAAGACAGAAGTACCTAATGCATTTGAGACAGAAGTAAAGTTGGGGGGAGGGGGGAAACAGCAACTGCTTTCCTGATCTGCAGCTTGGCAGGACACTAAAATGTCTGTGGACATGAATAGCCAGGGATCTGACAGCAATGAAGAGGATTACGACCCAAATTGTGAGGAGGAAGACGAGGAAGAGGATGAGGACCCTGGGGATATAGAGGATTATTATGATGGGGTAGCAAACGATGTCGAACAACAAGGGGCAGACGCCTTTGATCCAGAGGAATACCAGTTTACCTGCCTGACTTACAAGGAGTCAGAGGGCACCCTGAACGAGCACATGGCCAGTTTGGCCACTATGTTAAAGGTGAGCAAAATTACTGATTTCAGGAGTTATATGTTTCCAAAATGCAAAAGGGGGAAGGGATGGGCAGAGGCTACTTAAAATAAAGTCAAATTAACCTGAATCTTTGAGGTGAGATTCTCATAAGAATTAAGGAAATTCCAGTTTGAGTGAAGGGTGTTTGTGGACTTCTTGTTCTTCTCACAAGTGAAGGAAGCTAGATTTAAATGTAGTTGAAACATGTTTTGGAATATGTTTCTTGTATTCATTGATGTGCTTTAATAAGTGAACACCCTGCATCAACTCACCACTAAACTCAACTGTTTTAGTTAAAATTTAGAGAAGGAAAGCGGTGTAGAAGACAAGTCAGAAGTGTTTAAGGCTTGAGCAGAATCGAATATGTTGCCATTTGTTTCAGAAAGTGAGTCATGTTAATAACTCTCCAGAGCTAAGGAAGGATTGCTACAAAATATCCTGTCCCAAATTCTCCACCCCATTGTTTATGAGTGACTAACAAATGATTTTGGTGGCTCTCGTTGCCCTGACAAATTTCAGGCACTAGACTGATGATCTCACTTGTTTCACGTCATGATGACTAATATTTATTGTTAGGAGAGATTTCTACTTCTGTCAAGTCAGTCTTAGCAGAGTTAAGAGGAGGTTGAAGAGGAAACTAGGTCTCCTGATGCCTTATACTACATTTGGTATCTTGGTATCGTAGAGTATGTAATTATTAAGCAGTAAAATGTTTCGTTTTGGTACTTTGGTTGATATCTTAAGGCTCTTGCTGACCTTTAGAACTTGAGGGATTTAGATAAGTTCCCAGCCTGCAACTTCCTACTCCCTGCAAAAGTGAACAATTCTTTGAAAGTGAAGGAATCTCTCCTTATCCTGCCCTTTTCACTTTGGAAATTTGTTCACCACATGAGTTTCCTGATATGCTCAATTTGGAGAAGAGGTTCAGAGTTTTTGAATGGCATGATCTCAGTGAATAACATTCATAATTATTGAATCGAAAGTTATTGTGGTGTGTTGTAGGCACTTGGTGTGATGGATAGAGAGCCAGCATAGGAGCCAGGAAGACATGGGTGTGAGTTCTGCCTCTGACATATGTTGGTGGTGTGATATCCTGATCCAGTCACTTAACGTCAGTGTTCTAGGCAGCTCTCTCTCTTTCCGATTGTAGGTTGCAGAGAAGGTGCCCTGGAAACTTTGGGTTCCATGGTGCGTAAGAACTTGTGGGTTGTACTTCTGTGTTAAAAAAAAAAAAAAGTGGTCTTTCTCCAAACTGCCCACCCCAAATTAAAAGCTATTTCAGCTCTCTTTACCTTTAGCTTAGTTCTAGGATGAGGCATGATATAAAGGTCTACAAGGGAAGAAGTGGCTGATTGTGCTCAAATCTTCTGATCTTAGTTATAAATCCCCTATTCCTAGATCTTGAGAGCCCAAGTGGGTCAGAGTAAATCTGATTTTGGTTAAGCAGACTTGGTATGTATTGGTACTTTGGGAGTTTATATGTACTTCATCCCCTATAGGAAATAGCTATCTTCTCTGTGCTTTTCTAAATCCTATCCACCTTCAAAGTTTAACTCAAACCCCTCTTTTACCCTATTCTAATCCAACCCTAACCCACACCAGCCTAGTGATTCAATCTGGGCATGAAAATGTGATGAAGTACCTTTTTTTTTTTTAATTATTTATTTATTTTTAGTTTTCAACATTCACTTCCATAAGTTTTGAATTTTCTCCTCCTCTCTCCCCAAGACAGGAAGCAATCTGCTAATAGGCTCTACATATACATTCTTATTGAACATTTTCACATTAGTCATGTTGCATAGAAGAATTAGAAAGAATGGGAGGAACCATAAGAAAGTAAAAACAAAACAAAAAATGAGCAAAGAGTCTGCTTTGATCTGCATTTGGACTGCAGATTTCTTCCTCTGGATGTGAACGGCATTTTCCATCATGAGTCTTTAAAATGAAGCTTTTTTAAACCATAAAATGGAATAAAAGCAGTTGGGTTGATAATGAGAGGAAGCAGGAAACAACTTCTGGCTAAATTCAAATCCAACCTTGTGCTCCCCTTTGCTTTGGAGTTTTAGACAGCACTGTGCAGTAGGGGGCTTCCCTGCTCCCTTTAGTGTAAAACAGTGGCTGCACTTGGCCTGCTCTCTGACTGTGTCAGCTTAAAGCAGAATCATAGCACACAGTGTCATTAACCACTTTTTTGGAAACGAATCGTGTGTTGCTTTGTCACTTTTCTTTTTGGTATTATCGTTTTATTGACATACTTATGTATGCTTTAGCTCTCCAGCGAGATAACTCTACTTTTTTGGTATTTGCCATAAAGGTGGCACCATGCTGGGCATAGTATAAGCATTCAGCAAGTTTTTGTGTGGTATAGTAGAAAGAATACTGGAATCAAAAGACCTGAGTTTGAAACTTAGCCCTGCTGCTCCTAACGTATGTTACCTTGGGCAAGTCGCTTCAATTTGGGGCCTTAGTTTCCTTCTCCATGAAGTGAGGGGATTGCTCTACATAGCCTCCAAGGTCATTTCCAGGTCTGTGAGGTGTGACTCAGCATGGATTTCCCCAGAGGTGATTGCTTTTGTTATTAACATCCTCACGTCCCAGGTTGCTGTTCAGATGGAGCTGTGACCTCCCTAGAGCTGGGAGGAACCTCAGGATGCCATCTGGTCTGACCTCTTCCTTTTGCCTCTGAGGGAGCTTAGATGGCTTTTCCAAGATCACACAGGTTGTAACCGTGAGAAGTGGGTCTGGTACAGGTACTCTGCCTTAGTTTGTTGTGCAGCCCCTCTGGTAATGGGACTAATTGGGGATCTAAACATTTAAAATCACTCAGTCATGTAGGATCCCAGATTTATCATTAGGAGAAACCTTACTAATCCTCCGGTCCAATCCTCAGGGTTATGCCAAGTATGTAGCAGAGCTGGGTTTGTGCCCACCTTCCCAGACTGTCAAATCCAGTGTAGGTAAATCTGTTCTGGCATCACTGACACCTGGTGAACTTGATGGGCTCCCTGCCCTCTTCGATCCATCATCCCACATCCTAGATTGCAGAAATCTAGTGTCCTGCCCCCTTTGCTTAAAGATGAGGAGTGGGAGGTCAGCCAGCAAAGGACAAGGGATGGAAGAAGCTTGACTGAGGGAAGACAGAAGAGTGAAGACTAAAAGTACATGGAAGAAAGGAATAAATAAAGGAAAAAGAGAAAGAGACTTGGTGTTCGAGGAGGGAAAAGACGCCTTGTTTTGCTGTTAAAGGCCCACTCCCAGGTCAGCGCTTACCGGGAAGGAGCTCTCCTTCTGCCTGTGCTGCTGAGCTTAGGGAGTGGGGGGCCTTACCTTGAATAAAGGGTCTTCTTCCATCCTAGAGGCATCTTTAGGAAGAGTCAGGAAAGCTGGGCAGGAGAAAGGACCAGGGATCAGAGTGTGACGTGATGGATCAGAGAAATGGGGGTTGGTAACGCCTGCTGCTCTGAGGAGAAATCTGGTCTAATGGTGGGTATTCTACGAACATTTTTCAGGCACTGCATATGTGGGTTCATGTGTGTAGACACATGAATCTTCTCTAATATGCTTACCTTTCAGAGTGTGTTTGTCCATCATTGCCAAAGAAGACCATGCCGTCAGAGAAATGATGACATGACTTGCACTTGACTGTTTTGAGGGAGGGAGGGCTGTGTGGGTCACCAGCCTCACTTCTCCTCCAGAGCCATCTGAATCCGGTGACCAGATATTCATCAGGATGACTGGAGATGACCCAGGATGAGGCAGTTGGGGTTAAGTGACTAGTGAGTGTCAAGTGTCTGAGGTGAGATTTGAACTCAGGTCCTCCTGACTCCTGCACTGGTGCTCTAGCCACTGCACCATCTAGCTGCCCCATGTTTCAGGGTATGTTTGGAATTAAAGACTGTAACAGTGAACTATTTCATCATAGTATGTTAAAAGAATTTTCTTAAGGGCTGAGTCCTTACCCATGTGAGGTGGTACATTTAGGGAGGGAGGAAGCATTGTGTTGTATGGCCCTATAGAAGCCTCTAAAGAAAATGTAGTCATTGAGTTTTATTACACAGTTATAATTCTTTCCCAAATGTCATGTCCGTATTGTCAGCAGTATATACTATAGTTTATGGGATGGGGAAGCCCTTTCAGGAAGGGCTGGCTGGTAGCTCTGATGTTTATCTCAAGTGTGCAGTAATTACTCATGAAGAAATTTCAAAATTGTGAGGCCATGAAGGCAGCAGCTCTCTGGAAGTCCGTGCATACACAAATGGAAGGCCTCTTTCTAAGGGCATTTAGTTCAGAAATAGGCCAGCTTTCATTCCAGAAATATTTAAGTAAGTTGTGTTTCCTCTGTGCACTGCTAATGGTATTCCAGGAAATATGGAAGAAGACATAGCTCTTGTCCTCATTCTGCTTATGTGCTTGAGTTGGGAAGATAAGATGTGTTTATGTGAAAACCAGAGAGCAGTTGAAGGCAGTTATAAGATTCCATGTGAGGGAAAGATCCCTGTGGGATCACTAGGGTTAGTCTAGTAAGCCATCATGGAGGAATTGGAATTTGAGCTGAACCCCAAAAGAAATACAGGCTGAGAAAATCAGGTAAAGAGAGCAACTTGAACAAAAGCACATCGGGGAAAGGGCAGGCTATTTGTAAGGGATGGGAGAAGAGGGTGATGCACGGAGGTCAGATTTGGAGGTCCTTAAATACCAGATAGTAAGTAGTATTTGGCTTTTATTTCAAAATAGGAAAGTCCTTAAATTGATGAATAATATAAAGAGTTAATCTTTCTTTAATACTATTCTCTAAATTATAGCACATAAGAGCAAATTATTATGGATTTCTGTAGTAGAGAGGTTAGAGGTCATTGAAGCGGGCCTCTCATTTGATAAATGATGAAACTGAGGACTTCTTTACCTCACCTGCTTTTCCTTTTTTTTTTTTTTTTTCTGGAGGGGGGCCAATAATGGATGCCTAGTTTCCTCCAAAAGACACTTCATTCCTGACCACTTTCTGTAGGAACAAATAGAGGCGTACTTTTTATTTCTCGTAACCACTTCTAAACTTCCTTTGCCGCAGTCAGTAGCAATCTCTCTTCCTTTGAGTTGCTTCTCTGTTCATAGTGACCAGTACAAACTCTTGTTTGTATTGCCTCATCATCTACTGGTCTCCAGGAACATTTTCCCTTCTTTCTTAAGGAATCTGATACCAGGCACAGTTTTCTTCTCAGCAGCAACCCTTTCACATTCAGAGATTTAAACATATTGGTGTCCCCACAACATTCTGACCTCCTTTATCTCCCTTCTTTACTCCCCACATCTCCATCTTCTATCTTATCCCCCCACAGGAATAGTTGTATTCTTAGATCTACCTTTTACCCATAACTTTGTTATTGCCATTATCTTAAATTTTGAAATTCCTCTCCGATCCTGACACCTTTCTATCTCTCCCTCTCTTTTATTGCTTTTGAACCTATTTTTCTGTATTTATTGTGACTTTCTACCCATCTATCCCCTCCTTGATCTCACAGTCTGTTATCCTGCTCTTCAGTCTTGATCTTACTGTTGTTAAGTTTACTGCATCTTCTGTCCTTGTATCCCTTGTTCCTTTTTCCTGTTACCAGCCATACCTTGCCAGATGTCAGCCTTGCAACCATCTGCCTTCTCTCTTAGTCATGTGCTCCTGAAAGCTGCTGGAGAAACTCATGTAACCATGTCGACTTGGTCAGCTGTTACAAATTTATATCTTCTCATCTCAGTTGGGCGCTTGCTGCTACATAGCAATCTCTTTATTGTTCCTTGATTGATTCTCTGTACCCACAGCTTCTATTTGAAACTGTGTCTTCTCTCCCAAATGCCCCTCAATGTCTCCTGCCCCTTCTTCCCAGCAGAGGACCTCACCGTTTACTTAGAAGACTGTAGAGGCCATCCAACACTCTTCTCCCTTATTCCACGCCACAGATGATATTGGCATTCTACCAGTTATCCAGGTTCGCACTCTTAGAGTACTTTTTGATTCAGACTTCTCCTTTACCATTTTTCTACTCCCCTTGCCCCCATTTAATCATTTGTCTAATCTTGTGGATTTTGCATTCACAATATCTTGCATTTCAGACTCTCATCACCTCTTGCCTTAATTATTGGAGTAGTCTTCAAATGGGTCCTTCCAGTTTCTTCTCTGTTCAGTCAACCCTTCACCCAGTTGCTAAAATAATATTCCTAAGGCACATCTGACTAGGTTTCTCTTCTTTGAGAAATCTTCAATAGCTCCATATTGCATCTAAGATAAAATACAGTTTGCAGTTTAATGCCCTCTATAATGTGGTTTCTGCCTGCCTTTCAAGACTGATTTCTTATTATTTCCCAGTTCCAGTGGGATATTGTCTATTTCCCAAACTAGGCATTCTGTCTCCATGTCCCCAGAGCCTAGAATGTGCTCCTTTGGGATCTTTACCTCTTCAGACCCCAGGCCTCCTACTTCAAGGCTCAGTTTGGGAGCTTCTACTGCCTATGTGAAACCTTTCCTGTTCCCTTCAGTTGTTAGTTTTTTCTCCTTCGGTTTAACTTCTGTTTCCACACTTTTGTGCATGTAGAATATATGGCCTTTGAGAGCAGGGCCTCCTTTGGCTTTTTCTGTCTCACACTGAACACACTGACATGAATGCTTATTGAACTGGGAAGTGTCTTCTCAAGTTCACACAGGTTGTAAACAGCAGAGCCAGCATTTGAGTTATTCTGCTGCTTCTTTTGCGTTCCAGTGTATATTTTACTTAAAGTGTCTACTTATATCTGAATTGAGCTACAGTCTCAATTCATAGATCCAGAATCAGAGATAAATATAAAACAGAACCTTGAAAATATTAAAAATTTCCTTTAGTTTCTCTTTTCTAAAACATGAGTTTTGTTACCTAATTTTGTTACCTAATAAGATATGTAGCAAGTTTTACAAGAACTCATTTCCACGATGATTTCTGATTAAACTGTGGTGGAATGGAAAAATTGTTCTTGAGAAAGCCTTGTCTAGCCACATTTTCTTCATAAGATTTGTTTTCAAGTCTACTATCATTGGGAAAATCTCTTGCAATTCCTTTTCTTTCCTTTCCACTAAACATTTTTACGCTTCTGGACCAATTATAACTATAGTTATTTCTGGCCATAATTTTAAAAGAAAAAATCTAGCATTCTGAGTGCAAGCAGTATAAACTGTAGGAGTGGGCAGGGTAGTGGTAATTCTGCGTTCAGAGCTGTGTGGTTTTTGTTCTCTTGTCTTTTGCTCTGTGGAGCAGTAAGAGGCCTTAACATATACCACTTTTATTTATGTAGATTCTTTCTCTGGCTAGCCTGAAGAATGAGTGTTTTAAGGAGGGACCGGTCAGTTGTTCTTAGTGAATTCTCCCTGTTGCCTGGATTGGCTGATTCTAGATGTAAGTTTCATATCCAGGTGGCTGGGAAGTCACAGATTGTACCTTCTTGGGAGTAAACTACTGTCTTGACAAAGATCACAAATATTTTCCAAGTAGAGGTTAAATTCCTGCGATGAAGAAGTGGTTACTTCTTACCCTATTTTGGGCCTGTCTAAACTGCCCTTTCCCCAAATGTGAGGATGGGCACTGCCTTGTGGAGGGGGAGGGGGGTCAAAAATGTTGGGTCAGACTTCAAGGCCAACTGCAGCGCTGGAATTTCCCTTCTCTTGCCAGCTTCAAAAGGTCATCATCATGAACAACTTTTGGAGTGTCCACTGTATCCATGGCTCTGTACTTGGCATATTTACTGCTTTCCAGAGAAGATATTTTTACTTAATTGCAATCCTGAGATATTCCTATGTTTACCAGTTGTGCAAGAAACTAGGAATCCCAAATTTATTTTTCAAGATTTTATTGCTGTATTTTGTTTTGATACAATAAACATTTTGTTCTCTCTCTCCCCCTCCTTCCCTCTTTCTCTCTCTTTCCTTTCCCTCTGTGTTTCCCCAACAAGGAGGTAACTGTGCCTTTAACTTTCATAGTTTGGTGCTGATTTTGACCAGTTTTGTTTCCTCCTTTGGCTTGTATCACATTGTTGTAGGTTATCGTGTATATGGTGATCTTGTCTTTGCTTTGTTTCAGTCTGCGTCATTTTTATGCAAGTCTTCCACATTTTTCTGAGTTTGTCGCATTTACAAGCATATATTCTAGTAAAACTCACATGTGTACAGTCATTCCCTAATGTTGGAGATATATATATATATATATATATATATTTTATTCCATTCCTTTCTTCGGAACCCCATGGATGTGGAATGGTTCTGCTTTCCTGTTTCCAGTGCTTCACAATGGGCAGCTATGTGGCGTAGTGGGTAGAGCTCTGGGTCTGGAGTCATGAAGACCTTAATTCAAATCCATCCTTAGACACAAGTTGTGTAGCACTGGGTCACTTAATGCTGTCTGCCTCAGTTTCCTCATTTGTAAAATGGGCTAAGATAGCACCTGTTTCCCTAAGGTTGTTATGTGAGGATCATATGAAATTACCTGGCACATGGTAAATGCTATATAAATGTTAGCTGTTACTATTATTACTTAGAATGAATTATGAACAAGTTTATTTCTGTCTGTCCCCTTATCTCCATTTTCTACTGGAGTGTTCTTTGTCTTTACCACAAAGGACAAAAGGGGGAGAAGGGTGGAGAACAAGTAAAATGTAATTTTAGATGAAGAAGTGGGGTATAGACATTCCCATTTTTATCTTTCATAAATCCTGGCCTGAATTATAGTAGCACCTGCAGTAATGAAATATTTGGTTGTCTTTGACTACATAGCTAGTTTACTTAATGACTAATTTGTTGGCAGACCAACTGCCTTTGTTAAATGTAGAAAAGTTTTTTCACATTCAGACCCTTAGTCCCCTTTGCTCCACCAGGAAAGGTTTGAGAGAGAAAAACTTATTTCATTCTCAAAAGCATCTATGACAGGGGGAGGTAGTAGGGAGGAGTGAAGAGTGAAGGAAAGCAGGATGGAATGAAGTGCAGGGCAGCATCTCACCTTCTCTCAAGATAGGTTGTCAGAGAAGATCAAAGACCCTCATATTAAAAAGTAAGTACAAGAATTTAAATTTGGAATTATTAAATGCAGTTTGCTTGGTAATTAAAGGAAAGAATAAAGGGGATGTTGGGGGGGAGATGTTCAGGATTTCTGCTTTCCTTAGAATGCTTGAAGTGGGCATTCATTGACTTGAGGATGTGCTACCTGTGTGTTACCATTTGGCCAGCGTTTGGGAAAACTCATCCAAAGAAACCACAAGGAGCATAGGCTGCTGATTTTCTCTGCACCAGCAGATTTGGCTCTGTTAGAAAGAGTGTTGCATTTGGATTCAGGGAACCTTGTCCTGCCTACTTTTACTACCAGGAACTCAGTTCCTCATCTTTAGAATGAGGGGCTTGAATTAGGGTCCATTCTAACTCTTAGTCTGTGAATTCTGCAACCAAAGCAAAATTTAATTGTTTTCAGTTACCCAGAAAAGATCTTGAGTGGCATTATCTCTAATTGTAAAACTAGTAAAATCTATTCATTCTTTAGGACTGAATTTTACTTTACTTTATAAGTTAGTTCCCTGGCATTTCAACGTTGGTTAAAAGAGGTATGATTTGTCAGGATCCATGATTTCATTGGTATGAATATTTACTATACTGTTATAAACTGCACCCCCACCTTTGTAGCTGGTCTTAATGAGTTGCTCTGGCTGAAAAAAATGAACCATCTGGTGGCCAGTCTGGTAAGGATGTTTGAGGAAATGGAGCTGGGATCAGCTACTGCTACCTTCTGGAGATCTGAAGGTGGCTTTGGGTTTTATACTGTTTAAGGTCTGGCAGCTCTTCCCATCTTGGAGACTTTGGCCTAGAAGCAGACTCTACTGGAAACCAATTAATCAAGTCAGAAAATATTTATTGACTACCTGTGCCTAACATAGAAACTAGAAGCTTTGAGGGAATACAAGAAAAGCTTTTAAGGATCTCTGCCCTCAAGAAGGTTCCTGGTCTCCTAGCCTTCAGATTTCTTCCTAATCCATCTCTTAGAACTGTGGTTTCCCATGCTACCTACTTCCTGACATAGAGGGTGCAGTGTAAATGGAGACTTTTTTTTAGGTTTAACTATATTTTTTAACTATGGATATTTGTTATAAGGATAACAAATATCCATAAGAATAAGGATAAGGATTTGTTTTTCTCTTTTTTTTTTCTTGGAGGGAGCAGGGAGGAAGGAAGTTGGGAGATAAAATAGATTTATGTTACTTGAAAAAAATGAAAATTTTAAAAAATCCTAGTTTCCTCTAAAACTCAACTCAAATACTTTCTTCTACTTTAGGTTTTTCCTTGTCAGCTCAGCTGTTTGTTCCTTTTTATATTTATTTTTAATATATTCTATCTATACTTATATATTGTTTCCCTGGTAGAATGTAAGCTCCTTGAGGGCAGGCACAACTTCTTTTTCACCTTTGAACCTCTAGTGCTTAGAGGTGCTTAATAAATGCTTTTTTATTGATTGATCCTGTCTGTCCTGCAAGCAGTTGTTAGATAAACCTTTCTAAAGTACTGTTTAATCATGCCTTCCTTACTGATCAAAATCTTTAAGCAGCTCTTTGTACTTCATGACCTGGCATTCAAGGTACTCCAAGCTCTAGCCCCAGTGAACCCATATCTTTTTCAGTTTTACTTTATTTTCCATCCCCTAAATACACCTATTGCCTTCCTTCTTCTATGCCCTTTTTCATGCCCTTTTCCTTCTTGGAAAGACTTTTTCCTCCTCAACCTTAAATCTCTCAGAATGTCTACCTATCCTTTCAGAAGCAGTTTTTGTTAGGAAGGCTTCATTATGGAATTCTTGGTTTAGAGTATGTATTTGACCCCAAACCTAAAACGTATTGAGCTTTTCTCTCCTGCTGGATGACTACTTTCCCCATCACCAGGGAATGCCCTTTTATATATTTCTATCCCCCATATCCCCTTTCTTAGGATCTTATGTGCAAATATTTGTTCAGTGAGCTACAGTCTTGTTGAAGAGAAAGAATGGCGCGGAACAGTTCTCCATTCTCTGGTAGATATCACGGCGTGAGCTGGAGTAGTCTTGTTGTTGCTAAACTTTATGGCAGAGAGGAATGCCACCTCAGCAACAGCAGACCTTAGATAACTCTGGTGTGCTTTGGTTTAAGATATCTGAGGTAGATATAGATACATATGTGTACACATATACATGTTAAATAGGTTTCGCACCTTTAGAGAGGTGTGATAGTAGTGGCACTTAAGGGATGGAAATCTTTCTCTGATTTCATTCCTTCCCCCTTCAAGATGTAAAAAATACCTGAGATGTCAGTCTCTCATTGGCTGTTTTCAGATATCCCTAGTGCACCTTCCTGCCCTCCCTCCTCTTACTCTCTGTAATCTAATACAAATTCCCTTTCCAACAGGAAGGGATCCTGATTAGAGAACATCTGATGAAATTCAGTTGCATTTATCCCCATCTGGTGTGTGTCATCCAGCTCATGTTTCTGAACCTTAGCATTTAAAAGGAAAAGTGATAGACTTCAACAGAAGAGCCATTCTTTGAAATTTTCTTTTGAATTGCTTTAAATTTTTAGATACATAAAGGTTATCAGTAGATGATACAAAATATCTTCTGGGCAGAAAAAGTTCTCCTAGGTTCTAACACTGCTATTTGCAGTTTTATAAGGAAACTTGAGTTCCATTTCTCTTAATAATGATCCCTAAATATGCAGTTAATCAGTTATGTTAACTTGTGGGTAAACTAGCTCAAGGGCAGAAGCTGCCTGTGTTCTCCTCTCTTCATGGACCACATATTTTTAAGCAGTTAATGTGAATTTCCATAGGCGGGAAAGAGTTTGACCAAAATATTTCCTCTCTGTCCTGGTATTGCTTCCTGTAACAACTTCTGAGTGAATGTACATGATTAGCAAGTTAGGCCTTTGTGACTCTGGCTGCTGCTGTTCCCCAACTTCTGCAAGAGCCTTCTGCTGCCCACAGAGTGCTTTGTCTACGGCCTGGGCACCCTCTTTTTTGTCATCTGCATCTTTGTTGCTGTCCACAGCAGCGACAATTTGAATGTTTTACCCTCTCAGCCAGGAATATAGACACAGCTTTAAATGCTAAGTTTTCATGGCAGTTCTGCTTGCAGCGCAGAATATCTAAGTACGAGGCGTGAACTTGTAACCAGAAGACTTGGGTTCCTGCCCCACCAGTGCTTGCTGTGCAGCCTTTCTTATGGCTTGAGTTAATGAGTGATGTTTTCACTTCTTAATATTTTTATAAACCTTAAAATTCTATAGAAATTTCCAAAACTTGTTAGTAGTGAACTATTTTGTACATTATGGAAATAATGCAAATATCTTTAATGTGGCACAGAACTTTTTCAGAGAGAGCCTTTTTGTTTAAATAAAAGTAAATTTCTTCCTTATACTGCCCCCCTTCCCCCCATATTATTAGAAAGATCATCAACCTGTTTCTCTAGAATGCCTCCTGTTGGAATTGAGAAGGAGCTTGCTTTTGGGTTAGGAATTTCCCAAAGGGGATTGGAATGATAATGAATTAGTAGAATACTTCGATCTTTGGGAGATGATCCCCTTTATAGCTAAGGAAAGATTATTTTTTGTGATCTCCTATTTCACTCTGAATAAATAGCATTGTGTTGAGTATTATGTTTTGTGCTGAACTTAATCGTATAAGGTCACAGCTGTTTTCAGGACTGTGTCCCACTTTGGAAATGTTCAAATTCTTTTTCAGTATCTTATCTACAGCGTGTAGAAAATGCATGTGTGGTAGTGAATTCTTTAACTGGGATTCACAGCAAGTGTGAATTCCACTCCAGTGTCCTCCCATCCTTTCTTACAGTGGTGCTAGAAAGGAAAGGACAGAGTTGTGATTTGTGTGCTCAGTTTGGTTCTTTTATCCAAAGGTTGAATGTATTATACTTAATAGTTTACAAATTCTGTGTGACCTCTCCACTAATAAAGCCTTCATCAAATCATGTGTTACTTGTTAGAGAGGGGCACCCATGGCTTACCGCCCTCCACAACTTTCTGTCATCTTCCTACCACCCTATCTCCTTCATCTGTGTCTCAGACTTGGCCTTTCCCTTTTTTGTTCTACCGCCTTTCTGATCTTTCCACTGCAAAACAATTCCCTTGCTTTCCTTAATTCTCAGTTCTCTCAATTTTGACCCATGCTCTTAGATCACACCAGTAGACATCTTCTTTTCAACATCTTTCCCTCAGTTCAAATCCTTGTTCCTACTCATTGGATCATAATGTTAGAGCTAGAAGAGACCTTAGAAGGCCTTATAGTACAACCCCTTCATTTTACAGACAAGGAACTTACTTAGAATCTTCAGTTTAATCTTGTCCTCCAGCTCTTTGCTGCATACCCTAGACTCCAGCTCAACACTGCTTCCTCATCAACCACAGTTCATCTCAGAAATTGATCTCTGATTACTAGTTAAACCAGGAAGCTTTACACAGCATTACTATTACATAGCAATAATGCAGGACAGGGGATGAAAAAAATGTAGCCTTAGAAGAATTCAGGCATTTAGCAAGTAAGAATTTTTAATAAAAATTGAAACTACCACCTGTATTTTTTCAGGCCACTGATGCTCACTGCCATCAGATGTTTCATCACTATGACATTGGTAAGTGTGGGACGGGCTGCTGACAAGTTTGGTGGGCAGACACATTTTTTTAAAAATCTATTTGCAAGGCTGTTATCAGTTTTTTTCCTGAAAAACATGACAGATTGACTCAAACTACCTGCAGTAGGCTAATAGCCATAATGGAAGCAATCCATTTTGCCGTCTTTAAATAGTCGTATTATTGATTAAAACAGCCTACATTCTCTGAGTTTAAAAAACGTCCATTAGTTCATCATTTGGGTGAACAGGAAGAGTGACTAGGTGTTGAGCTGCAGGGACTGCATCTTCTTCCATTTTTCTTTTTTAGCACTTAACGTTGAATGTTTCATGGGGTAAATGTTCTAATGACTTAAGTGAGTAAAAGGAATGATGAACTGAAAGATCCAACATGGCTGGCTTTAAATTTCCTTCTGCTTTAATTGGAAAACGAAACAAAACTTCTGCCTTAGGCTACTTGAAGCAGAAAATTTTGCACCTAAGCCTTAGGTGGAGTTAGGATTTTACAGTTTGAAAATCACTTTATTAACATATTATAGCCTGCTTAGAAATGTAGAAATAACCTCAGAAAAGCTAAGTCTGGAAATGTTACTTTTGAAAGGGGAAGGGAAAAAATTAAGTAAAAATTCTTGAGACCAAGATAATTTGACACACAAATTTATTCGGGTTATAAGTCTGACTCCAGACTTCTAGCAGTGCTTCACTGGGGCTCTAGAAGCAGCAGAGCTGCACAACAGCAGCAGTGGTTGAGGTCCGATGACCGTGGCTGGAAAGAGAATTTCACTGTTTTCAAAGAAACATATTACTCCCTCAGTTTTCTAGTATTACTATGATGTACTTGAAAGATATAACCAGTGGAAGGAAAACCGGTGTAACGTCTGGCACCAGTCTTTCCTAATCAAGTCAATGTGTACTAAGGGCCTGCTGTATCCCAAGGTACTGCTTGATGCAGAGATGTGTACCTGTACAGAGATCTATCTAGAGAGCTGAATCTCTATAGCTGGCTGTAGTTAAGATAGATATCCTATAATGATAGTTATGTCTACATCTGGATAAGATATTTTATATAGGTAGGAAGATGTATAAGTATCTATATATTCCTATGCACTAGACTTTGTGTAGCATTGCAGTTTGGGGGTGATAGGAGTCCCAGAATGTACAGGTATAGGATGGGGTGTCTGCCTTGAAAGAATTCTAACCACTCAGGCCTTCTTTCATTCAGAGATAGGGTTTATTGTGTCACCCATAGAAGCTGGCCGGATATTAAGGAATCTGTGTAATTTAATGAGGATGAGATGAATATTTTTTACAGAAAGACTCGGAAGACTTGGATATTACCTAGGAGGGGCAAGTAGCCTGGGGGGGGGGGGTAACTGAGAAAGGGGTCCAGATGGGATTTAGGAGTGTCAAGTAAGCTAATTAAGTAGTCCAGGGGGACTGAGATGGGTCAGATGCCTTGGGCAGGGGCACTAGTAATCTGGGCTACTGAAATGCATTGGAAAATTCAGGGACTGGATTGCTTTCAAAGACATGGTGTTTTCCTTTTAGGGGTTCAGATCTCATTCCCATCGCTAGGGGAGCTGCTTTTCACCTGAGAAGAATTCAGTTTAGTTTAGTGAATATTAAGCAGTTAGCCATATGTAAAGCGCTGTGTTAGGTCCTGGGGAAAAAGTATGATTTGGAATTCGTGGTTCTGTAATTAGTTCCAATTGTAGAGGATTTGCAGTAACATGTTTGGTTGTAAAATCTCTAAGGGAGGTGACTTTTCTGGGCTAATGTAGATATAGAACAAGCTACCTTCTTACATTTGTCTGGTTAAGCCATGTACGCTAACAGAATGTGTTTTGTGGTACTTTTTCACATTTATCAATCAGACCCTAAAATGTGATATATTCAGTTATTGAATGGCCTCATTGACTCACTAAGAATTTCAAATTCCCATCCGTGTCTCCCATGGTTATGAACATATAGTTTGTAATTTCAGTAAACTTTTGGGGAAAATGGAGCCTTTTCACATTCCTTTCATATGGCAGTGGTGAATTATGCTCACCAAGTAGCTCCATGGGCTTTTTCAAGTTTGAAGCCCTTTCCCTTAGCCAGGGCACCCTAAAGGACTTAAAGGAAATGGTTGAAGCTGACAGCCTTCACTCCTCTCTGAATGAAAGTCATAACCTGTTCAGAAATTTCATGGCTTTCAGAGTCACTACTCAATTGTGCATTCTCTCTGAAAAGCATGATTTGAATACCGTACTCTAATGAGATCCATGATGGGCCCAGGTCCAGAAACACCTTTATTCCTGTGATGATCCAGCGCACATTATCTGAGCTATTCCATGTAAGGTAGAATGCTGGGTACTGTTGGGGAGATGGAAGAAGTATAAGACAGAAGTTCTTGACATAAGGAATCCAGTAGGGGAGATGGCACACAGAAGTGAAGCAGCAGTATGATATGACCATATTAGCTATATTACAAGCCAGAATATATCTGATGATGATGAAGGATGCCAGATGAGGGTAGGACTGGACATACTGATCTGGGACAGAACTACATAGGGATTTGATGAGTATATGTGGGGGAGTGTGGGGAGATGTTGCACATTGAACCTAATGAATAAAATACACAGCTAGACCATCTGATTCAGTTGTATAAAGATAGCTCCTTTACACGCAGCAATTTCACCTTTATAATTACTGGTATTTGCCTGGTACTTTCATCCCGAGAGCGTAAAAGTTTTAAATATATCCACTGCCAGGTTCTGTCCCACAAAGGGAAAAAAAAGTAACACAGAGAGAACTACCTTGTGTGGTCACGAAGCATGTTGAAACAGAGCCAGAAACAGAACTCTGTGCCTTTGATTCTTGATTCGCTGCTTCTGTCACTAAGGCTTTAAATCGGTAGACAGAGATGGTTCTTTATAATAGGTTACAGACAAAGTTTGAGCGTTGTCACGCTCACTCTCTGAGATCCAGAATTCCGTGAGCCCAGAAACACAGCTGATGTTTTGCCCTTCCTAAAATCACATTTCAGTGTACATGTTTTGTAGTTGTTTTTCCTTTTGTATAGATTACGTCTCCTTTAGAATGTGAGCTCCCCTCGTGCAGGGACTTCCTAGCAGGATCTGTATGTATAACAGGCCTATAAACACTGGTTGAACTGCATTAAAGATTTAGAAATATTCTTTTTCTAGGCTTCTGAGATTCTTAAGAATCTTTGTTTCTGTTCACTGTAGTAGAAAAGGTTGGCTTTTAAATCCCTAGTGTTCTTGACTACTGAACTTTGTATGGGGATAATGTCTTAATTAGTTGCAAATACTCAAGAAGGATGTTGAAATTGATTTTCATCTGCCTAGGGATCTGGCGTTTGGTGGTACGGTAGCTTGGCAAATGATGAGAAAAGGAGGAAATCAGGTTCAGGACAGATGACTGGGGTTATACACTGGGAAAAGGATCATGTAGTCAGGTCCCCATCCAGGCCGTCTCTCCTATGATGGCTGGCTTTTTGAGTCTCAGAATTCCTTGTGGTTGTCATAAACTCTGAATATGTATGTAATTCCTGAGCATTACCAGAAGTAAAAGCTAAAAAAAAAGACATGAATAAATGTATTTTTTTATACTTGCAGGATTAATATGAAGTACTTTGAGGTATATTGCTTTAATAAAAGTTTCTTTATACTGAAGGCTTTGAAATGTTATTTGTCCAAACATCAGTCTTATGTGTCTGAACTACTGATCACCACAGATGCATTTTCCTAGCTTTGATCTTAGTAAACTTCATTGTTGAGATTTCATTATAAATCACTATTCTTATGAAAAACTTTACAGAATGCAGAATCAGGCAAAAGTTCTGTTCCTTCTGTTTTCAGATTCTTCTTATCTAAAGAGGGATTTACTGTCTCTGGACTATGAGTATGTTAAGATTTTTAGGTAATATGATAACCAAAATTGAGTTGCTCTACAAAGCTTCTGAAGGCACCTTTTCTAGGAAAACAGAAATCAGCTCCTGCCTAATGTTCCTTTACGTATGTGGCTGAACTAGTTATTGCCACAAGATTCTCATTCAGACATTCCTTGCTTCCTTTACCTGTCCTGCCTTATCACCTTCTTCCTGTGAGCCATACTACTTCAGGATTTGACCTGTAGAAGGGGGAAAAAAACTGTGTATTTGACTTCTTAGGAATAATTCCACACTGCATGCTTTTGCTGTGAACTTCCAGTCCAACCAACGTCACTTCTATATCCTCAGAGTTCTGTTTTTCCAACTTGAATGTCAGCCTCTGGTTTTAAATGACCGTATTTATTTCAGATCCAGGCATTATATTTGTGAATAGCATGAGGTGTAAATAATATTTTGTCTGGGTGGAGATCTGTCAGCTCTGGAGCTAAAATAAACCTCATCAGTCTCAACTGTAGCAGTTTTATGATGGCCGGGTGTTAGGGTTCAGAATATAGGGCATATTTTAGGGTATATTTTCTGGAGTGCCAAAATCAACACAAAGATCATGTGATCTCCTGTTAGACTTGAATATTAAGTAGGTAGGATGAGGTTCAGGGCACCAGAACTGTTGGGGTGTAAGGTTGTCCTGAAAGAATTAGCTCTGGTAGTCTCCAAATCAAGCAAAGGTGCTTATGAAGGGTAACATACAGACCAAACAGCTCAAGGGAGACCCCAGGTAAGGCACGCCCCCCAAGGGAGAGGGGAGGATGCCTAGTCAGAAGAGGCGGAGGGATTTTTATAATGTAAAACCAGTGTGTGAAGGGAAATGAGGTGATGAGGTCATCAGTTTCAGAGATCGCTCCTTATCGAGGCCCAGGGTGCAGGGGCTGAGGGGCCTCTGCTTCATAGTTCTGTGGCCAGCCCACTTGAATCTCACTGTTTCCTAAAGTGACTTTAAGTGGTGCTTGAGATAACGGGCTTCTCATTGACCCCTGTAATTGAAATCTCTTCAGATATACTGGAAAATTAAAAATTTTGAAGCTTTGTTTTGAATGATCTTAATGCAGAATCCCAAAGCTGGAAAAGACTTTAAGTGTCATCTAGTCTAACCTGGATCAGAAGCATACATCCCTTTGGAAATGTTCGTGAGAAGTGGTCATGAAAGTCCTACCTTCCTGAAGCAGCATGTTCCCCTTCTGGACAGCTCCGGCTGTTTGGAGAGGCTTACCTCACACTGAGCCAAATCAGCCTCTGGGGGACTCTCCCTTCTGGCTCCTCTTCTTCTTTTGGAGGCCAAGGAGAAAAAGTCTGATTTCTCTTTAATGAAAATTCCTCAGATTTGAAAACAACTGTTGTGTTAACCCTCTTGTTCATTTCTCCAGCTCCTCAAGCATCCTCAGCTGGCATGACTTAAAGTCCCTTTGCCATCCTGGTCATCCTCCTGAACCCGTAACACAATACTTAGCACCTCCAGATGTGATCTGACCAGGGCAGAGAACAGTGAGCACTACGCTTCCGTTAATCCATCCTAAGATTGCATTCATTGTCACATCACACTGTTCGATCGTATTAGGAGTCTACTTAAACACCTTTTCTCCATAAGAATTGATTTTTTTATCTCCCCTCCCCAATATAACAAAGAACATTTTCTTTAGAGGAAAAGAGGACAAAGAAAAAATGAGCAAAACCAGTCAATCTATTGGGGGAAAAATTTCTGAAAATATATGCAACGTTTCACAACTGTGGGATACTCAACTCTGCAAAGTTTGGAGACATTTCTTTTCATATCCCTTCTTTGGGGCCAAACTTGTTCTTTTTAATTTTGCAACATTCACTTTCGATTGTTTTGTGGCAGCTCCTCCAGTTACATTTTTATAGTCCCGTATGTTGTTTTCTTCACTCTGCTTGCTTTACTCTGCATCGGCTTGACAGGGTGCTTGGGTCCCACCTCTGCTTGGACCCCAATTCCAAAATCACATTTCTCTCCAGGCTCAAAACACTGTCGCAGGCAGTTTCTCCCCAGCCCAAGGACAGCCTGCCCTAGAACTCTTTCTGATACAGTAATTAGCTGCACCTGTAGAATTTATTAGTTTGAACCAGCTGTGTACTGGCTGAACTTTCTGTGTATTTACTGCTCACTGACCAATATGTGTACTAGGGCTTAGGCATATGGATGCACAAGACATTGACAGGAGTAGCTGGGTATTTCTCAGGCAGCCCTGACCATTAGTTAACTTAGTGACATTTTATGTCTAAAACCATACCTCCACGTAACACCCCCTTGGGCTATCTCCCGATGAACTCTGGGCAAAATACTTTTTCAGTAGATACTACAAGTGCATGTTCCTTTAAGAACTAACCACACCTTAACCACTCCCTAATTCTGCCCTGAATCACCTAGTTAGCTTACTTGGCACATGTGTTACTATAGAATATCCTATAAAAACTTTAACTGTACCCCTCTAAGGTTGCAGGTTCCCTAAGAACCTGCTGAAAGGCATAACAAGAAATCTTCACCACCTTGACTTCAAGAACGCTTCAGTCCTTGAATTCATTCTCGGCAACCTGCCCCTATACTCTGGTCTTTGGGAGAGGATCTCACCTTCTCCCCTTTCTAACCCTTGTCAAGTTCATGTAGATCTTTCCACATTTATCTGTATTCATGTTCATCATTTCTTACAGAACATTTAGTATTTCATTACATTCATGTACCAGAGTTTGTTTAGCTATTATCCAGTTAATGAGCTTCTACTTTCTAGTTCTTTGCTACCACAGAAAAAGCCACTATAAATATACTGGTGAGCGTGGGGAGTGGTGTATGCATACATATGCACATATGGACTTCCTTTTTATTTTAATTAAAAAAATCCTTCCACCATAAGTTTAGTTGTATGTTCTCTGGATCAAAAACTATGGATATTTTAGACACTTTATTTGTGTAATCCAAAATTGCTTTTCATGATTGTTTTACTAAATCATAGTTCACTAACATTGCACTGATGTTCCTGCCTTCTCACAAACCTCTCCAACACTGATTATTCCCATCATTTATCATCTTTGCCAGTCTGCTGAGTGTGAAGTGAAATCTCAATGTTTTGCTTTGCATCTTATCAGTGATTTGGAACATTCTTTTATACAATTGTTAGTAGCAGGTTGCTCAGTGGATAGAGTCCTGGGTCTGGAGTCAATCAGATTCATTTTTCTTAGTTCAAATCTAACCTCAGACAATTATGTTACCCTGGGCAAGTCACTTAACCCTGTTTGCCTCAGTTTCCTCATCTGTAAAATGATCTGGAGAGGAAAGTGGCAGTCATTATCTTGGTACAGATAATGGAGTCACAAAGAGTTGGACATGATTGAAATGACTGAACCACAAATTCTCTTTTAGTTAGGGACAAACAGAATGTTCACCTCACACATCATTTCATTACTTGGATAATGGCTTTTGGTCTTATCTGTACCTGCTAGTTAGACACTTATATTGGAGAGCAAACCCTTTTCGTAGATTTGGTTTAAATTTTTTTTTTTTATTTCACTGCTACTTTTTGTGACCTAAATGCATTTTATGTTTATACAAGCTTTTCAGTTGCATGTAGTCAAAGTAACCTTATAACCTATTTGATAATTCATCACTTATTTGTTTAAGAATACATCTCCTATCCATAGGAGAAAGTTTACATATGATGAGAGATAAAGAACTTCCCAGAATTCTTTATCAAATAGGTGATTCTTTCCTATGTAATTTATGTTTACTTTGGGTTTATCAAATTCTGGTTTATTGAGTTTTGTTATTTCTGATTCTTCCTTGTCTAATGTATTCCATTGAGCTACTTCTCTATTTTTTAACCAGTACCAAGTGGTTTTGATGACTGCTGATTTTTAATATAATTTGAGTTCTGGAAGTGCTATTATCCCTTCAACCTTAGCTCTTATTATTTCCCTTGATAGTCTAGGATTCAGGAACTGTTCCTGGAGTTTCCCAAAGTGGGTGATACCACTCCCTAGGGGGCACTGTAAGGATCCAGGGAGTGGTAGTAGCCTTGGGTGCAGTTGGGGGGGGGCATTGAATAAAAATAAGGGGTCAGTGGGAGCATAAAAGAGGAGAAAATTTTGAAAAACAATTCATACATATTTCATCTGTTGTGTAACAGAGGTACAGTCATAATGATTACTTTATTTTCCAAATAAACACATAAAATACAGATTATAACTGATCAGTGGTCAAGTTCACTGCTAGGTCTTAACAAGCAAGTGTTGGCAGGTGAGCCTGTTGCATGTTGTTGGGAAGTCCAACATGCATTGGCAGGAATATGCCTTGTTTAGTTACATGATGCAGTATTGCATCATCAAAATTTCAATTGGAAATTGGAAATTCAATTGGAAAAAACAATAAATTTATAATAAATTATTAAATTTAACATATATCATTTTTAAAATATATATGATATCTTTTGAAATGATGCAAATTTTTTAAAAAACTGTTAAAGTGTTAAAGAAAGTAGATTTCCAGATGGGTGCTGAGTATTTTTTTTTAAAGGGGCAATAGGCCAAATAAATTTGGGAACTTCAGGTGTAGGTCTTTCATTTCTCCAAATTAATTTCATCAAGTTGTATAAAGTACCCCTGTAATAGTTTGATTGGTGTAACATTAAAACTATAAATAGAAATGATTTCTAACCGTGCATCTTGTATAGTTGATTTTTTTTTCAACCTAAATTTCATCTTATTAGGTTCTCTTAAATGTTCTGACTTCTTAAGATCTTTTTGGATATTGGTTCTGTATTAGCTATCTAACTTAGTGCTCAGTCATCTCTGAGTTTGATAACTTACCATCTCTGTCATTGATAAAGAGACTGATCATAGCCTAAATGCGGGCAGAGTTATTGTGATACCCTGTAGACCTCCCTCCCGCTTGCCAGGTCCACTCACTCCGCAAGTTCTGGGTGCATCTAGCTATACTGTTATCTTGTCTTCAGGCATCTCCTGAGGTTCAGATCATCACTGATTTAGAGCTAGAAGCAATCCTAGATGCCATCCATTCCAGCCCCTTCACTTGCCCAATTGTGCATGAGGCCCAGGTTCTCTGATTTCAGATTTAGCATCTTCACTCGTGCCGCTGTGCTGTCTTTTGTGTTGCTGTGCCTTAAAAGGCCTGCTGGATGCCTGACTGAAACCCGAGTATCCTCTGGATATGATATTTTCCTGACTTGCCAGCCTGTGTCTGACATGACTGTCCTTAAGATGAAATGTTTGGGATTCATCCCTCCTCATCTCTGCTTAGAAACCTTAGCTATCGTTAAGGCTCAGGACACTTTCCACCTTTATGGAAACCCATAACTGATTTCTCCACTAATAATATTCTGTGCCTCATTACCTTTTAATTTTTATGTACGTGCATTAGTCTCTAATCTCGTTAGAATGTGAACTCATGGAGAGTAGGACTTGGAGGCCATTCCTGGGTGATACATTTACGACAGCATCAGTTCTGGTTTTCCCTCCTTCATCTTCATCTACGTACCTCACCACCATCACTTCTTCTGAGGTTCTGAATTTCCATACAGTGAGAGAAGCAGATTTTCTTGTACCATTCCACTACTGTCGTTGTTTTTAACCTAATCTGTTAGTTTTTAAGTAGGTCTATCCTTCCATTGCCCTATTTTGGTGGGTTTTAAAAATGTTTCTATATGGCTTCCCTTGTAATACAAAGTTTACATAAAGAGAGTTGGTACCTGCAGACGGAGATGGCTAATCTGCGTGTGAAGTCTCTCTGGATTCCTGGTTTGTACTTCTAGTCGTTGTGGTGTGTTAATAGTACTTAGTATGTAATTTATCTCATTAATCGTACATGCATACGTATGTTAAGGGGAGGCATGACATACATGTAGAGTGTAAATGTAAATAACGATTCCCACACTGCCCCCGGAGACAAGGTGTAGTGAAGCGTGGCTGTGTGATTGAGCGGTGCGGGACCTGTGTTCACATCCTCATTCTACTATCATGTTTTCTGTAAGTATGTTAAAAAGTAATAGTAACTAACTTTAACCGTTTAAGGCTTTTAAAGTACTTTTCTCAGAAGCTGTAAGTATCAACTCAGCAAATGCTGGTGAAAAGTTTGTCTTCTATGTTCACACCTATTGCTTATTTGTAGATGAATTGTATTTTCAATTTCAAAAGCAAAGTACCCAGATTTCCTAATTCGTGTCCTTCTAGCTGTATAATTCGTTGAAGTTACTTTCTTAGCCACTATTTTGTCTCTAGAAGAGATGAGCTATCTCTTTTTTTAGATTTTTCAAAGATATTTTATTTTTTCCAATTACGTGTAAAATAATTTTTAACAAAAATTTTTTTAACATTCACTTTTTTAAATTTTGAGCTCCAAATTCCCTCCCTTCTCCCCTCTCACTGAGAAGGCAAGCAGTTTGATAAACATCATATATATATATATATATGATATACATGTACAAGACATGCTTACATATTAGTTGTGTTGTGAAAGAAAACACAGGCTGAAAAATAAAGATACAAAAAGTCTGCTTTCATCTGCATTCATATACCTTCAGTTCTTTTTCCGATGGTGGATAGCAGTTTTTATCGTAAGTGCTTTGGAATTGCCTTGGATTCTTGTATTACCAAGAATAGCTAACCTATTCCCAGCTGATCGTCATGCCGTGTGGCTGCTGCCATGTACGGTGTTCCTGTTCCTGCTCACTTCACTTTGCATCAGTTAACAACAAGCCTTCCCAGGTTCTTCTGAAGGCACCTGAGCAGTCTCTGTGAGGTCCGTGAGATGTGAGATATAAACTAGCAACAGCCGAGACAGGGCTTGGAGAAGAGCTGGGGAGACTTTACATCAAAGGCCAGAACTCCCCGGTGACCTTGTGGTCATTTATTATGCTGCGTCATTTAAGTTTCTTAAATTGATGGTTCCTTAGAGTTCCTACATCTATGTTGTTATACTGTACTTCTGAAAACAAATAATTTTGGTTAAATCCTCCTGCCTTCTTTTGAAGGTAAGTTTCTTGATCTGTAAAATGAACTGGAGGTTCTTTGAAATCCCCAGCTCTGAGTCTGATTGTAGAAAAATCATCCATCTTATTATCTGTGAGTCAGATTATTGATCTTCAGTGCGTAAATATCACATCAGAAGTTATTCCCACCAAAACATCTAGTATATCTAATGATTAGAGAATGACCAAATAAATTATGATATATTAATGTAATAGAATTTGATAATATTAATGGGAGTAGGGACTGGACCTATGATTTCATTGATACAGGGAACTACTAGATGAGAAAACTCCTTCAGTGCAAGTTGGCGCCTTCTCTGAAATGTAAGCCTTTTAGAGAGTTGCCTGGAATACCTTGACTTGCCCAGTGTCATTCAGCAGGGCTAGTTAGATGACTTCAAGGTCAGTTCTCAGGACAGCCTGTTTCAAAAACACCTAGGCAGTTCAGCGGATAAGGTACTGGGCATGGCGTCAGTAACACCTTCATTCAGTTGCTTTCTCAGATACTTAGTGGCTCTGGGGCCTTGCGCAAGTCACTCAGCCTCCCTCTGCCTGATGTTCTTTATCTGTAAAATGGGGATTATAATTTGCACTACATCACAGAGGAATTGTGGGGATGAAATGAAATCATCTTTGTTAAGCACTTTGTGAACCTCAAAGTGCTAATTAAATGTTAGCTGTTTAAAAAATAACAAAAAATACTATACCTATGAAAAATGCAAGGAAATAGAGACCTGTATGAAGTAATGCAGAGTGAGATCAGCAGAACTCAAATAAGTACATTACATTCATATATGTGTATCTGTGCATATATGTATGTGTGTGTGCATATACATATATACAAACGTGTATGTAACAGGAATCATAGTCTTGAAGATAGACATAAAGTAAGCATAACTTTTTTGCTTGGTTATTTCATTCAGTTCAGATGCTGAAGATTTGATGTAAGATTTTCCCTAGCTTATTTTTGTATGTCTATTTTTCTTTTTTGATTATCATTTGTAATAAAATCTTTTAAAGTTACCCAAAGTCATGGATAGGTTTTTAAAGAGAGATTCCGTCAGACTTCAGAGACCATTAGTTAAAAGGAAACTCACCAGTCATCTAATTAAATTGCAAAATTTTACAGACCAGGGAGGGCCAGGGTAACTTGCTCACAGTCAGGATTAGGAACAGAGCCATGTATCTTGCTTGTGTTCAGTAGGCTCTTCACAAACTCTTGCTTAACGTAGCTGAAGATCAGACTCTGGGTCTTGCTTCTTTGCCCCTGGACCACACCCTCTCTTTCTTCCGTCTGGCTGACCGAGCCTTGGCAGTCATTGACATTGCCCACTTTGCCCATGTGATTTCTGGGTTCAGGAAGTTAATTTACATTATCTAGGAATATTCAGTACTCTTAGAAAGCTGTCACCTTGTGTGATTCCTTTCCTTCTTTCTTTCTAGGTGTCTCATTCAGTGGCTAAACTTGTATTAGTTAATTTCCACTGGCAAGTCTCAGAGATACTGGAAAGGTAAGTGTTGGGTGAAGGAAGGAATGAAAATGTAAGTTTGTTTTTTATAAAACAAAGCTATCACCAACAACTGCATTCTCCTTTAGTACCTAGAAAATCATTGCTGGAAAATGGCAGGGTGTGGAATTGTTGTTGGAAGTGCATTTTACTTTTCAGTTATGCAAACTAACACCCCTTCCCCCAAGAATAGACAGAGTCCATTCTGGCAAGAATGTTGGGCCTGTTTTATTATAAAGTGACCAGAGTATCCATGTGGGATCCAGGGATGGCAGATGAGTGCAATAATCTCACATGAAAACTTCAGTGTTTCTCTCTAGAATTGCTACTCAAAAGATCTGCTTGATCACACTTAAAATGATTGCAACTTTATCCCTCGTTTTGTGCACCACTAATACCCTACCTGCTTGACACTTTAAACATGGAAGCTGTCTTGTCACAAATGATAAAGTTCCAAGTTGATTACCTCCTTCAGTCAACAGCAAAACAGAAGTTGTGATTCTATGATACGCTTCTTATGCGATATTTGTTGTGACTGCAACATTCATTCAAGGATGTGTACTATTACTGTTTCCCTAGACTGACTTAACATTGCTGTTCAAGGCTAAAAGCACAAGTGACATAAGTTCTGTTTACACAGTCCTTGGTTCTGTCAAGCCTGTTCCCATCAGAATCCAATATAAAGCCTGTTGTACAGCATTTCAAGCTCTTTATAACCTTGCCCTTTCCAGGCTTCTCACCCCGCGCACCGCACCCCCACCCCTTACTTTCCAGCAACGTCAGCCAATTGTGGTTCCTTGCATGTAATTCGTGTCTCCTGACTTCATTCCTTTTCACGAATGCTTTCCCTCTTGCCTCTGCCTTCTGTCTTTCTTAGGTCCCTCCAAGACTCAGCTCACTAGCTGCACTCTCTGGGAGGGCCAGCCTTTTACACTGCATATATCTTTTCTGAACAGAGCTGTTTGCATGTGGTCTCCTTCATTGGACTGGGGACTCTTTGACAGCATGGATTATGTTTTTGCCTTTCTTTATATCCTCAGCACTTAGCGTAGTGTCTGACACATAATAAGCCCTTAATAAATGCTTGCTGACTGACTGGATGCTCACTTCTTGGTAGAATATTAGGTGTAGTAGCCTCCTTTGGAGGCTTTTCAAATGAAGACACTTAGAATCATAGAATTTAAAGTTGGAAGGGACCTTAATGGTCAATCAGTCAGTAAAATATCTTTGGCAACTGGCCCTTTGGTCACCACTTAAGCAAATGTTGTTGCAAAAGAAAGAGCACTAAGTTTGGGGTCTTTTTATATCTGTTACTGGGAAAGTCATTTAGCCTTTCTGGGCCTCATTATTTTCATCTATAATGAGAAGTGACTGGATCAGATGCCCTTAGTTTCCTTCTCTCCCTAAATCAGGAATACTTTCATCTCTTGGGATAGCCTTTTTTTTACTGTTGGACAGCTCCACTTATGTTGGCTAGAAAGTTCTTCCCCATGTTTGGACAGAATCCGCCCCCTCATCCCTTAGTGGTTCTTGTCTGGCCTTCCAGAGAACACAAAAGAAATTTGTTTTTTAATCTACTTGATAACATTACAAAATTTGAACCCAATTCTCATGTCTTTTCTTTGTCTGTTCCCTGCAAAAAATAACCAGTTTCTTCTACCTGGTCTCATATGGCATTGATTTGAGTCAGTTACCCACTCTCTGCCCAGATACTACTATAACCACCATTCCCAGTTCCCTCTTGCACATACTCTTGAGTAGCCAATGTCCCTCTTAAAGTACAGTGTCTGAAATTTCTCAGGGTGTTCTAGGTGCCTGTCCCATTGCGTTTGGCATTTCCTGTGATAAGAACACCATATTAACGTATATTAATACCATATTAACTTTTTTTTTAGAAGATACATCACATTGACCTTATGTGATGAGTTACTAAAACTGGAAATAAAACCAGTAACTCTGTGGGGATGGTTCTCAATTTTCTATTTGAAAGAGGACATCTTCACTTAAATAAGTTGCAAAAATGATATGTTAGGAATGACTCTACCTCTACTTGGATTCATACTGTTAAATATAGAGACTCTAACTTTCTATGGGATTTTTATCTCAGAATGTTGAAGTCCTTCACAAACAGTATCTCATTATAGGTTAGTGTATAGGGAAACAAAGCTTGTTACACCAACTGAAAGCACAGTAGTTTAGGAATGGGAGGAAAATTTACTCTTTCCTAGAAATAGTTAAGAAAACAAAAGCAAAAACATATTCGTCTCTTCTTTGTAGTTCCAGGATACTTTATTTGGGTTTTTTGGCCCGCTGTTCCTTTGTTTAAAGGAAAGGTATTTGTTTATGTTTGGGTTCCTATTTCTTTTCCTAAAGGGTTAAAAAATATCCCATTTTTTGTCTTTTAGACACAAGTCCAATTCTGCTCAGCTGTTAGTTGAGGCCCGAGTTCAGCCCAGTCCATCGAAACATGTGAGTACAGACAGTTCTCACTTTACGTAAGTGGACCGTTCCGCAGACCTCTACGTAAAGCGATTTTTATGTAATGCACACTTGCCCAAGGACGTGGGGAAGGGAGGGAAGGAAACAGGAAGGGAGGTGCATGCCTGTTGGGGTGAGAGGGCTGGTGCACAGTGCAAAGACATGTGGGGATTGGGGCAGAGAGGCAAGAACAGGAGAAGGAACACATTGGTGCTAGGGCCAGCCAGGGGGGGCTTTTCCAGAACCAAAAGGAAGAACATGTGGAGATGGGAAAGACATCTGGGGGCTGAACATGTACACAGACAGGAGAGGACTGGTGATATGCCAGGGACAGACACTCGATACTCAAGTGCAGACAGACAGAAGACAGACATTTGGGTGGACATGGGTGGGCAGAGTGGGACAAAAGTCTCCTCTCTTAGCCAAACCCCCGATCTGGTGGTGGCACTTGCTTTGCATGTGTGTTCTTCTGCTTTCACTTGGGTTTTGTTTGGGGTTTTTTTTGTTTGTTTTGGGTGGGTTTTGTGGGGTTTTTTGTTTGTTTGTTCATTTGTTTTGTGGAGGGGGTGGAAGGCTGTGGAGCTCTGAGCAGAGGGCAGAAGGGTAGGAGCAGAGAGAGAGCACAGTGCTGTACAGGAAAGGTAACAGAGGTGTTTTTTTGGAATGCGGATTTCTGATTTCTTTACGTGAAGTTGAATTTGCGTAATGTGAATTTATGTAAAACGAGAACTGTCTGTATCTCCTTCCTTCAGGACCACAGCTCTTCCTTCCACATTAATATTAATGTTTGGAGACTCTCCGAATAGCATTATAGGGCTATGTTTAGAGTGAGACATGCCAAGGATGTTTCCTATTTCAAATACAGGCCTTTATCTTTTGTTACAAAAATATTTTTCATACAAGTGGGAATGAACTGCTGCCATTCTTGGAGATATCTCCGTCACTGTCATTCTCCCTGTACATACAGAGGCTTGCCCTGCATTCTCCCACCCCGTGTCTTTCTCGTGTTGTGCCCTCTAGCTAGATCGCTTCATTCCTTCTTCCGTTTTTGCTCGAATCCATCACACCCACACTTCAAAGTCTGTATCAGGGGCAACAAACCTTCCCTGATTCTTTCCCTTCTCCCAGCTAGTAGCAATTTTTCTTATCCTCTTAATTCCTATAGCACCCTCCAGTTTTAGCACTTTTCTGTGTTGCCTTGCATTGTGGGTTTTTGTGTCTTCTATTCCTAATTAGACTGTGTGCTTTCTGAGAACAAATCCTGTTTCTTGCCTACTTTTGGATCCTCCGTAGTGCCTAGATACTCACTAAGTATGCCTTTTATACATGAATTAAAGCCAGGTTACATGAGGCACTAACACTGAATCAAATACATAATTTCTTCTGTCATCCTAGGAAATAAGCAACATTATATAGATATAAAAGGAGTATATGTGCACGTGTGTGTGTGTGTGTGTGTGTGTGTGTGTGTACTGAAATGACAAGAGCTTCACGTTTTTGGGATCTATGTCTTTTTTTGGGTCATTGTTGAGACCACTATCAGAAAGATTGCTACTAGTGTCTGATAATTTGTGAGTTCAGAGTTCTATCACAGTTTGCTCAGGAGCCTAGGAAGAGGGAGCTAGCTTCCCTCTGCCCTCAGGTTTTAAGTAGATTATCTTCCTGTTATGTAAAAATGAAACATGAAATGAATCTATCAAGGAGTAGTACATCCTAGGAAAGGGTGTGGCACAGTTGCCACACATAGCACTTTTTATCACTGGTGGAAAAGGGAAGAGAAATAGCAGCAAATTTGTGTTAACTGCTAACTCTTCCATACGCCTTGGAAGGACTGCCTTTTGCTAAGAGTGACCAGCCCATACTCTTCCTTAAACTGAAAAAAATTAAAGCTTGAAAACTGAGTATGGAATTCTGTTTCTAGGGTATTTTGAAAGCTTTGGAGAATGGCAGAAGAGGCATACTCTTTGCCAGTAGCATTTGATGTGTACTGAAGTGAGATTTTAAACAGCCATGGCAAATCGATCATTTGTTCTCCAGTATTTTCCAGTTAGTATTAGGTTCTGTTTCGGCAGTCTATGAATATTAGTGTGCAGTGGTGCTGGAATACTGCTTTCAGGTTGTGACAGAATGTTACATCCAAGTCATGGAATCATAGGACCCTATTAGGTTTAAAGTTAAAAAGGGAGCTTTGAGAACATCACTATCTCATTTGAGGAAACTGAGGCCAGAATAATAGGTTAAGTGACTTGCCCAGGAGTTGCACAGGGAGTAAGTAACAGAGACGGAATTCAAACTCCAGTTTTATGATTCCAGATCTACTCCTTTTCCCATTACATGATGCTGTCTCTCAGTCACAGTATGCATGAACCAACATTTAGAGGAAAGCACTAGCTCATAACTTTTGAGAGGGAGGAAGAGGATTCGATGAATAGAAAGGGTTTGAATCCCATAGGAAGAAAGTTTCTCATGCACAAATGAAACTGGTTTGGGAACTATATGGAAGTCTGAAATTGACTGAGAGGTCTGTCCATCTAAGATGACTTCAGTCAAATGACGATTTGAGTGCTTACTGAATGCAGAGACTATACCAGTTTATTATGGAGAATTGTACGAGAATTAAAAGGTATTCTCTGTGCACTCTTCAAGTGTAAAATCTAAATGGAGAGAGAAAACATACAAAGAAAAAAAACTTGTGAAACCAATATGTAAAGTTATGTTCATTTAATAAGATCATAGATTTGGACTAGAGCTAGAGGGCATTTCAAAAGACACTTAGTCCTCCTCCCCTTCCCCTATCCCATTAGGAAACTAAGGGCCCAAGAAATGAGATGACTTGCCCAGGGTCTCACAACTAAAGAGACAGGAAATGGAACATGACAGGTATCCTATGCTACACCCAAGATGTGATATATTAGGAGGAATCTGGCAAATGAAAATAGGAATTGTTCAAGTCTTGTTCCCTGTTCCCTTACCCTTATTAACGTTAAGCTTCCAAGTCTAATACCATTGATGCCAACAAGGTCTTGCATAAAGCTACGACTTTGAATTGGGTAACGTTTACAGATTTAATCTCGATTTTGTGTAGGACCTGGAAGGACATAATGACTCTTACTTTGAAGTTAGGGGCCAAGACTAACCACAGTTCTCCAGTTCTATCTGGTGGGCACCAAAACAATAATTTGGTTATCCTGATTTTCCCCTAAAATCATTCTCTCCTGTTTTCACTTAGGAAGGTGACAGGAGTAACGCTCTTAGTTTGTTATTGTATGATAATGAATTTCAAGGCTCCGTTAGCATTTAATCGTGTATCTTCAGTAAGAAATGTCTGCAGCTGTCTTGTAGACTAATAGTTCCTTACCTTTTCCCAGGTAATGGTACATTCCTCCCATCACTGTGCAGTGTGCATGCAGTTTGTTCGAAAGGAAAATTTACTGTCTTTGGCTTGCCAGCACCAGTTTTGCCGAAGTTGTTGGGAGCAGCATTGCACGGTGCTGGTAAAAGACGGCGTAGGAGTTGGTGAGTTACCTGTCATTGGCCGAGCTTAAGGATTTACGCTGTTCATGTGAGCACTAGAAAGAGTCTTCGAGGTGGCGTTCGTAAGGATGGTTTGAAATGTTTTTATTGTCAGTGCTGCTCCACGAGAATGTTCTTGCTACTCGTAAAGTAGCGTGTAAATGCAGCTTGGTAACTGATTCTTTCTCTTCTAATGTGATTTATATGTTACTGAAACCAAATTAATAGCATTGTCAAAAGTTTGTTCCGATAATGATTGTTAATTCAGTTAAGTGGAACCAAATACAGGCCATTTTTCCCTACCAACATCTGGCTTTTCTAAAATGTGTATTGCCTGTAATTACTTTGTTTTCCATTCATCCTTATTTTTTATTTTCTCTTTCAGAGACTTCTCATTTTAACGTGTAGGCTGCATTTGGGCCAATACTTTTGATTTTGTAACACCTGCGGAATTTTTCGCATGAGTACTTACTGGTGTATATATAATATTGGAGGACTTTGTATTTGCACAGTTATGGCAACATGTTATTATTTTGTTTCCTTTTATGTTTTTTGTTGTTGACTCGAGAATATACTTAGGTTGGTAGCAAATGAGTAGGTTCATCTTCATGACTCATCTTCTATTTATTCCCCAGGAAAACTGATTAATCCTCTAATACAGACAAACTACATGGAAAAGATACATTTGACTTTCCTATATTTTCCTGTGTTGGTATTTCCTAGGAGTCTCCTGTATGGCTCAGGACTGCCTTCTCAGAACACCAGAGGATTTTGTGTTTCCTTTGCTGCCTAGTGAGGAGTTGAAAGACAAATACAGGCGCTACCTCTTCAGGGACTATGTGGAGGTATTATTTTACCAAGTCTTGGCATTTTTTGATTTCCCTTTGCCACATTTTTAGAGCTCTGAGCACAGGGCTGCAGAGCAATGGGTGCTGCAAGCCATGTTGTATCCGCCGGCACAGAGTTTTTATCATTGTGCTTCTTAGAAGAATAATTGTTCTTTCTCATTGCTATCTGTTGTTAATATTTTTATTTCTGTGTACCCATAAATTCGAAAGACCTTTCCATAACAACTGTTAACAGTTTTAAGGTACATTTATACCTTTTCTGAACCCAGAGCAAGGAGACCTGGACTTAAGTAACCCGTCATTTGCTTTTCACTTGGTGACTCAGGGCAAGTCACTTATGTTTTTGAACCTCAAGGTTTTTGTTTGTAAAACAAGGGTCATGATCTTTTTCTCCCTGCCTGACAGGCAAAGTCACAGTTCTTTTTGTCCTCAAATCTTTATGTAAAATCAAGTGGCACATTTTTTTTTTAAACAGAAACTAAATCCTGAAAAGGTTCAGAGACATACAACTCAAATAAAAGCCATACCTCCTGTGCTATTTGCACTAGAACATGCCCAGTTCATCTTTTTGATTTTCTCCCCCTACGTTTGCTCTTCATCTTGGTGCTTTATCCAATTAAGCTTTCAGTCACTGGATTGCTTTAGTTCATTTTCTGGCTTTCAGTTAGGGTATCCTTTGCTTTCAATCTTTGTTTATTTGGCAACTATATAATAAGTCCTTACTGTGGCCAGAGAACACTGCAGTGCTGGAGCTACAACAAGACATGGTCCTTTCTTTTATAGAAGGGGTGTGTGTGTGTGTCTGTGTGTGACAGATGCTGTAATATAATACTTCTCAATAACCAGATTGCAGCATAGATTATAATAGCCTAAGTGAGTTACAAAGGACAATGGGAGGACTTGCAGCTGAGATAGCGGCCATTAAAGAGGCAGGTAACTCATTTCACACACACCTCCTTTAGCAAAAACCTAACAATTGTGGCACACCTAGTAATGATCTAGAAATCTAGTGAGACAGAGAAAAAGAAGTTGGCAAGGATTCTGGAGTGATTTGTCATTTCCTTCTCCAGCTCATCTTGCAGCTGAAGAAACTGAGGAAAACAGGGTTAAAGTGACTAACATCTCGTGCTGTACACCAAGATAAACTACACATTGTTACATGATTTAGACATCAAGGGTGATAATTATAAGCAAGTTACTGGGACGTGGAAAAAATTTCCTGTCAGATCTATGGCTAGAAGGAGAGTTTGTGACCAAACAAGAAATTACAAAACCAGAGCTAAAATTTAAAACTGATGATTTTGAATGCAAAAAAAATGTAAGTTTTTGAACAAATCAGTGCAGCTAAAATTAGAAAGAAATTGGGGGAAAAAAATCTTTGCAAAAGTTTTTCTGACAAAGATCTCATTTCTAAGCTATCTGGAGAACTAAGTCACATTTACAAGCAAAAAAGCCATTTTTTCATGTGGTTAATCATATCCATCAGACTGACTGAGATGAAAAAAATGGAAATGCTGGAGGGGATGTGTGAAAATAGGTACACTGGTGCTCCGTTGGTAGAGCTATGAACTAGTCAGACCATTCTGGAAAGCCATTTGGAAACATGCCCAAAAAACTATTGTACTGTGCATGCCTTTTGACCATGGCAACTCTCTCATACTAGGTCTCTACCCCAGAAATATCAAAGAAAGGGAAAGGACCCATATGTACAAAAATTTTGTAGCAGCTCTTTTTGTGGTGGCTAAGAATTACAAACTGAGGGGATGCCCCATTAATTGGGAAATGACTAGCAAGTTATAATATAGGAATATGATGAAATACTGTTGTGCTATAACAAATAATGGAGGTGATGGTTTCAGAAAATCTTGGGAAGACTTGTATGAGTTGATGCAAAGTGAGGTGAGCTGAACCAAAACACCACTGTGCACAGTAACAGCAATTTTGTAACAACATTCAGCTGTGAAAGACAGAACAACATAATAACCACCCGCAGTTCCAAAGGAAGTACATGGTAACACCTCCAGAGAGATCGCAAGGACAGCTTGCAAGTTGAAGCATACTTTTTTCTTTTTTTTTTTCTTGAATGTGGCCAGCGTAGGAAATTTGTTTTACAAGACTTTGTATTTGTAATGGGTTGTGTTTTTCTTGCTTTCTCAGAGAGTGGGGGAGAGGAAGAAGGGAATGAGGTAATTCAGAACTAAAAATAAAATTGAATTAAAAAATGAAACAAAAAAGAAGAAAACAGGGCTTTTTCTTATTCATGGCCTCTTTAAGGCTGAATTTTAAAAGATCTTTTTTTGGTTCTTTTGTTGTCCAGTTTTTATTAAGCCACTACAGACTTGCTTCATATCTGGTTTTGACAGTATTGATGTTTTCATTATGGAAAGAAGAGCAGATAGGAGGAAGTGGAGCACTGGATACAAAACTGACCTCGGAGCCTGGAAGATCTCAGTCATGTCCTGTACTTACACAGACTGGCTTTTTGACTTGGAGAAAGTCACTTTACCTCTGAGGCAGCTAACCAACTGAAGGTTCCAATCTGCATTGTAATGACATTACCTTTGGGATCCCCCTACCTATTCCTATTATAATTTTTTCATATTAGTACACTTTAGCTAAAACAATTAGAAGATTTTAAAACACATGCAAGAAAGTATCATCTTATGAAATGGTCACACTTCCTTCCCCCATCATGTGCCAACAAAAACTGAATGGGTATATGTTGCCCACCTCCTTCTGATCTTCTTGACTCTTTGCCTTTCCCTCGTGCTGTGTTCCCAGAGCCATTATCAGCTCCAGCTGTGTCCCGGTGCAGACTGCCCCATGGTTATCCAGGTACAGGAGCCTAGAGCCCGACGAGTGCAGTGCAATCGATGCAACGAGGTGTTCTGGTAAGATGTATGTTCCTGGGTCTTCCTACCCACTCTCCAGAGCTCTCCCTTCCCTGTCTCCTATGATTTTCAACCTTTCCCATTTGAGGCAGAGCTGCCCCCCAAAAGTTTGAATTGTTGAGTAGTTAGCTTAAGAATGAGGTTGTGTCCAGAGAAGACAAATTACTGTAGTTTCCAGCAGCGTGTGGAAAATTCTTTTAAAAAAAAAAAAAAAAAAAAGGTGGTTTTGATCCTTGAAGTATGTACTGAACTCGAGGGAGTGATTTTCAAAGGCTCTGGCAATAAGTGCTGCTGCAAGGGACAGGATGTCAGGATAGGTCCAGTGGTGGAGTGTATGGATTGTGTGTCTTACGAGGAGCCTTAAGTCTGCTTCTTGAAATTTGCTAAGCAGAACATAGTGATGGTGATTGTGATCATGTGGTGCACTTGAGTATTAATTTGCAAACTGAGAGCATCTGAAAAGTCTTAAATTCTCCATATTTCTGTTCTTTGTATATTAACAGCAAATCTTGGCTAAAAGAACTTATAGAAGCTATGTGATTTTTTTTTTTTAATTTTTAAGAGCAGGAAGAAAAACCAAGCATAGTGCTTTTGAACTATTTTATGTCTATTATGAACTCCCCATTTCCAAGATTTAGCACTTTGTGAGTATTGGGGAAGTTTGGTTTTTCCAACCAAGGGTGTCCCCAAACCCATTTCCTTTTGAAAGGTCATGTCACTATTGTAAGAATGGAATTCAAGACAAATTGATGCTTTTATTTTTATTTCATTTGGTAGAGACTTCTATATTTCTGTTTATATTCAAATCTATATACATTTGTCCGTAGGGGGAAGCAGAAATGACTGGAGGGAGGGTATATCCTTGAGGAGTTTTGAGTTACTTGGAATAGGAGACAGCTTCCATGCGGCTTCCCTTGTAATATTAAATTGACGTACAGGGAGTTGGTACTTGTAGACAGAGATAGCTAACTGGAGCTTAAAGTCTCTCTGGATTCCTGGTTTGTACTTCAGATGATTGTAGTATGTTAACAGTACTTATCTCGTTTAATTACTTTAGTTTATCCAAATAATTTATTGTATATCCTAGAAAAAAATAAACAGCCCAATCCTACTTCTAGAATAGGTGTAAAATAGCCTGAGGAATCATTTTCCAGGTAGTAAATAATTTTGGGTTGTCTCTTCTCTTTGTGGTCCATCGCAGACCCCATTGGTTACCAGCAGCAGAAGGTGATTTTAGTATTCTTGGCTTCTTAATGGTTAAGGTGAAAGTTTTGGAATAATTTTTTTATTTTAAATACCTGTGCTATTATACTTTCCTTACTCATTACCACATCATTATGTGTTCGAGGTGGATATAACTTTTCATGGTGCATAAAATTATGGTCCATAGTTCTTTCTTTAGATTCTAAATAATTCCTGAAGCCATAAAATGCCTTAACCAGGGGGGAACCTAAAGATCATTTTATTTCAGTCTGCATGCTTCTCTTATATGAGGTTCATTCTTTGCTTGAGACCTTAGTTCAAACACGTTTAAAGATTGCTGTTTATAGCAAGAAATCAAAAAGGCAAAAGTCATCATGAGTCTAACATGTATCACGCTATGTTTATTTAAGGATTGAGAGGTGGAGTTGGCTCAAAGATTTGGCTATTCTTTTAACTGAAGTGATGAATTGCTGTAACTGGGCCATCCTTGAAAGACCAAATGTTCAACTCTAAAACAAGTGTTTTTTAATTGTTAGGCGTGGTTAATTCTGAGTTGTAAAGAGGATTTGAGACCAGGTTGAATACTTTTTAATGGAAATTATCTCATCTCTTATTAGGGATTTGAGGATTTGTTTCAGGAGAATTCAGATTGAAGGAGAGTACAAAAATTGTTTAAATAAAGCACTGAATGAGCGAGTGTTTCAGGAGCAGATGCAAAACTCCACCTTTGGAAAAACTCAGATGCTACTGATACGGTTTTGTAAAAGAGAGATTTAAGACTTCAGCACAGACTGAACTTGTTGGAATTTGAATCCTTTTCTTTTCTGATTTTTAAGTTTCAAGTGTCGTCAGATGTATCACGCCCCTACAGACTGCGCCACAATCCGGAAATGGCTCACAAAGTGTGCAGACGACTCTGAAACGGCAAACTACATTAGTGCCCACACTAAAGATGTAAGGAATGTTTAGACTGCCAGCTCCCTGGTGCTGCTCTTTGTCTTATTTATCACTAACCTTGTCATGGGTGATTATCAGAAAAGATCACCAGTTTCCTCCTTTTGTCTGTTATGTTACAGCTTTCATTGGGTATGCTGAGAAGAGGAGGGGTTCTTAGGGTTTGAGGGCCTAAATTTGTTAAAACTGAGTGTTTCCTGCTCATAAATGTACCTTGTAGACACTTCTGGCTTGGTGATGAGGAGCTTGTCTTCCCAGACCAGCTACCAGTTATATAGCAGCTGCCTTACAGTGGCATGAAAGACACCATCAGAACATTTCAGAGAAGGGGATTCCTAAGCAAAATGAAATAGGTAGGAGAGAAGTTAAGGTCCTCTAGTGTTTTGCTCCAAGACAGTGCTATAATTTCCAGAACTGCTTGACGGGAAGGACAGGTACATGGGAAACTTGCCTTTTTGTCACTTTTCCTCTGGGATGGTCATTGACCCATTGCCGTTCATCTGTCCATCACCTCATTCACATGGTATATGCAAGTGAGACTTTTATTTGGAGCTCAATAACTCTGCTTACTTCAGATGGTCAGCCGAGTTCTGAAATGATTTTTATATAATGAGTTACACTGATGATTCCTGGGTCTGTTTGGGAAGGCATTTGATATCTTCTGTTGTCCAATTCTGGAAGCAGAATTCTGGGCATGTTGACTAGGATTAATATCTTCTGAGGCAACTCTGACATTCCTGTGGGAACTGATTTTGGCTTTTTGCTGACTCAGTCCTGATTAAATCTGAGCAGTTTAACTGGAAGATTACACAAGTGGTGCATGAGGGAGGGGGTCAGAGCCAAGAATACTAATCTCATTTCCTTGGAATTATTGTTCCAGAACCAGTGACCTCCTGTTGAGCCACTGAACCACCACGTTAAAGTGAGATTTTCCTCCCCTGAAGTCTTGCACAATTAGCCACTGGGCATGGGTGCCAAGAGTTGTGTGTTATTTGTCTTAAAACCAACATATGATAGAGCATGAACCTAATGGAACGATTCTGTTTTCCCAGTGTCCCAAGTGCAATATCTGTATTGAGAAGAATGGGGGCTGCAATCACATGGTGAGCAGGACCCTGATATTTCACTTCGCACTGATGTTGCCAAACCTTGTGGTCAATATGAGTGTTAATATCTCTCCTTCTCTTTCTCTTTCAGCAATGTTCTAAGTGTAAACATGGTAAGTGCTAGCTTTGGCTCCTGCTCTGGGCCCTGGGCTGTGTCTGTTGTTTCTGGTACTTGTGTTTATTTTTATGTTTGGCAATGGGAAGCACTTTTCATATCAAATTTAATAAACTGCCTGTATCAGTCACATGAAACCTTTGGAATGAATTCTTGCACAGAGTTCCTTATTAAGCTTTCACTCTTTTTAGCCAGGTGGGCCAACATCAGTTTCTCCTTCTAGTGTCTGATTTCATTGCTTCTCTTTCTGTGAGCTCATCCATGATAGGTGGCAGGTATTTTCTCAGTAGTTTGTACCAGAAGAGTAGCGACCAAAACTGACTCCATTTTGGTTCTGCCTCTAAATTGTATCTTAAAATTTTGGTGCAGTGGAAAAAGAGAACCTGGGTTCAAGTTCTAATTGTGTGATCATAGGCAAGTCGCTGAACTTGTTCTGGGCCTCTCCTGCCTCCTCTGTAAGGTGAAGGGGTGGGTGGTCTGCCCCAGCTAGAAAAGGATCCTCAATCTAGACGCTTGTCTCTGGAAAAGGGGATGCAATTTACCTTTTTAGAGCAGTGTGACTGTTCTGACATCAGGACACATTACGGTGTCTGTCATCCTTATCACTCACTTCTTTAAAGTCATACGGGCCGTCCTCCGACCTCTGGCCGTGAGGCTCATTCCCTGCTGAAGAGATCGGGTTCCTGGGCCATTCTTCTTGATTGAAAATAGATTTCTCTTCTGACTTTAGTTGGAAACTCCTTCCAGTTGAAGTCCACGTTCTTCTGTGTCCTTGATTATTGCCCAGTACCACTGCTTTGTGAAGAAGCGTGGCATCGGATTGCTGCAATCAGAGGGCTGCTGCAGCTCTTAGTGCCTCTGTGACCTTGGCAAGTCAGGTCACCTCTCTGGGCCTCACTTTTGCTCCTCAGTAAAATTCCAGCGTTAGGCTAGATCACCTAGAAGGCGGTTTCCAAATCTACTTTAAAGGCAGTCTGGTCCTGAGCTACTCATTTTGCTGTCTTATGCCCAACCAAGAGAGCCTTCGTATTGAGCTTGCTTAATTTCTTTACAGCTTTGATAAAAGTGTGATTTTTAGGGTAATGGGGGATTTTTATGTGTGACTCTTGAGTTGGGAAATGGTTCCTCCTTCTTTCAAGAACAAATCATGTAGACCAGACTCTTTTAATTTGCTCATTCTTCTTCCTGTCAGAAGTGATTCAGGAGTAAAACTCCCGCTGGGGAGTCAGGTCAGTGATTTCTCACGTGATCTGTTTTGTCCCTTTGTTTATCCCTCCACAATGCCAGGCTGTTTGGAGTTTTTGTTAGGAGTGGGGAAGGCAGCAAATTATTTTATTGGCACATATCCTGTCTTGACCTGAAATTCATGGGTTGAGAAATAATATTTCTAAAGGCTTCTGCGTTTTCCTTCTTGGTTCTTTCCCAGAATGGAAATAAATTCCAACTTGTTCATGAAATTGTCCATTGGGTAACTTGTCCTTCTTAAGATGTTCTTTCATCTGGCTTTTTTTGGCTTGTTTTTTCTACTTCAGAGTTGTCTGTCCACGTGTCATTCTGTCATTTAAGATTTTTTATACATCTGCTATGTGCTGGACCCTGTGCTGAGATGGCTTACACAAGATCTCCTGATTGTGTTTATGGAAGAAGAAAAAGGGGAGAATGGCCTAATGGTTTGTGTTGAAAGGTTATTATTAAGGTGATATCCAGGCAGCTCTCAGACAGTTTTTAGGTCTCCTGGTGAAAGAAGATGAGGGTGAATGGCAGGTTTCATCTCTACTGTAAGCCTGTCCCTGATGTCTCTGTATGGATAGCGTGCAGGTTTTTAGAGCCTATCGTTTCTGTCCACAGCATAGTATCTCTTTTGCCATTTTACTGTTTAGCAATTCTCTATGCTAGATGAATAATAAGGATGAGCAGAGGGACATTGTTTACCACATCGCACCCTGTGGTGTGTTGAGTGTGCTCACTGGGCAAATGAATGCCCAGAAATTGAAGCAGCACAGAGTGGCTTTGCCTCAACTTTGCTTCCCGAGTCATGGGCCTTTCCCATGGGCATTATATGGGAGCAGTATCTTTGCTGCTGTAATAACTTCTTTTTTGCTGTTCTGTGCAGATTTCTGCTGGATGTGTCTAGGAGACTGGAAGACCCATGGCAGCGAGTACTACGAGTGCAGTCGGTACAAAGAAAATCCTGATATTGTAAACCAGAGTCAGCAGGCCCAGGCGAGGGAGGCCCTTAAGAAGTACTTGTTCTACTTTGAGAGGGTAGGAGACCTCTCACTGACCCACAGCCATGAGTTTAGTTTCCTTTGGTTTGTCAGCAATGCTTAAACTGGATGCTTGCAGCGCTGAAGAATTTATAGAGATGTGGTAGTTTCTAGAGCCAACTGTTGGGATTAACTTTGGCTTAAGAAGGCTCTTCAGAAATTCCATAGACTGCTTTATGAGCAGCTCCAGTACTATATCTTATGGCTGTTGTGCTATAATGGTATGAATTCATTCTGCTGCTGCTCAGGTTGGATACACATGATACACATGATGATGCTCGAACCCTCTACCCAGGATGCTGATTTTCAGTAAACATTATTATAATAATGCTGATAATATTTCATACCTCGATAGTTTGCCTCTTTCTGTCTTTATCTTTAGTCTCTTATCCTTCTTAGGCCACGGTTTTAAAAGCAAGTTGGGGAGGGGAATTGGGGTCCATGGTTGGCTGATGAATTGCATGAAAGAAAGGCACCACTTACCTTGGAGTGACAGTCTTGGGTCATATTGGTCGTTTTAAAAGTGCTGGATTTGGAGACGTAGACCCTGGATTCACACTCCAGTTCTGCCAAGTCCTTGTGTAACGTTGACCGTGTACTGCATCTCTGATCCACATTTCCTTCCCTTTTATATTGGCAGGGGTGGGCGTTGGGATGTTGTACTAAATGATCCCTTCAATTCTTTCTATTTCTAAATTTTACTACTCTTAGACTGTCTAGTCTGCGACATTCTAATAACCACCCTTCTGAGTCCAGACGCAAGTAGCTCATACTGTCTTGTGTATGCTTAGACGAATATTTAACCTTTCAGAACCTGGATGATTCTAGGGTCCCTTTTGGCTCTGATTCCTGGTTCTAGTGACCTCGGTTTCATCCTCAGGAAACTGAAGGAGTGGAACTAGATAACCTCCGAGGTGCCTTCCAGCGCCAACATTCCCTTAATGCCCTTTCACAAACCACAGGTTTTGTTTCTTTCTCATGGACACCTGCTTACAATATGAACAAAAAAAACTGAACAAAAATTCACTGAATGCCTACGATGTATGTGGCATACATACATCCCTACCAAGGAAATGCCTGTGTATGTTGTCCAGAAATTATTATTGCATAGCAGTTATACAAAATGAATTATTTTCCCTCTCCTGAGGACTGTACATTGAATGGTCACCTTTAGCAAGATTATTAGTTATTCTTTTGAAGGCCATCCCACTACATGGTTTTTGAACTGAGAACTGAGTATTTTTGTAGAATTTTTCTTGATACTTTAGCACTGAACTGCCTTTCACCAAGGGGTGGAAGTAATTTTTTTCTAGTAGGGGAGAAATTCAAGTTCCCTACATGATCACTAAGTAAAGCCTCATTGTTTTCTAGCAATACCCCATCTTCTCACAAGCATATAAAGGCCCCACTGCCTCTGGTGCAGGAGCAGGCCAGGACATTCTTATTGCAGTGGTGGCACTGCCTTTATCCCAGCTGTTCTGCTGGTTGCCATGTCAGCCTTCCCTGCCTACTCTGACATTCGTTTGCCCCTTTTCCTGCAGTCCGTTTGTTCTCCTCCATTTCTCCTCTTCCTTCTATCCCTGCTTCAGTGGGAAAATCACAATAAGAGCTTACAGCTAGAGGCACAGACGTACCAGCGAATCCATGAGAAGATCCAGGAAAGAGTGATGAACAATCTGGGGACGTGGATTGACTGGCAGTACCTGCAGAATGCTGCTAAGCTCCTAGCCAAGGTGAGGCTGCTGTTCCCCTGCCTGATCTCAGGGCTTTGTAAGTGTCTGTAAGTCACAGACAGCAGAGGGCAAGAATTCTGCATAGAAGCTTCCTGGAGAGATTCTAAAATTTGTGTTAGCCTTCTAAAATGCTACCCGTTCCTTCCACACACAGGAGAGTCATTGACAAATAGGATACAAAATTCAGAAAATGCTCTACAAATAATAAATATTTTTGACAAATGTTCAGTAAGCTTGCATTCAATAAACTTAAGCTATTTAAGGTGACAAAATTTATGTGAAATGACTCAAGAGCTTATACTCCCCATAGTTATCCATCAGTGAATAAATTAGGAGATAGGACATGATAATTGCATGGTACTATAGTAGCAGGGGAATTTGAGGCACACCCAACTCCCACCTAGAAACTTCCCTATTCCCAATTACATCTTTTTCTAGATACTCCGTGACTATTTCTGGAGTCCCATAAACAAAATTCTGTCCTGTGACCCTGTCTTGAAGCAACATTCTATTACTGAGATGGTCCATTTGGTAGTTATGCAGTACAAATGCACTTGGTTTAAATTTTTAATTTCCTTAACTATTTTCCCCTCCTTTGAATTCAGTTCCTCCTCCTGTGCTTCATTATGATGTGGAGGAGATCCTGGGTTCTCCAAACTTTGGCGGTCCCTGCAAAGCCAAAAAACTTTGGGTTCCAACCTGGTAATGGTCTATGTGTCTGTTATTTAAGGGCCAACCAGAAGCTAGATGAGGTCTCTTCCATCTACTGGGCTGACTCTGGTGTGGGCAGTAACCTCTTTAACTCCCAGTGTGAGGAGTACGTCGGTGTAGGGAGCGGGCTGTGACCTGCACTACTGGTAGGACCTCTGGTATCAAGACAATAGTGACTTCATTCTGTTTCTCTTGTTGTGGGTTTTATTTAAATTTTTTTAAAACTTGAGTGAATTTCTTTAAGACCCTGTGCCTGAGGATCCCAACTAATTTATATGGGTTGGTTCAAGACTGGAGAAACAGAAAAGGAACTAAACAGATTAAAAGTCATAGTCTAGACTATCATTAAAATTTTTTTTATTACAGTGTCGTTACACTCTGCAGTACACGTATCCATATGCATACTACATGGAATCTGGACCCAGGAAGAAGCTGGTAAGAGGATTCCACTCTCTTCTCATTCTAATGAATACAAGTTCGTTTCTCTCCATATTTCCTAGAGAAGATTTCATGTTCATATGTAACTGCTTCTTGATTAATTTATAAGGAAAACTGAATGTATAACTAACTGTCTGATTGATTTATTGTTTGACTTTTTTTTAAAACTTGGCATTTTACCCAGAAGAATCCCTTCGGATTTAATTGACTCCTATTTGTGAATCAGTAACAACTCTTGTGTTGCACTAGGCCTAGTGTAAGTGTATATATTGTATATAATGATACTAAGTTCCTGAAGTCTCTGACCAGGAAGGACCTTAAGCTTCCTGATTAGTTGGGACTAATATATAATAATATATAATAATAATATAGAATATAGAAGAACATGTGATTGACTTTGCCCTAAATTACAACTGATCTTTAACTCCTTTTCCCAACAACTGTTTCTCTAATTGTTTGAGGTAAATTAGTATATCGCACAAATACCATTTTCCCCTATCCCTCTCCTGTATGCACACAGTATCTGAGGGTTGGCCCTTTATATCTGAATTTTGGGAAAAGTTGATTGAGCAGGGATCACCTGTTGAGCTATATTATCCTTGATGGGTAATTTCCAGAGCCTCTTCCTTTTTGTGTGAACTCCCAAAGGACTTTCCTTGACTATTCTTGGAGAGCCCCAATTGAGTTGGGAATAAGTGTATCACTTATTTTAACTGACTGTAGAAATGAGGGGGAAAAATAATAGCAGAAATTCTGATGGTGGCACCAATCCTGATGGCGTAGCACCAGCTTCCTCCCACTGCATCAGGAGGATCTGACCCTATCCTTGAAGAGTTTCTATTGCTTTGAGTAACAAGCATCCAGTCCTTCTTGCATCTCTCAACTAATATCACACTTAGAAACTGCATATAAATATCCGGGTCTCATCTGTAGGTAGCTGTGAAGGGAAAATTGCAACATTCCAGATGAATTTTTTATGCTTCAATTTTATGAATATATTTATTTGGACAAATCAGTGTGTGCTGTTTGTTATTCCAGTTCCTGTTTAGATCCTTGTTCTAGATTTTCTTTCACCTTTTTGTGTTGTTGCTGCAGTTTGAGTATCAGCAGGCCCAGCTGGAGGCAGAAATTGAGAACCTTTCATGGAAGGTGGAGCGAGCAGATAGCTACGACAGAGGGGTAAGTTACTTTTCTTCCTGTTGAATGCCCTGCTCCTATTGGCTAGGTGGAATAGAAGCCCACTAAGAGGTAGCCAATGCCAGCGGAGACCACCAGAATCTAGTTTAGAACAGTGGACCTAATCAAATAAGATGAAAAGTACAGAGTCGGTCTGTGTGGGTAGAGAATTCTAGTGAGAAAAATGTGGATGTTTTAGTGATCTGCAAGCCAAATGAGCCCACCCCATGACATAGGGGTCTGTAACAGCAAACACCCTGGCACACCCAGGATAACTCCTTGGACAGGTTCTTGGATCCACTTTTCTTAAAGGAAAGCAACTTTTAAGGGGTCAGCATTCACTTTAATTAAACATATATATCATTCCCTAAGTTCAGGGGAAAAGTCAGTACCCTGAATTTCAGAGAAAATAGAAACTGAAATTACAAACAGAGAAAATTGTATAAAGATCAACGGATAGGGCTTCTGTCTGACCATAAGCAATACATACATCCCAGATCGCCAGACAGATCCAACTCTCTGACCATTACATACATACATGATTACCAGAGAGAGAAGCACCAGCATCTGGGTTTTCAAGTGGAGGAAGGGAGTCCTTAACCGCTACCTAGAGGTTCATCTGGCCAAATCACAGGAACACTCTTCCAATGAGTAAGCCCAAAGCAAAATGCTAACCTCAGAATATATATATAGAGAGAGAGGGAGGGAGCCAGAAGGCGTCACAGCCCGTGCGCTTCAGTGACTAATCACCAAAAGATGTAAAAGCTTTCAAGCGAGCAGACCTGCCGTGAGCGAGCTTCCCTTAGTAGGCTCTGTGGTGAGGCCTGTTTATGGATGGGGAAGATCTTCAGCTCCCATTGACATTACAGGTCGGAAAAGCTAACCTAATCAGAAGCCTCCTTCAGTGCAGGCTTACTGTTCAGTGTGAAGCCCTTGGCCCAGGGGCATTCAGGACACCACACTGATGAAGGATTAGACACCTTTGCTTCCGGAGGAGACAGAGATAATATAGCTCCTTGAAGTCAGAGATGGTCTTGATTTTGCCTTTGTATTACATGCAGCCTTTTGCAGATTGAATCAATAGAGTTTACATTTTTGTTGCATTGGATGTTTATCCTAGAGAAGAGAAAAACCCAGGAGGAAATGTGATCACCGATGTCAAGTATTTGAAGGGCCCTCATGTTAGGTTCTCTTTCTGCTTGTGTCTGGCCCCAGAAGACAGGATTAGGAACAAGTGGTTAGCAGTTGCAGCAAAAGATTTTGAATCAGTGTAAAGAACTTACATTTAGGATTGTCCTAAACTCTTAGTTCAGATTGGAGGGTTTTTTCCCCACGGTATTTCGGATTTTTTTGTTTGTTTATGCAACATGGCTAACATGGAAATCTTTTCCATGACTTCATATGTATGATGGGTATTATAATTTTTCCCTTTCTCAGTGAAAGGAGGGAGAGTATTTGCAACTGAAAATTTTTTAAGATTTTTTTTTAATTAAAGAACTTTTTTTTAGAAGTGACCCAGTTATAGAATTAGCTACTCCATGAGGGAGGGGGCTCCCAGAATTGAAGGTCTTCAAGTGAATACTGGCTGGCACTTGGCTCTGGGATATTATATAGGGGTCGTTTCCTCCTTAGATGACATCTGGGGTCCTTTCCCAGTCCTAATTCTGTCTCAGTGAAAAGAGGGTGTACTGGTGTGATCTTCCTTTGCAGGACTTGGAGAATCAGATGCACATAGCTGAGCAGCGGAGGAGGACTCTGCTGAAGGATTTCCATGACACATAAGCCAGGCCACAGAAGGACACGGGATGAGCGGGGAGGGAGCATTGAGAAACACGGAGTCCAGCAGCATCATTGCATGGAATGGGCACTGCCTCTGGAGAGCACAGACCAAGAACAACGCCCAGACCTTCAAAGCTCTCCCATTTTAGTCATTTTCAGTTTTCTTCTCATCTTTCCGCTTTGTTTGTGCCAGGGTAGAGGCCATATTGAATTGGCATCTTTATGGGACTTTTTAAATTTCCCCTGGATTGTTGTTGGGAGGGAGGGAAAGTTTTTCTGAATGGCTGTTAATAGTATTAGATCATTACAACTTCTGTAATTTTCAAAGGTTGTAAAATTATACAAAACAAAAAAAAAAACCTAGAATAACACAGAACCCTTTTAAAAAAAATAAATTGGCATTGGAGTGTTTTTTCCTCTAGATGTTCTGCTTAGAAAGTAACATTTGCTCCCCACCCACGCTGCTTTTGTGCTGAGCTTTATGAAATGCCACATTGGCCTTCCAGGGCTTGCCTCCCCTTTTTCTGCTCAGATATGCTTTGCAGCAGAAAGCATCAGAAAGCAGCCACCCTCTTCCACAAGCTTCTGCTGGGGAGGAGTCTGGGAGCATTGTAAGCTGGATCATGTCCACTGCTCATTCAGCAGCTCTTCTGCCTACATTAGGTGCTAGGGGAATCTCACCAAATTCTGAAGCCAAAAAACAGGGGACAGGCTGAGGTACAGTCCTATTGCCCTGAATCCTGAGGTTTAACTAAAATTGGATTTTTCTTGCTGTGCCCCATTATGCTTCTTACAGGGGTAACTTTCAGTCCATCTTTGTAGCTGGATTACTGAGCATTGGCAGTTTGGGGGGTTTTTCCGCCAATACCTATCCCTGTGCTTAGTTACATCTTTCTTTGTACTGGTGAGTCTTCTTGGGCATGTTTGTGCACTGGTGCCAGGGGCATGTGAAGACCTCTCCCAAAGTGAAACCACCTTGATGGTTTCTCACCAGGATGCCTTGATAAGGATTCTGAGAGCCTTCATCGCTCTCTGTTTGCCCTTCAAAGGGAGGGATGGTAAATTGAGTCCCGAGAAAAGAGAGCAAAGACCAGTTTTGTGCTTTTGGCATAGGGGATCCAAGACAGTTTTAGTGGTCAAAAGACAGAAAACGAAAAATCTAAAAACTCTGACTCTCAGGATAGCCATAATGAAAACACAAATATAAAGAAATGACCCATTGATAGCCCCTCAGATTATATCTGACTCCTGAGTTGGAGGCCTTTGAAAGAAAGTATTGTTTTGCTGCCTGCCTTCATATAGAAATGGAAAGCCTATCCAAGTGAACTTCAATGTTAAATATGGGTATGTCTTTGGTGGCCCTCCGGTTGTACAGTGTAAAAGTGGAGAAAGTGCTATCGAAAGTCACCATGGACTGACTGAAAGTGGTCTCTGCCAACTTGCTCCTTTTCTCCTGATAGAGCTTTTCCACCTATCACTGATGTTAGTTAAGAAGTCCCTCCTTGTCTTTGCGCACAGCAAGGGACGTGGACTCATTCTCATGTGTAACCTACATTAATTCTGGGACTGCTCTGAGATCCTCTTGGAGTGGACGTAGCTCCCTGTTGTGTGACCGCTCCAAAGAGCTCCTCACGGGCTTGGGTTGGAACGTTTTGCTTTAGTTCCCTGTTTTTCTCCTTTTGGAACGATTCCTCAAACATCAGGCATCCCTGACACTCTGACATGCATCTGGTGCCAGCTTGAGGGTTCCCAGTCTCAGATGGCTCAAAAGTTGTAGTCCTAAAGTCCTGCAATATCCATGCCCCTATATTTAGAATCTTTTGAGAAGGCAGATCTAAGATAACAAGATTCCTTTGAAAGCTTCTGATGACTTTTTTATCTCCAGAGGATAAAGTGTTCAGCTGTGCTCAGGGCTGGGACAGGGTTTTCCTCTGTGAGAGTCTGCAGAGCTTTTATCTCTGCAGTTATCCTCAGCGCCTACCTGGCCACCTGGAGGTAGGGACAGGGTTTTCGGGAGATTGTAAAACAGTTGGAATATTCCTTTGGGGCTTACATCGATCCATTTTTACTTTCCAACACCCAGTTATGCATTTACTTCCTGGGTACCATGTAAACTGTGAACTTAATTTCACCTGAGAGTCAGCTGTGACAGAGGAGGGACCCTTCCCCCATTCCTGTCCTTGCAAAGCCAAGCCCTGCTTTCTGGGAAGAGTATAGGCAATAATAGAAGAGGGAAGGGCAGTGAAGAATCAGTCTAGAAACACCACGTTCATAAGCTAATTAATTGTAAATAAGAAGAGCGTTCCTTCGGAGAACAGGAAGGGGCGGCTGCCTTGTTTTCCTCACATTGAGGAACCTTCTTCTTTCTGTGATGTCCTTTTTTGTGGCACCAGAAGGGCCGAACGGGTCCCAGCTTTGCTTCTAGAGCTTTTGGTTGTAGCTTTGCTCATGTAATTCACTGGCCGTCACATACCCTTGACATCCTAGGCAGCACCAAGGAGTTTCTCTAAACTGCATGACTGCTGCTCTTGGTGCATGAAATCGTGCACATACGTGTGTGTGTGTGCACACAAATATACACACATTGCTTTTGCACTGATGCTGGAGCCACAGAGGATTTCTGTACCATATTCACAGCTTTGAGCCCTTACAACTTTGAATCAAGTGCTCGACAGAATGTATTTTCCTTTCAGTGAGGTTTGTTCTAGACCTTAGCCAGCTGTCACTTTTAAGTTTTCTGGCAGTTTAGAAAGCTGGGAGAATCTGGCAGACTCTGACTCTGCTTTGCATGAGGTAGAAAAGGGGGAAGGGCAGGACATTTTCTCATAAAATGGCCTCATCTCTTGGTTTTCCTTTAGAGAGGAAAGACAAATTGGGGCAATGTACTCTGCTCTTAAAAGTTTCCCAGAATTCTAGTGGTTTATTCAAATAAATTGTAAATTTTTAATTTTGAAAGGTTTGTGTGTGTAGTCATTTTTCTAAGCAGTGTCTGAAGAAACCTGTGTTTCAACAGTCCTTGTGAATAAGCTGCTCAGGTTCTAGAGTTCCTAATAGCTCACTGGGTGTCACTGCCTGGGAACCACAACATCCCAGCCCTGCACATAACACCTTACCTGTCTACCTATGTAGGATTTAGGGTGAACCAGAGTAGCTCCATCTTTCCATGTCTCGGTTACCCACTGTATTTTACCACCTGGTACAAGGGTTTCCTCAGTACCTGTTCCCGCAAGAGAACACCACAAGGGTTACAAAGCACTTTTCATATCACAACCCTGAAAGGTAGATGCATCAGTACTTTGAATGAACTGCAACTTCATGAGTGTGAATATTTTCCCCACTGATTCATATTGCAGCTCCTCTGAGCTATAGTGAATGGTCTTCATAAGTTTCTGTGGTCAAAAATTTAATTACCCCATGCCCAAGTTGGTAATGAGTCTGTCCTAATTTAACTGCATGGCTTCTTGGACAATAAGGATTCATAGAAGGACTTATCCCCTACAGCCTTTTAGCTTGACAAGGCCTGCCAAATCCTCTACCTCATTGCCATCCTAGGTTCACCTTTGTGCTGATAAAGCATTAGAAGTCAGTTTATCAGCCAGCATTTATGAAGCACCTACTATGTACCAAGAAGCACACTAAGTGCTACACTTAGATATAGGGCAATGAAAGTAGTACAAGTTATTAAACAAATAACTAGAACCAAGTGAAATACATAAAGGCATATACTGTGAACTAGAACTGTAACAAGAACGTTGGGGAGACATTATATTTACTGTTATTATCCCCATTTTATAGATAAGGAAATTGAGGATTAGGTTAAATAGCTTGACCATATTTACACAACTATTAAGCAACTGAGCCTTGGAACCTAGGTTTCCTGGTTCCCAAGTCCACCATTGTACTGCAGCAGCCAGATGTGAGTCAAAAAAGATTTGTCATCTTTACCATGCAGGGAAAGATTCCTGTGACAACCTGTATTTCAGTGATTCCCTGCTCCTAATCATTCTGGAAACATGAGGTTATATTGTGCTTGATTCCCATTTTTAAGAGCCAGTAAATCATGGTATGAATCCCATAGTTTTGGGTAAAGTGCAGATTGGTGAGCTACGTAAACAATTCATGGTTTGTTTTTTGGGGTTTCCTAAGCTGGGTGACTCAAGATGTAAGAAATAGGACTGATATATTCTGAGAGAACGTTCTCTAAGGATATAGTTTAAGCATGGATGGAGGGCTGTCATGCACATATTTACTTTGCATTTGGTCGATATCTTGAATTTTAAATAACACTAGAGACATGAATTGATGCTTGTAGTCGTGCTACAACAACGAACGTTATTTGACATCTTCTGCTTGCAAAGCATTGTGGTAGCTGCTGGAAAAGCCGTACAATTTAGAACTTGTCTGAACTTCAGATACCGGAGTTTAACCAGAGCAGGGTAGCCCTGTGACTTCATCAATACAGAAACTACAAATCAAAACTGGTTTTCGGGAATTGCCCAAGACTCGAGGTCACACAGCGACAAGGCAAGATCTGAACGCAAGTTCAGCACTCTGGTCAGCACAACACAGTTCCATAAACTATGTGTGATGAGGGCATCAGAGAAAGACAAAAAACACGGAACCAGGCTTTGGTGCAGAGCATGTTGTTAGAGCCGGAGGGTAATTTGGTTATAGTGGATGGGAGGGAGTAATATTTCATCTCGGATAAGCCTGAAAAAAAATTAGGTAATGCCATATAATGGAGGGTCCTGAATGCCTGCTGAAATAATCTAAACTTCCTATCTTAGGTGGAGATTTTTGAACAACTTCATGACTATCAGATCTATTTATAAAAAAGGTCTGGTATGTGTTAAAATGGGAATGGCATGCTTTTCAGGAAAGTGAATGCCAGTGTTGGTGTTCCAAACCTTTTGTCATCTGTTCTGGCCATTTTGATGGGTGACACATTTAGGAAATGCAACGCATACCACCAAGTGCCAGGACCAAAGCTACCATCTCCCTAGCCAGAGCTGCCCTGCCCTTGCCCCAGCCAGATAAGAACCCATGTTTTCTCTCACGCTCTATTGGATATACCCCAGTTCTTGCCATCTGGTGATAATAACACCTGCTTGACCACTCTTATGGTTCAGCTCAGCCCCTGAACCTAGTGGCCCCATATTTACTTACCCTTATGTCTGTCTATCCTCACCTCTGGCCTCCATCTCAGCTCCACGGCCTTGGGCACCAGGACATTTCCCCAGTATCCCTATAACCCTCCCTCATTTCAAGATTTTAGAGTGGGAATTACTTTCAGCTATCAACTGTTAACTTCTACCCTTTTGCTAGCAAATTCACACCTCCCTGCTATCTTAATCACTGTGTTCCAGCCAAGGTGAAAAGTCTATTCCCTCTGCTATAGTCTCTCCATCCAGTTTAACCATTCCCCCTTTCATTGTCCCTTCTGGAACTCCTAATCTATTTTTTTTTAATTATTTTTTAATGTTTAACAATCACTGCCATACAATTGAGACTTTATCCCCCCCACACCTACCCCCCACTACCCCCCTCCCTCCCCACGACTGCATACAGTTCTGTATAGGTTCTACATATACTTTCCTATTTAATACATTTTCACTATAGTCATACTATGTAGTCGGACTAAAATAAATGGAAGAAATCATATAACAAATCAAAACATGATACACAAAAACATACACATACACAAACATGATCTGCTACATTCTGCGAATGACTTCCATATTTCTTTCTCTGAGTGTGGAAGGCATTTTGCCTTAGAGAACCACCTTTGGGATTTTTTTTTTTTTAAGAAGTTCTTGCGTTATTACAAAATTCCAAGTCTACCAGAAAAAACTCTCACACACTGTGGCCGTTGCTGTGCACAAAGTTCTCCTGGTTCTGCTCCTTTCACTCAGCATCAGGTCATATAAGTCCTTCCAGGCCTCTCTGAAGTCTTCTTGTTCATCATTTCTTATGGCACAATAGTACTCCATTACATTCATATACCATAATTTATTCAGCCATTCCCCAGTTGATGGACATCCCCTTGACTTCCAGTTTTTGGCAACTACAAAGAGTGCTGCTATAAATATTTTTGTACATGTGGGACCCTTTCCCATTTTTGTGATCTCTTGGGGATACAGTCCTGTAGCGATATTGCTGGGTCAAAGGGTATGCACATTTTTGTAGCCCTTTGGGCATAGTTCCAAATTGCTCTCCAGAATGGTTGGATGCGCTCGCAGCTCCACCAACAATGAATTAGTGTTCCAACTCTCCCACATCCTCTCCAGCATTTATCATTTTCTTGTTCTATCATGTTTGCCAATCTTATAGGTGTGATGTGGTACCTCAGAGTTGTTTTGATTTGCATATCTCTAATCAACAGTGATTTAGAGCATTTTTTCATATGATTATAGATATCTTTAATTTCTTCTTCCGAAAATTGCCTGTTCATATCCTTTGACCATTTATCAATTGGGGAATGACTTGTATGATTATACATTTGAATCAGTTCTCTATATATTCTAGAAATGAGGCCTTTATCCCCGAGCTTAGCTGTAAAAATTCTTTCCCAATTTACTACATCCCTCCGGATTTTGGTTGCATTGGGTTTGGTTGTGCAAAAACTTCTCAGTTTAATGTAATAAAAATTATCCATTTTGCATTTCATAATGCTTTCTATCTCTTCTTTAGTAAAAAATTCTTCCCTTCTCCATAAATCTGATAAATACACTATTCCTTGCTTCTCCAGTTTATTCATGGTATCAATCTTTATACCTAAATCATGTACCCATTTGGACTTTATTCTTGTGTACGGTGTCAGGTATGGGTCTATGCCTAATTTCCGCCACACTGTTATCCAGTTTTCCCAGCAATTTTTGTCAAACAATGAGTTCTTATCCCAGAAGCTGGGGTCCTTGGGTTTATCAAACAGAAGGTTGCTATATTCCTTGACTACTGCGTCTTGAGTGCCAAGTCTATTCCACTTGTCTACCTCTCTGTTTCTTAGCCAATACCAAGTGGTTTTGATAACTGCTGCTTTATAGTACAATTTGAGGTCTGGTAGCGCTAGGCCACCTTCCCAAGCATTTCTTTTCATTAGTCCCTTTGATATTCTGGACCTTTTGTTTTTCCAAATGAATTTTGATATTATTTTATCCGGCTCTAGAAAATAATTGTCTGATAGTTTAATTGGTATGGCACTAAATAAGTAAATTAATTTAGGTAGAATTGTCATTTTTATTATATTAGCATGGCCTACCCATGAGCAACTAATGTTTTTCCACTTACTTAAATCTGACTTTATTTGTGCAAAAAGTGTCTTGTAATTGTGTTCATATAATCCCTGGGTTTGTTTTGGCAGGTAAACTCCTAAGTATTTTATATTGTCTACCCTAGCTTTAAATGGGATTTCTCTTTCTATCTCTTGCTGTTGGACTTTGTTGCTAATATATAGGAACGCAGAAGATTTGTGTGGGTTTATTTTGTAACCTGCAACTTTGCCAAAGTTGTTTATTATTTCAAGTAATTTTTTACGTGAATCTCTGGGATTCTCTAAATAAATCATCATATCATCTGCAAAGAGTGATAACTTAGTTTCTTCTTTGGCTATTCTTATTCCTTCAATATCTTTATCTTGTCTAATTGCTACAGCTAACATTTCTAGTACCATATTGAATAATAGTGGTGATAATGGACATCCTTGTTTCACCCCTGATCTTATTGGGAATGCATCTAGCTTATCCCCATTGCATATAATTCTTGCTGAAGGTTTTAGATAGATACTGCTTATTATTTTATGGAAAGTTCCCTTTATTCCTACGTTCTCCAGTGTTTTTAGTAGGAATGGGTGTTGTATTTTGTCAAAAGCTTTTTCTGCATCTATTGAGATAATCATGTGGTTTTTGTAAGCTTTGTTGTTGATGTGATCGATAATGCTAATAGTTTTCCTAATATTGAACCAGCCCTGTAATCCTGGTATGAATCCTACCTGATCATAATGTATTAATCTCGTGATAAGATGCTCCTAATCTATTTTTAACAAGCACTTGTATCTTAGGATTTTTTTCTAATGCTCTTTCCATTTTACATTCTCAGAAATCTGGCTCTCCAAGATACCCCATTCCTATTTCAATGCTGGTTGTGTATATTTTCATTCCCTGGGCACACAAAACAGGAGGAATTGGCATACTATTAGGTCTTCACTTGGGTCAGCTAGAGCACTGGACCTGGAGTCAGGAAGACCTGAGTTCAAATCCAGTTTTGGACACTAGCTGTGTGACCCTGGGCAAGTCACTTAGTCCTCTTTGCTTCAGTTACTCATCTATAAAATGAGCTGGACAATTAAAAAGGGGAAAAAAATGAACTGGAGAAGGAAATGGCAAACCACTCCATTGTCTTTGCCAAGGAAACCTCAAATGGGATGATAAAGAGTCATATGACTGAAGTCACTAAAGAATAACAAAGGCCACATCGCCACTTGTATACATTCCCTCCACCAGGAAGTAGACCTGTATGGACAATGTAAAAATACTGTATGGTCTTTTGTAAAATGTAAAAAAACTATATATAATGAGGGACCTCAACTTTCCCCTTTCAGAGCATGATAAACCTAACCATAAAATAAATAAGAAAAGTCAAGGAGATGAATAGACTCTTAGAAAAGTTAGATAGGATAGCCCTCTGGAGACAACTGAATGGGAATAGAAAGGAATATCTTTTTCTCAATTGTCCACGGCACCTTCACGAAAATTAACCATGTATTAGGGCATAAAAACCTCACAATCAAATGCAGAAAAGCAGAATGCACCCTTTTCAGATCATAATAAAAAATTACATTTAATCAAGGACCATTGAAGCATAAATTTAAAATTATTTGCAAACTAATCCTAAAAAATGAGTGGGTCAAAGAGCAAGTCCTAGAAACATGCATTCCTTCCACCATGAGGTCTCTGAAGCTCCTCTTTTGAGGGCCGCTCCATCCTTTAGCAAATCCATGTTGTGATTTAGTCACTTTTCCCACTCCTCGTTTATTTCATGAAATGTTGTGTTTACTCTTTACAGGGCATTATGTTTAACAGTGGCGGAGCTATATTTAAGGGAGTTGACACTCTACTAAGGGTGGTTAGAGTTCTACAAAAAATGTGGAATGCTTGTGTGGGACTCACCAAAGCCTTGGAGCTGAAACTGTCAGGTAAAGGACCAGTTTCAGAGAGTACAATTCAGTTTAACCAGGATTAAACATTGATTGCGTCCAAGGAGCTGTGTGCAGTGCCAGCCAGGCAAAGATAAACACTGAAGGACGTACAGTCTACTGGGGTGACAGGACAGATATAAAAATTACTAAGCTACTAGGGAGTGTGGATTAAGAACCAGGCAACATGCCTGGGAGAGTGAGGAAATCTGGGCTTCTAAGGAACACTGCACCTGAGTTGGGTGTTGAAAAAGGAGGGGAGAGTGGGACAGCAAAGGGAGTCCATTCCAGGTGTACGTGGGAGACGAGGAAAGAATGAAAAAGGATTTCGTGCTTACGATGAAATGCGATGGGTAGAAACCTTCTCAAATCCTCGCTGGGTGTCCCTGGGCATCTCTTGACTGTAGATCCTGGAGAACGTGCTGATCAGCGTTGGCAGAGGGAACTTTCTCAGCCAGGAAGGTCAAGCTAGAGGAGAGAAGCAGCACGTACTAAGAGGCCCTGTACAAACATCATCTCGTTCCCTATTATTTGCTCCCTAAGCCAATGAAATCGCAGGCCCAGTCCCTGTGCCGCACTACGGACTAAGCCCTGCGGATGCAACAGAAAGCCCAGCCAGGCCGGGCCCCACAGCCCAGCGCACTGCGCCCGCCGAATCCTCTGCCCCTACCCGTCTCCTAGCAACTGTTGCGAAGGAGGAGCGAAGGGCAGGGGGAGGGGGGACCCGCCGTAGCCTGGTCGGGAGCTGCCCCATCTCCTAGCAACCGTGGGGCGGGGGAGGCCGGGGCAGCATCCTCAAGCCTGACCCGTCTCTTAGCAACCAGCGCACGGGGGGAGCGGAGAGAGGCGGGGAGGGGCGCCGGCGCGTGCCCGCCCGCTCAGCGCCACTTCCGCTCCTCTGCTCCGCTGGTTCCCAGGGGCGAGCGAGGCCGGGCCGGGCCGGGGCTAGGTGCCCCCGGGCGCCCCCGCCGGCCTGCGCTCGCATCCTCCCCGGCTCGGGGCTGGAGTGGCGCGATGGCGGCGGCGGCAGGCCCGCGGCCCGAGGCCGAGGAGGCGGCCGAGCCCCCCTGGGCGCTGCTGGGCCCGCGGACGGCCGGGGAGGTGGCGCCCGAGGCCCCGCTGGCCCCGCCGGGCCTGGCCGGGGGCAAGCCCCGGGGCATCTGCTCGCGCTCCTACTTCCTGGTGCTCATGGTGTTCGTTCACCTGTACCTGGGCAACGTGCTGGCCCTGCTCTTCTTCGTGCACTACAGCAACGGCGACTCGTCCGGGCCCGGGCCGGGGGCGGCCTCCGAGCCGGGCCCCGCGCCCCCCGCGCCAGCCCCGGCCCCGCCTCCGGCCCCCGCGCCCCTCGGGGCGCCCCTCGTCCGTCTGGAGGGCATCAAGGTGAGCCGAAGTGTAGGGCGGCCGAGAACCGCGGGCCCTCCTTGGAGAGACAGGGAAACTGGGGCCACAAGAGGGGTGCGGGGGGTTCAAGGTCACGGCCAAAATTCAGGTTCGGGTCCCTCTGGCTCCGTGTCCGCGGATGGGCGCTCCTCACCACCCTCTAGGCAGCACCCTTGGTCTCCTCTAGGTGTGGGTCCGAGATTGGGGAGGGGGAAGCAGAGGACGTCTAGAGACCCGGCCTCCTCCTCTTACCTTCCCATTCAGCAACTGCGGTGTCAGAATTGTATTAGACCTCAAAGGTGTGTGTGTGTGTGTGTGTGTGTGTGTGTGTGTACATACACACATATTATGTACCACATACATACAGTATACTTAAACATAGACTACACGATACACATACATACGTATATGCATATGGAGAGGTAGTAGAGATAGTATCTAACATGAAACTGTAGTCCATTGGCAGTCATTTGAGCGGTAGTGGCCTGATTCTCTGCTTTTTCAAAGCTTCTGCTTCTCTGACCCTTTCCAAGGGAAGTCCTGCTCCTAGGAAGAGCTTTGTCAAAAAGACCTTGTCAAAGAGATGGTTTAGTTCCCAGGATGTCTCAATCCATCTGTCTCTAGAGAAGTAAGATTATTTCCCAGACTATTTTCTGCAGTAGAATTTTAAACTGTCTCCCATGGCCTTTTGCCTCACGGGCTGTAAGTGATCCCTATTTTGTGACTTCAAATTAAATTCAACAAGCATTTGTTAAACATACAACATAAGTGCTTTGCAAACCTTAAAAGTACAAAATGTGCACAAAACACTGTGCCACGGGGCTTTGGAATCTAGGAGGTGGCAGATGATTAGGATGTTTGATCCCAATGTGCTGTTATCCAGGTTGGCTACAAGCAGAAGGTGGAGCTGATCCCCAACAAAATACACGATGTGAAGACCCTCAGCTTGAAGCCTCTTCTCTTTGGTAAGAATATACCAACAAAACACCCTGTAGAAAAAGACCCCTCAAGCTTACTGTGTAATAGATGTCTGTTTAGTGGTATGTGTCAAAAAAAGACAAAAAAAAAACCCCACCCTTTTTTATTTTAAACAAATAATGACTCCTCATCTCCTGGCCAAAAAAATAGCCCCGCCACCGTTTATATTTGTGAAACTGACTCTCGAGTAAATTTGAAGCCAAGAATTTTGAAAATTCTTGTTTATAACAGCATGACTTCCCTTTCCCTCCTTCCTTCCCTCGCACATATACAGACTAAAAAAAAAAAAAATCACCAAAGTAAATTTCTTGTGCTAAGGGGATGAAAGCTGTTTAGAAGTAGAAAGTATTGGTGTACTTCCTCCTCCAAACATTTGAGGGAATTCTCTTTTAAACTTTGTATCAAGAGCTTCCACCTCTAGTTTTTTATTGCTTTATACAAAGTGACCCTTAGATCATTGTAGCTCTTAAGAGCTAAAATGAAAACTTCATTAAAACTGTTCCTCCACCAAAAGGAAAAAAAAACCAACCCAATTTCCCATCCCAGTACTTAAGTATCAAATGAAAAAATGTGATTTCTGTGGACTTTCAAAATCAGAGAATTGATTGTGGAATTGAACCGGCCCTTTTAGCTTAATCTTGGTTTCCTGTTTCCTCCATCTTCATGGAGGATGTTACACCAGGTAACTGATCGTGGCCATTGGATAGCCTGTACCTGACAGGAAACAGACTAGTAAAGTGAGAAACTCCAGGACCAGGATGTTAGCTTATCTTCCCAGAATCCTCCTCAATGGCTGTTGCTGCTGGATAATTCCATTTAAGAAGTGAAGCTGGTTATCTCATTTAATTTCCAGTGCTCCTGAGAATTTTCTTAAGAGACATGGCTTTTAAAGTATCTTTTCAGTAGTTTTGATGCATTGCACTACAAATACTTGAGTATTAGACCTCAGTTAGAATTGAATGGGATGTTAATATAGAAAGGTTGATGAGGAGCTTGTGAAAACCCTCAGCATTTTACACATCTGTATTTCTATCAGAAATAGCTAAATGAATGTCTGACCCCTCCTCCCTACCCTGACCTCAGCAGGAACTCAAACCCTAGCTGACCTGGTCCTTTTCCAAAACCTCAGCCATTGTTCAGGCCTGAGGGTGAGGGGGAAGGTCCACTGAGTTTGTGCCTGAGATCCTCAGGATCATTGTTCCTGCAGCTAGGGTTTAAGAGCAAACTCTCAAAGCAGTGACCAAGAGAGTCTTGGCCTTTTGCATCCAGGGACTTGAGGACCATGGCTGGATCTGCAACTGTCAGGAGCCCATGGGTCTGAGCACATCCTCTACACCACTGGATCAGAGGTTTGTGATTTGGGGGATATACTTGGACCCATGTGTCATCTGAAACGCTGTTTCAGAAATAACATTGGTATTTTGGTTGAACTATTTTTAATAATATTTTAATCATCCTGTTGTAGGGTGAGTCCCATGAGGTTTTGGCTAAGATGTAGGTGGGGAGAAAAGCCTATGGAAATGTAGATGGTCCGGAAAAAGGGTATAACCATGAGAATGAGCAAACACCATGTTCAGTCTAACTAACGGCCATGAGAACTCCCAGCCTATGGTCTGTCTGGGTCAGTCATGTTGGAAATCTATTGGCTTAACACTCTAATCTCCTAATAAGGTACTTGATCTAGAAAACCAGCTGTGACGTGTCCTGGCTTCCAGCCCATTGGGACCTATAGAATGAAGACTAAGCATGGGACAGGAAAACCCAAACGGGGCTTCTTCAGCCCTGAAAGTTCTAAGTGGTGATTTCTTCTTCTTTTTTAAGTTTTCAACACTCACTTTTACGGGATTTTGAGTTCCAGATTTTCATTCCTCCCTTTCCTCCCCCCCCAAGATGGTATGCAATGTGATATAGGATGTGTACAATCATATTAATACAGTTAATGAAAGTACAATCAAATGAATACAATCGTATTAAACATGTTTCCACATTAGTCATGTTGTGAAAGAAGAATGAGAACAAAAGGGAAAAATCACAAGAGAGAAAACAAAAAAGAGAGAGAAAAAAGAATATTTTGATCTGCATTCAGGGTCCGTAATTCTTTCTTCGGATGTGGATTCCATTTTCCCATCATGTGTCTTTTGGAATTGTCTTTGCTCATTGCACTGTTGAGAAGAGCTAAGTCCCTCACACCACATTGCCGTTTCTGTGTCCAATGTTCTGGTTCTGTTCTAAGTGATGATTCCTTGACTAAAGCTAAGTGATGTTTTTGTGGAAACTCCGAATAACCTGGAATCTGGTATCAGGAAGCACCTGGACCCGTCCTTCGCTGGCCTTTTGTGGGTGAATTATCAGCAGTAACAAGGTAGGAGGAAAGGATGAGCTAGAGCTAAATACGCAGTGCCCTCTTGAAGGCTGTGGTATAGTTCAAGCTCTTCCGTTTTTTCCCTCCCTGTTACTCTCAGCACCAAAATCTCCCAGAATGCTAGGCTTCTTTCTAGTAATGTGGACACTGAGATAAAATGGAAACAGCAAGGACTTGTCCAGTGAATCAGAGAGCTATGGTCATATCTCAAATATGGCCAATCCCAAAGGGAAGAGGTAACTATCTTGCAGTGTGCCTCGGGCCTCACCTCTCCTATTTCCAAGGAATGATATAAAAGTCAACATATATATGGCACTTCAAGGTTCTCATGTGATTTGCATACACTATCTCATTTAGCCTCCACAGTAACCTTGTGATATCAGCAGGGTAAATAGTATTGTCCTTATTTTACAGAAAAGGAAACTGAGTCAGAGTAGTAGACTGATTTGCCCTGGGTCATACAGCTACTAAGTTGCTCAAACTGGGACTTAAACCCAGGGCATATGACTCCAAGTCTAACCCTTTTCACTACACCACAATTCTGCTACCACTTCCCTGAGGACAGTTTACGTGACCTCACAACTCTCACCATTGCAAGAATATTATTCCGTTTTAGCCCTCAGATCCTTCTTTTCCATCTCAAACTATTATCAAAGCCTGTGCCCAGTGTAGCTGGCCAAATCTTCCCTCTTCCTGATTGAGTTGATCAATTCCTTATGAGCAAGGACCCTATCTTTGATTTATAGGCCCCATGGCACTGATAAGCACTCAGCAGCTGTTCAGTGGGTTAGTACTTATATTTTCCTGATGTTAAAGAGTTTTTTTCCCATTTAGACATTTCAGAAATAAAAGTAAAATTAATCATGCTTGGCCCTCCAAAATTCTGTGTGAAAGATATAGACCTCTTTTTCTGAGCAGCAGCTTGATGTTTATCAGTCTGGTGCTCTGGTGCCCATGTACCATCTCATATACTCTGGCTGGGTTTCTTAGGAGGAGTTTGTCACACTCTTTACATGCCTTTCCTGCTTCAGTATCCCTTGAATACCAAGGGCACTTGACCAAATTTTCTACGGGGCATGTTGAATGTCTTTCTCACTGGGTCATGTTTTTATTTTCCTAAATATTGAAGATAATTATCACTAATGTATAAGGAATATTTATTTTTAAAATCATGTTTGGTTTATTAAAGGATTGCCAGATCTTTTTTCTCCTTTCTTCCTCTCTCTCTCTCTCTCTCTCTCCCCCGCCTCCAGTTTAAACAAAGACAGGTTGACATATATCATGAGAAGAACGTGTTCATAATAAATCCTACAAAGCTAACAGAAGCAGACTTAGATTTTAAGTGTGAATATTAGGTTAGGTTTTAAGCAGCTTACCCTAGATGTGTACATGGAAGTCTCACTGACTATCCCAGAGGTCTCTTTAAAAGTGTTTCCAATAAGAGCCTTAGGCTCAGCAAAGTTCAGGAAGAATACATCCTGATTTGGTGAGCCTTGTGTATTGATTCTGGCTTCAGAAAGATCTACCAAGTAAATCTCTGGGGCCCCTGCTGAAGTGTTAGTAATATGTTCAGATTATGGAGCACTGAGTAGACTAGACATGGAGATCTTTTCATAAAGCTCTCAGATTTCTATAAAACACACAGACAGCAGGGTGTCAGTAGGGCCAGAGTTACCGCTTCTCTCCTCCCTACTTTTAGAGCCATCGTGTTCTGCCAATGAAGAAATGTGAGTAAGGCTAGGTTCTTGAAGGTAAGGGCCCACCAAGGATTCTGGGAGCAGATATCTGGGATGTGGTGGCAGCAGAGTAAGAGGACTTGAGCAGGGAAGGTATCTATTTCATTGTTAGGAAGCTGACCCTTCCTGGGATCCCCTTTAGCATCATACTTAGTGCCAAGGGATGGCGCTCATCAGCCTTGTACTGGGTTCCCTTCTCCCTTATCTGAAATTTGTCTCATGCCAGTCGGAGGACCAGCCAGCTTTGTCCTATTTAACCAGTCACTTCATGTACCTCTCTGGGTTTCTGTCTGGGAAGAGTCTATCATCATACCTACATGTGTTTGAAATGCAGTGGAACAAGATGAGCACATCTCCCAGTGTATGTTATGGGCGAGAGCTGGATCAACAATTCATTGTTTCCTTGGATAATCAATTACTAAGGATCTAAGTAAGATAACCTCCCTGCCAGAGTTTGACTTTGCAGTCAGAGTCCTTAGGCTGAAAAGGTATGATATCACCCCAGGATGAAGGAGGCATCTGACTTCACACTTTCCCCCTGCTCGTGAGGCTGCCCTACTCTCTGCACCAGTGATGCTTCCACTTTCTGACTGCAAGATGCAGGTTCCGGTTCCTCTTGTTCCAGGCATAAGCCTTGTTAACCACCAATCTGTTGCCCTGGACCTCCCCACTGATAATGTAGGCCCCTGTGTGAGTACCCCTCATGAGGTTGTGCACACAGGTGGCATCCCACTCCAGCCACTGCTTCAGTCTGGGGTGGACCTCTGTTGGCAGCAGAGGTCCTCGCTTCAACACCTCCAGCCGGGAGTCCATATCATAGTCAAAGAGGCTGGATGAGGTCCGGTTCCTCCGGGAGATGTGGATCTTCACAGCTAGAGTAGGTGAAACAAAACAGAGTTGCACTGTACCTTGATCTCCTGGACTACCAGACATGTGGCCTTAGAGTCTCTGCCTCCTGAAGCTTTCAGGATCCTGGGCTCTGCCACCATGTTCCCTGCTACCCATTTCTGGCTGCCCTTCCACTCTCCTCAGATTCCCTGGACTTCTGAGTCAGTTATCTTTCAAATGGAAATATCTTAGTGGTCAAACTGAAAGCTGAGAAAGGACTAGAATAGCTGACCTCAAAGTCCCCTTCTCCTTCCTCCTCTAACTTCAAACATGAGATACGTAGAAGGAGGCTGCGGCGTGTTATCAGTGATGGCTTGTTTCTGAGAACTGGTGAATATCAAAGCACAGCACAACTGGAAGAGGAAGATGGCAGGTCATGTGGCAAAGGGCCACCCTAGCACCTGCTGGAGAGCAGAAGAACCAGAGGACCCCCATCCCCCAAGTGCAGAGGAGGGATCCTTGGTGGAGGATTGGCAGGGGGGAGGAGAATCATTCAGGATAAGACATAGAAAGGCAGGTGGCCACGTGTTCCTATCTGCTGGTGCTGCTGCTTTCCTGCTCACAGCCTTCAAGCCTACCTGTTACTATGAAACTTCATAAGGTTACCTACCTTATTGCCCAGGCCTACAGGCAGGGCTGGGTAGAGCCCCTGCAGAGGCACCAGAAATGTGTCTCTCTTGGAAATGCTGCCTGGAAGTGAATCCTCTCACCATCTCTGGCTCAACTGTGCTGTTCCTGCCAGGAGCCTTTCTTGATGCCCTTAGTGAGTGGAGCTCTTTCCTTGCCCCTCGAGTTATCATGAATATTCTTATCCATTTATGGCTTGCATCTTTTTAGTAGGATGTAAATTTTTTGAGCCTGCATTTTTTCCCTTTTTCTTTATACACACACACACACACACACACACACACATTATATATATGTATATGTATATACATTAATATACATAATATATAATGTATGTGTATATGTATATATATAAAATGTGTACACCTATCTCTATATCAATCTATATAGTTGGTCCCCTTCTCCTGTTGGTGAGTTTCTTTCTCTGGGGTCTCTGTTTTGGGGATGGGCCCAGGCTAGCTTCTCTTCATCCCTTTCCAGGCTCTGCTTCTCCACTATCCCCATCCCAAATCCCCGAGTCCTTTCCAGCCACCTTGTTGATGTCTTCTTGAGGGCTGGGACTCTTCCTTGTTGCTTGTATCTGTGTACCCAGGACACTGTGCTGGCACATATGGACGTAATGGGGTCTGCCAGCCCAGTGCCTCTCACAGTACTTTGCCTATAGTCTTTCTTGTTTGTCCTTGTTCTCTAAGTGAGCCATGCCATCAGGAAGGTGATGCCATGCCATAACTTGCAAGTGAATTGGATTTAATCGAGGGAGAGCTGTGCAAAGTCACCAACAAGCCTCTTGAATGCTTATTGGCTTCCATCAGCTTGAGCTCCCCCTCCCCTGAGATCCTGAGTTGTCTGGGTATGAGCTAAAACCCTTTCAGTCTGACTCACTTGGGGTAAGCTGTCAGGCTCTGTCTTTGGAAATCCCAAATCCTAGGAAGAAGCTTCACCTTTGTTGTTATTTAACAGCAGAAAAACCATTGCCCTGCCATGTAGGACATGACTTTTTTTGTTTCATTGGCCTTTGACCAAAAACACTGACATTCTACCTTGTGACCCCTAGTTTGGCATTTGAACATCACATTCAAACAAATTACCCTGAATCCTCATACAGGTATTTAGCATGGTACTGGGGATACAAAAGGCACATGTTGGCCTTAGTTTGCTAGACAGAGTGAGGGTCATGGGAGCTGAGAATGCCACGACAGTTGTACTCACCAAAATCATTGGTACAGAAGGTATCCAGAACCTCCTTTGGGGAGTTTGCTTCTTCTAACTCACAGTCCCGACAGCTGGCTCGAGGAACTGGTGGGGGAAGGGGAGAATGCCACTGACTGTAAGCCATTGTTCTCTACAGTAAGGGAACTGTGTGCCAAACTGGTGAACTTGGGAGCCAGAGTTCTCTCTGTGCCCGGCAACTTAGCCATCTAACTCCTACACCACCACCCCCGCCCTGGGATTGTGGAAGGGGGGCTGCCAGAAGCCTATACCCCAGGATCTCACTTCCTTGTACTGGCTCAAAGGTCACAGCAGTGGTGCTGGTTCCTTTTTTAGCTTGATAAAGATGGAAGCTTCTGTTTGTTTCTTTTTGTGATGCTAGGAGAATATCTCTGACTTAGCTAGTTAGCTCTCTTTTCTCCTAGCTCTGGATTCCGCAGTATGTGAGTGGTCAAAGCATAGGAACCAGCAGTTTTCAAATGAAGAAATGCAAACTATCCATAGCCATCTAAAAAATGCTCCAGATCACAAGAGAAATGAAAATTAAAACAATTCTGAGGTTTTGCTTCACACCTATCAGGGTGTCAGATATGACAAAAGAGGGAAATGACAGTTGATGGAGGGGCTGTGAAAGGATAGGGGCAGGTGATGGCGCTGTGAATTGGTTCAGCCCTTCTGGTAACCAGATTGGAAGGACAGTCAAAAAGTCACTGACCTACCTCGGACCCTTTGGCCCAGCAATAAAACTGTCTGTTAGCAGCCACCCAAGGATGTTAAGGAGAAAGGGAAAAGACCCCTATTTAGGAATGTTTATTACAGAACTTTTTGTTGTAGGATGAACTAGAAAGAAAATAGATGGTGGTAAATTGGCGAATGGTTGAACAAATTATGGTGTGTGAATATAATGGAATTTTGTTGTGTGGTAAGAAATGGTGAGTATGATGTATTCAAAGAAATATGGCAACGTTAGCATGAACTGGCCGGTGAAATGAGCAGAGGCAGGACAATTGACATGGTGTCCATAATAATGAAAGGGAAAACAGCAATAGCAGCTCCCATCCCATTGGGCTTGAGACGCTGGCGAGCCTCCTCAATACGTGCCCAATGTACTGGCTAGTTCCAAGGGAGGGTAGAGGTGAGGTGGTAGTGATTGCCAGGGCAAAAGAGCATCAGAACATTTTTTAATGCAGAAAAGAAAAAAATGCAAAAGGGGTATCACTTATAGAATAATTGTTACTCCCATATTAAATTCTCTATATGTACATGCCCGCACACCCGTATGCTTTAAAGTGTTGGGTTTTGGTGTTTGTTTGTTTTTTAAAGAGCCCTGGATCTAAAGCCTGGGGAGCTGGGTCAGATTCCTGGCTCATCTACCTATTATCTGTGTGACCTTAGGCAAGTCACTTAACTTGTTTAGGCTGAGCTTCCAGATCCCCTTTAGCTCTAAATCCTGTGATTACATAAGTTATAAAACAAGCCTATGGGCTTGACACCCCTACCCCCCACATTTGAGCACTGAAGGAAGGACATTTAGCCTCTGTTATCATGACTGACCCTGTTTGTAGTGGTGGTAGTGGTAGTGGTAGTAGGAGTGGTAGTGGTAGTAGGAGTGGTAGTGGTAGTAGGAGTGGTAGTGGTAGTAGGAGTGGTAATGGTAGTAGGAGTGGCAGTAGTAGTAGGAGTGGCAGTAGTAGTGGCAGCACTGTCAGTAATACTACATGAGGCCATCTTACTTCTCCTGCTGGCACTCATTTCCTTGGTGATTGCAGAGATGCACAGACTGTGATCTACAGGAAAGTTATCGCACTGGAGGATCTGAGGCCAGGGGTATCCATAACAAGCCATGATGGGGGCGCAGCTGTCCCGAACACTTTCACAGAGACTTCGGCAGGGGTAGATGATTCTAAAGGAGAGGGCAACATACACAGACAGGAGACCTAGTAAGTTCTTTGTGTTCAACAGGAAGAACACTGTGAGCTGAAGAATTTTTTGGTCTACAACAACTCAGAAACAATGAGCTTTGCTAAGGCTGGGCGATAAAATCCTAAGTCTTTATGATGCTGAAAGGCCAGTTCACATGTCCATCACACTTTTGGGTTCTCAGAGCACTTCCTTCACCACAGACCTGTCCCCAAAAATCACAGGCTCAGAGAAGTTATTACTCCCAAGGTCCCACAGCTAGTGCGCGTTAAGAGCCAGGATCCGAGGCCACGTCTCAGACTTTCAATCCGGCACTCTTTCTCATACCCCATGCTATCTTGGTGCAGGTTCCCTAAGGGTTAAAGAAATGTCTTAAACATCAGTACCTTTCACAGCATAGCTGAGTACAGCTCTCTGGGGGTCGTGGGTGAAAGGAGGAAGGAACATTTAGTAAGTGCCTAAATATTACTTCATCTAATCCTCACAACATTTCTGGGAGGCAGATGCTACTGTTATCTCCACGTTACAGCTGAGGAAACTTAGGCATTCCGAAGCTAAGTGACTTGTCCAAGGTCACACAGCTAGTCATTGTCAGAGGTCACATTTAAACTCAGGTCTTTCTGAGTCCCCATCCAGCTCTTTATCCATCATGCCACCTTGGTGCTCCAGAAATGTTTGCCAGTCAGATAGGGCCTCCCCAAACCATGGCAGTGCAGTAAACGCTCATCCCATAAATACTGATATTTCAATCACCCACCCACCTAGCTGGATATGGTTGCTTCCTTTTCCCAGGTTTCAAATGGCCTTCCAAACTGGTATACGTGGTGTTACCCTGAAAACATGGGGAGTATAAAATACTGAAACAGGGTCTTCTCAGGAATTCCTGAAACAAGGAGAGTGTTTCCCTTTACCTCCATATCTTCTGGAAAATTACAGTGGGAGCTCTGGTCTTCAACCTTTCAGGTATTTCCAGTCCCAAATGCTATCTCCAGGAATCATGAAGCCTTGCTTTACTGTCACACGCATACCCTCACCCCCACCCCCACCCCTGCCTTACAGGAAGTGGGGAGTAGATCTGTTATCCTTATCTCACTTATCATGTATCATTGTATATTAAATTATCCATTAGACCATAAGCTTCATGTGGGTGGGGACATTATCTCAGCTAAACTTTGGAAGTTCCCCAGTGCCTAGCACAACATTGTGTGTACCACTTGGGTTTAATAAGTATTTGTCAAACTGAATGAAATTCCTCAACTGGGAAAACACTCTTTTCAAAGGAGTTGCTTTTTACCCCCCTTTAGTGCCAGGTGACGGGGGAGTGAACCTGCTTTGTCATTAGCCTTCAAGATGTTCTTTGGTGTTTCCATTCGGAACTCATTAGTGTTCTCTATCCCTAAATCACAGCTATGGGAAAAGGAGGAAAAATGGGAGACTCCTGTTGGCACTGTCCTCATTACTAGGATGTTCTTGTTGGCACCAAAGGCTTATATTTTTATGTCACTTTTTGGAAATAAGGGTAATTTAAGAAGCATCTTGGAGTGTGGCTCCATTTATTTCCTGAAAGTGAGGCTGCCATGTGAGTAGTTTAAGTGGACTATTTATAGCAGAAAAGCAAAAGGGAGAATATCAAACCTACTCAGAGCCATAACTAATGGATTATCCTCCATGGTGCTGTGCCCTTTATAACAACAGAAGACCTTAAGAATGAACGCGGGACCAAAACCCACCTGCTGTAAGAGAGGGAAAACATGAATAGAAAAATGGAAACCGGACTGTTGACAGTCTCCTTTTTCAGCGGAATGTAATCACCAGCAGAAGTAGGAAGGGGGCGGCTCTTTTCTCTTAGCTGGGGCCGCTCTGTTGCCTACCGTGATTGTGTCCTCATCTAAAATAGGGCACTCCACAGGAATGGTTCTCTCCTGGGAGCACGTGATCTGAAATACCCATCTGTAGTTTTACAGTAGCCTCAATAGGACTCATTAAACACACAAACCCAGCGGCTGATGGAGAAGTGCAGCCCCAGCTGGCCCAGCTCAAAAGAGAGCCAAAGGACACGGGTGTCATTAGCTGCCCTGTGGGGAGATTTCCCTGGAAATAGAGAGTTTAAAGTCTTACCTGTCCAGGCATATTGGTGCAAAGAGTGAGCAGAGAAAGATGCGGGCATCTGGGTGACATTCCCTGGCCAGCAGTGGCAGCCAGCTGGAGGACTGCTGGATCACTTCAGCCATGGTTTCATGGTCCAGCAGGTTGGGGATTCGCATTTCAGAATAGCCAATATCATAGCATAAGGCCATGCTTCTTGGAATGTACGTGCATCGAGAGGAGCTCCGAGGGAAATCTGCCCCCGCCCTTACAAAGCAATAGCCACACACACCTACCAAGGCAAGCAGCAGCCCCTCTACGGACCCCCTGGCCACCATCCTGTACCTTTAACTTAGCCTTTGGGACAGGCAGATGTTCCGGAGGAGCAGAGGGGCTCCTTGGAGCTCAGTCTGCTTAGGCAGACCTTTTTATACGTGGCTCCCCGGCCAGCTCCTTCATTAGGAGTTCACAGTTCTAGCAAAGACAACACAAATGAGGTGTTTACCTAGAGGCTTCGGCTTTCTAACTGGGGGCCTGGGCTCAGCTCAGCAGGTGTGTTAATGAGGGCACCCGGGCTTCGTTATTCCGACTTGACTCTGGCAGTCTGTAAATCAGACCTGTTTGCATTCCATTAGGTCGCTACTGGATGTCATTATTCAAACTCTGCCCCTTTGGGGAGGCCCCTGGATTAGGCATCTGTTAATAGACTCTTTAACAGTTTGTTTTTTTCTTTCTTTCCTTTTTTTGTGGAAAAGCAATCAGGTGTTTGGCCAAGTCAATTAGGTCTTATTGATTTAGCCCTGCTACCAGTTAAGCAGACTTCCGACCTTTAACCCCCTGTACGCATTCTGCATGGGCTTAGGTTGGAGATGTACAGGTGTGGAAGGTGTTTATACAAGGAGTTTGCCTGGTACTTTTGAGTTGTGCCATGATTGGGTTGTGCATCCAGTCTCTTCTTGACTATATATATCTCTTCTTGAACTCTAGCCAGAGTGATGCTGGGTACAAACAGTAGGCGATTTCTCCATCTTTTATCTTCAGTCAGTTTTTTCTGTTGTTATCTGTGAGAGATGTAATTAAGAGTAGGTTGTTTAGTGGAGAGAGAGATAAGATAAATGGGAGACATTTGAGAGGACACATTGAAGGAGTTGTCTGCACAACCCAGAAATATTTATTGCAGTATCTTATGTAACGTGAACTAGGTGGCACAGTGGATGGAGCGCTGGGCTTGGAATCAGGAATACTCAGCTCCCTGAGTTAAAAATCTGGTGGAAGACACTGCATGATCCTGGGCAAGTCACTTAACCCTGTTTGCCTCAGTTTCCTCCTCTGTAAAATGAGCTGGAGAAAGAAAGGCAAACCACTCCAGTATCTTTGCCAAGAAAACCCCAAATGGGGTCACGAAGAGTTGGATGTGACTGAAAAACAATTGAACAACGACAAATGTCCTATGAGCGGGGCTCTCTGATCTAAGAGACAGCCAGAACTTCCAGCACACTGTCACGGCTTTGTCTATGCAGTGACAGCGGAAGATCATCTGATGGGATAGAGCTGGGCATTGAGCAGAAATGGAAGCCTTGTTGTGAGGCCACTTCTCCCTCGGGCTTGTGACCATATTTCTTCTATGAATATTTAAATTGATTAAAAAATACTTAGTCTCGGGGCTACATTTCCAGGCACTGGCACCAGTTCTGACTGCCAGAAACACAAGTGTCCATCTAAGCCAATGTCCCGAGTTCAGAATCCCAAACAAAACCTGTTCTTGGTTGAAGTGCAACAATTCACTGGATAAATTCAACCTAGGTTCAAAATGAGTGGACAGATAGGGATGGACTTAATGTTTGCTATTAAACTGCTTTCTTAGATTCACAAAGAAACCTGCTTCATTGTAATCTGACCTAAGAGAAGGGCCTGGAGAGCATCCTGGCAGAGACAGGACTGTGGGAGTCTCCCTGGCACAGCCCTGCCCTGCCCTTGGGTGGTATGTGGCTCCTCCTGCACAGCTCATACAGTCTCTTAATGATGACAATACACCATGGGTTCCTGAGGGGGTGTAATATACTGTGTACAGTGTAAGATTCTAATAGGGTCCAATCACTAAAAAAGGTGTGAAGTTACTGGCACCTCTGGCCTTTTTCCACACTGCAGGCTCACTATGCATATCCATCAGCAAGGTGACTGAAACCTGTACTGTTGGTTTTCTACAGAGAAACTGTCAGCTCCACCGGTCACTGTCCTATCAGAAAAATGTCTCCTTAGGAACCTGCCCAGTATTAACCCTTTGTCCTGCCTTTTGGTAAGGAAAGGAAAGAGTTAGAACCAAGACCTTTTATAATTACAATAATAATTGACATTTCAAAGTACTTCAAGTTTTTCGTGTGTTGGGCACCTGCTCTTCTCTCCATTATACAGGTTAGAAACTGGCCCAGAGAAGCTAGTGGACTCTAAAGACACGGCCTAGCTTTCCTTACCTTGGGTTTGTCTCTCAGGTGCTTTACTTTTAACTGGTAACTCGGCCATGGTTCTTCCCTCCTCTTCCTGGCAGAAATTCCCAACTTTCTGAGTGAGGAGGAATGCAAGCTGATCATCCACCTGGCCCAGCTGAAAGGCTTGCAGAAGAGCCAGACGCTGCCCACAGATGAGTATGAAGAGGCCATGGAAATGATTGAAGTCAGCCCCATGGACATCTTCAATTTGCTGGACTATAACCAGGACGGGCGACTGCAGCTCAAGGAGGTAGAGGAAGCATTTGGCCCCTGCTCCTCCATAATCCTTGGCAAGCTGCCTGTATGTCCACTCTTGGAGCACAGGGCTAGTGGGTTGTGTTTTTAGAAAAGTTTTTCAGAGGGTAAAACTACTCCACCCCCCCAGCAATAGCTCAGAAACTCATCGAAGTCCACGCAGGTCCCAGTAGTAATTCCCGTCCCTCCATTACTTGGTCCTTTCTTTGTCTTTCCACAATGGAGGACCTGAGCTCTAGATTGTACTGCCTAATTTTGTCAACTTCCAGTTGCCCCCTTGCAAGACCTGGGTCTTCCATTCATTATTCCCTAGGAATCTTTGTTTTCCCTAGTCTGAAGTCTTGTGGGCCTCTCAGAAAGAGGCTGGGCCTTCCCACACAGGAACAGATAAGGTGGGGGAAAGGAGGGGGAGTGGGGAGAAAATTTGTGAGGCTCCTTCTAGGTCCTTTCCTACCCTGTCAGGCTGAGGATCTGGCCTTGACACCTTCAAGAAAGCCAACATGAGACACTCTTTGATTCCCAGTACGGGGATTTAGGGTTGTTGTAAATGCCAGGCTGGCTTATTGTGTAAGAAGAGCTCTGGATTTGGAGAATGGCTTGAAGTGTGGTTTTGTTACTAAATAACCTGGTGACCCTGAGCCAGTCACTTCACCTCCAGAACCTCAGTTGTTTTGTCTGTAAAATGAGGAGGGTGGACTGAGGTGATCCCTTGAGGCCCCAAGAGCACTAAATTTTACGATCCTGTTCTTTACAAAGGATTTTCCTTAAGATTCCTTTGGATGCCCAGCTCTCCTGGAGCACTACAGTGGTAATGAGGAAGGAGGGAATTCCAGATGTTGGGGGAAGGATTGTCCGCACAATGGGAGAGGCCAAAGGACAAAACAGGAGCACAAAAGCAATCTTAAATATTTCAGCAGTGTATCTGTGGGGTAACTGGAGGCCTGCCTCAGAGCTTATCTGTGGTGTGACATGGCTGGTGGATCCTGAAGGATAGGAGCACAGGACCTAGCTGTGTGGGCAAGCCACATCACTGCTTCCCTGTGCCTCAGTTTCCTCATCTGTAAAATACATTGGTTGAGTCTAGTGAAATAATATCTATATAACACTTTGCAAACCTTAAGGCATATATAAATGCTATCTATTATTCAGAATATAAATTTTCCTTGGGCTTCACATTTTCTCTTCATTCAACAAATATTTCTTAAGCTAAGCACTAGGGGTCAGGAGATAAAAGAGGACAGTTGTGCCTCAAGGAACTTCTAATCTACTATAGGATATAAAGTAGAGTGCAATCTACTTTATAAAAAGGTGCAGACAAAGTGCTTTAGGAAAAATCTGAGAGTGAGAAAACACTTTCAGCTGGTTGGGGATGGGGGGACAGGTCTGAAAAAAAAGAAGAGAAGAATTTCTACGGTGGTGATGAGGAAAGAGGGAATTCTAGATGTTGGGAGATGGATTATCTGCACAATGGGAGAAGTCAGAGGGGACAAAACGGGATCAGGGAACCGCTGATTGTTTATGACTGAGAAACTCCTGATCCCAGGGACCTTTCTGGGTTCCATCCAGGTAAAACAAATCCATGTTTGTTATTTCAGGTGTTGACCCACACCCGTTTGGGGAACGGGAGGTGGATGACGCCGGAGAATATCCGGGAGATGTACACTGCTGTCAAGGCTGATCCTGATGGTGATGGTGAGTTTGGAAAGTTCTAAGGGCATAGACCCTCAACAGGTTTATTCTAAAGATCCAGTTGCCTAAGGGGAAAATCCTCCCCAGAGCACCAGCCTCAGCCATCTTGCTCATGTTGTGTATAGGTCCCCAGAGAGGTGGGACTCTTCCAGCCCAACTTTCCCCTCTGTCAAGCTTCCAGCCTAGAGTAATATTGCTAACTGGGGCCATCTTGAAGAAGGATCTGTTGAATAGTTGAGGGGCTGTGATGATGTACCCAGGAACATCTGGTGGCATCTTCTGCCTCTCAGTGTCATCCAGGCAGAGACAGCTGGAGGCCAGAATTTGTTTCTTGGTTGGGAACCTTTAAGAGGTGGACTGGTTTTAAGTGTAAAGGATACAGCTACTTAGAGCTGTATAAAAGAACAAACCTTTATTAAGTGCTTACTCTGTGCCAGGCTTTGTGCATCAACCTCAGCAAATGTCAGAATGTATTAAATCATTAAAGTTGGGGGTTTGACTGGCATATAGAAGTGTGAGACAACAGAAGCAGCTGGAGGGAGGATTCAGATGAAAAAGAAAATAGATTGGGACGAAGCCTGGGCCATTGGAGGGATGGTCTCTGGACCAGTTATATACACCATGATCATCAGGTATTGCCTCTGGAGGTTCCCTTAAAAGGAATGGAGCTTGAGTTCTGGGCAATCACTTAAGGTGGTTGAAGAATGCATGCAGTAAGGCTTGCTCAATGTTCCCCACCTTCCTAGGGTTTGTGCTAAATCCAGTCCCATTCCCTCTTTGGGAGAAACCACTAATTCAGGCTAAAAATCTACAGTCATCCTTCTTACATTTCGTGAGGCAAAAGCAGAGTCACATCCCTGGGAACTCACTGAGGTGATGCAGCATTTTGCCCTTTCCTTAAGGAGCTCTGATTTGTTCCAAGATATGCCAAGTCCTTTGGAGCTGGGCCCTTTCTTTTTCCTCCTTATCTTCTTCAACTTTCTCCTGTCCTTATATGTGGCAAAGCCTGCATGTGTAATAGTCCATTTCCTAATATTTCCAGCAGATGTTTCTTAAGTATTCATTTGGAACTTTCAGGATGAATTATAAATAACTGTAACATCCACTATTGCATGATAAATGCACCTTGTAGTAGCAAAGTGTTGTTTGAGGTCCAGGAGTAAATGTTCTCAATTGTGAGAGGAAGGAGAGTTGATGAAGGAAGGCCCACTCCTAAAGGAGGGGTATGAGTTGGAATTTAAAGGATGAATAGTAAGTAATTCATAAAAAGGGAAAGGGAAAATAGACCAAGTTTAGAGATCAGAAGAAGTCTAGGGGTTGTTTGGGAAAGTGAGAGTAGTGTGAGGTTGTAGAGACTGGCAATCATATGAAAAAGGTTGGAAAGGTAAGGTAGTGGCAGATTGTGGAGGGTCTTGGATCCTCAGACTTCTGGGGGAGCACCAGGCAAGGGGAAGGGGGAGGAGGGAGACCTACAAGGGGGAAAGTCACCGGAGGAGACAAGTCTGCATCTTGGCACAGCAAAGTCACCAAGCATCCTGTCTGGCTATGCCAGGCTACTGATGTCCTGTGTTGCTGTGCTACCAGTCAGGGATAACCAGAAGAGTAGCTTTGTTGACATTTTCATCCCTAGACTTGGTCTCTTGGCCTAGCCTCACTTTGGATGCATTTGTCACCCATTGTTGGCAGTATGTGAGCCTGCAGGGTTCAGATTGTGAGCAAGGCAAGTCATTTTCAATATCTGAGATAGATTGGGCAGGGTTCAGGAGGCTGCATCATCCCCTGACAGTACTCTTTTGTCAGTAAGACTGGGAGCCTTAACATGACATGTTGAGAATCAATGCTGGCTGTTCCCTGAAGGAACAGAGGCTCAGCCAGGGTTTGGGCTTCTAAGAACCTACCTCTGCCTACAGGCTTTCACTTCCCTTATGGCGAAGATCAAGACCCAGGAAACGGGGAAATGTCTTAGCGGGTTTTCACAAGCTAACGGGATTAGAGAAAAGTCATTTTATTTCTTTGGGCTAGTACGGGTTTTTTTTGGTTCGTTTGTCTTCCCCTTTGAGGCAAGGGAGATGGAATTATGGCAGAAACAGTAAACTCAGACATTTAAATTAGTCCCAGATGTGATTGCAACCTATTCAATTTCTGCTAAAAATAAAACAAAGAAGTGAGAAAGCTCAGAAAAACGTCTTTATCTGGGTGATTTTTTTTCCTTCAAGGAAGCTGGACAGGCAGTACTTTGGGTCTCCCTGTGACAGGCAGATGGTTTCTCCAGCATGGGTGGTATGAACACTTGTGGATTTCTGTGGGAGAGGTGGCAGCCCTGACAGACTGTGATGTCTGGTCCTCCTTGTTTGCAGGCTCAGCCATCACTCTGCCCTTAGAAAGCATTCTGGGCCAGTCCGGCTTTTAGAAACCCAGATTCCTTCCCTGAAAATACCATTCTGAATAAGAGGAATGTATGTTTTCCCTGGAAGCCTCCCTTTGTCCTAGTGACCTGTAGTCATCTCTCCTCATTGGGCTAATGTTTTTAGGACAAAAAGTTATTTAGGCCATGGATTCAGAAGTCATTGCACTCATTACATTCATGCCGCTAGAGTAGAGAGACATTTACAAATCATAGGATTTTAAAGTTAGAAGGGACCTCATTGGTTATCTGGTGCAACCCCCTACTCAGTGCAAAAATCCCTTCTGCATTTTTCATTTCATACTTGACAGGTGGTCATTCAGCTTCTGCTCAAACCCCTCCAGCGTTGGGAAGTTCATCATCACATCAGGCAGTCTATTCCATTGTTGGCCAGCTTTGTTAGAAAGTTGTTATATTCAGGAAGTTATATGTTATTCATTCTTTATATTAAGCCAAAATCTACCTCCATGTGCGTTTCCCCATTGGTCCCAGTTCTGCTCTGTGGAGCCCCACAGAATGCTTCCTCTCATCTCCATACAAGAGCCCTTCAAATACTTGAAGACAGAGATCATGGATCCCTTAAGTCTTCTTCTCCAAGCTAGACATTGCCTGTAAGACACAGTTTGGCATCCTCTCACTATCCTTGGCCACTGTATTCTGAAAATGCCCTGTCTTGGTCATATCTCTCCTAAAATATGGTGCCCAGTTTACCACGTTCCAGCTGTAGTTTTATCTCATTCAGGCAACAAGTCAACACTTATTAAACACTGTGTGTCAAGCACTGGGGCTACAAAGAAACACAAAAACCAGCTAGCCTTGGATCCAGGGGATGGCCTGGTGTGTGTGCTGAGGATCTCCCCAACTTCCATTTGTACCAGCAAAGGTCTCTTCTCTTTCTTCTCCACAGGTGTGCTAAGTTTGGAGGAGTTTAAGCAGTTAAATCTCAGGGACTTCCACAAGTACATGGGGAGTCAGAAGGTGAAGGTGAGCGACCTGGTGCGCAACAGCCAGCACACTTGGCTGTACCAGGGCGAGGGCGCCCATCAGGTCATGCGAGCCATCCGGCAGAGGTGAGCCCTAAGGACAGCTGCACGCTCCTGTGGTCACAGTGGGAGAGGAAGCATTGTGCATGGCAGAGAGAAGGTTGAAGGCACTTGGCTTAGCTTTTTACGAATCCACATGCTTCCTGGTGCTCAGAGTGGGGCTAGGAACAAAGTCCTGCATGGTTGTTGGCCTAGGTACTGTATGCCTGAGCCACGGGCCCCCCCCCCCCCCCGCCCAGGTCTTGTATTTGGGCACAGCTCTTAGTGCTGTAGGAGAAGTCTGAGGAAGGCTCATCTGAGGGGCTATATGCCGGGACACAGAAGGATCATCCTGGGGTTCTTAAAAAAAACAACAGTTGTCACTTTCTAAAGTTCTGCAGTGACTCCTCTCCAGGAGATGAGCCTGATGCATCTAGCCCTAGGACAGAGTGGGAATGTTTAATGGCAAGGCCTCTGACTTTGAAAAGAACGATAACAGACTTTTATATGGGGCTTTAAGGTTTGCAAAAAATACTTTGCAAACATCTTAGTTGAGCAAAGAACCTTCCTCACAACAACCCTCTTGTAGTTAAAGCAGTTATTGATATTTCTATTTTACAGATGAGGAAACTGAGGTTCCAAGAGGGTTGCCCAACTAGATCAGGGCTCCTGGTTCCCAAGTCTAGCCCCAAGTTTTTGGAACAAAGCCTTTTGTGGAAAGACAAATTAGAAACCCAAGGAATATCCATTTAAGAGGGGATGTTGGCATGCCACCCTCCTCCCTCCCTGGGGACCCAACTTTGTATTTAGCTAGACTGGAGAAAGACTAGGAAGTTTTGGGAAGGTGTGGAATGTATTCAATTGATTTAGCAAGCTCTAGTTAATGAGACATTAAATAGGATATTTGTCGAAATTGGGTTGTAATGAATTGAAAGGCAGGTGATAAGTGTTTAATTAAAACAAATATACTCTAATTAGGGGCTAACTAGATACAATTGAAATGAAAAATGGTTTGGCTGTTTGTTTTTAGTTAATTAGCAGTAAGGATCTCTTCTGGTGGATTGTCCCCACCTTCAGCCCTTCTCCCGAGTCCTTTCCTGGGGTGACTGGATAGTTTAGAAATGGGAGGCTGGTGCTTCCTTAGCTCTGTAGAGGAATTCTCCAGCTGGACTGATTGGTCTGAGAGCAGGGGCCAATCTTAATGGAAATCTAATCTCTTTCCTTCCCACTGAGCTGACTTCACTGTTCAGGTGGGATTGGGAATGTAATTCACTGAGGGAATTTAACTTTAACTCTCATTTCAGTTTGGAGTTGTTGGGGTGGGGGAGGGGTATCTATCCTGAGAGATTCCAAGCTCCTGGATTCCTGATCGTATTGGGGATCCGATTCTATGGGATCTTTTCTTCTGGGGGCTAGGAATGACCCAGGACTGGAGGCCACCTGAGGCTTCAGTCCTACTAGATATGATGGGCCCACTAGATATTGGTCAAATTACTTTCTCAGTCATGTGAATAAATCTCTGAATTTCTCCCATGAGGCACATGGAAGGGGCGTGATGCCCAGATCTTGGGGTCCCCAGAGTATATGTGTCAGAATGCCTTGCTTGCCTTGCCTGCCTCCTGGGGATGGCTAGCCTGGCTCAAAGATTTAGATTTAGAGTTGGAAGCATCCTCCCAGGCCGTCTAATTCAATAAAGTCCCAAAAGGTGAGGAGACCTGCCCAAGGTCACCTCTGGAGGAAGTGGTGCATGCTGCTGTGCCATTTCCATGGCTTCTCAGGCAGCATACCCATCCTATAGGCCTCAGCCTGTCAGCCCAAAGCTGGGAGAGCCCTGAGAACATCTCCATCCCTGGGCGTTTCCTTCACTGTTGAAGGTCAGGTCTCCACTCACAGAGACAGCAGGGGGACCCTCAGAATCTCACCACTCTCCGCTCTGCTTTCTCTGCCAGGGTTCTCCGTCTCACTCGTCTGCCCAGAGAGATTGTGGAACACAGTGAGCCTATGCAGGTGGTCCGGTATGACCAGGGCGGGCACTACCACGCCCACATGGACAGTGGGCCTGTGTTCCCAGAAACAGCTTGCAGCCATACAAAACTCATCGCTAATGAGACATCACCCTTTGAAACTTCCTGTCGGTAAGGATCACCCACTAGCCTTGAAGCATCATAGAAAGATGGCATCCTGGGAGGGAAGAGAAACTAGGCTTTGGTCTCCACTGTGCCACTCTTGAACAAATCACCCTCTCTGAGCTTTAGTTTCCTCATCTGAAAAATGTTAATCTCTAAGATCCCATCCAGCTCTAAATGCTTTGAACCTCTATGACTAGGTTTGGGAATGAGGGTGTGGTAAGCTTCACAAAGTAGGAATTCAGATGCTGCCCATTGTAGAATCCAGCTGTCTGCCTTCCATTCTGGTCCTGATCCATTCTTAACAGTTCCTGAGTGACTGACTAGCCTGTGCTGCACAGCACTTATCTCTGACTTCTTCCTTCCCATTTCACCCCTGTTGAATGGTTTTGGCCCCCTCTTTTACAAAGAAGACTTAGCTCCCTCATAATGCACTCATCTTCATCTCAGTCTGTGATTTTTTTCATTCCTTTCAGCTCCCTCCCTCCCCTATGCTCTTCCTCTCACAGTTATCTTTCCCCCCCTTTTTTTTTGCAGGAGGTGTGGGTGGAGGGGAAAGGCAAGGCAATTGGGGTTAAGTGACTTGCCCAGGGTCACACAGCTAGTAAGTATGTCAAATGTCTGAGGCCAAATTTGAACTCAGGTCCTCCTGACTCTAAGGCTGGTGCTGTACTCACTGCACCACCTAGCTGCTCCATCTTTTCCCTTTCTTAATTTCTTTTTCATGGGTTCCTTTTCTTATGCCTTTGTGTTGGGATTGGAAGCTCAATTCCGTGTGGACAGTCTCGGGCGGGTAAAGGTGGGAGCTTCTAAATCTTAGAGCTCTCACGAGACCCCCCCAGGAAACGGCAGGGAATCGAGGTGAACCGAGCTATCTCGAGTAATTCCGCCTCTTCCCGTGAGAAACGTGATGGGAGAGAGATCTCCCCGCCCTCGAGATGGTCCCGGATCTGGGCACACCTAGTTACCTAACAGCACGGTATTCAGATGCAAACTATGCGGCTGAAGGTTAAGTAGGATTGAGGAAGCCTGAAAGCTCTCATAGCACGTGAGGAGCCAAGAGGACAGTAGGCTCCGCTTTTCTTCTTTTCTCTCTCCCCTCCCCCTCTCTCCCCGCTTGTACTTCTGCTTCCAATCCCTAAGATCTTAGCCTCCTTAGGAAATCTCCCCCTCTTCCTCCTAAGGAAGACTCCCCTGCACTTGTAACCGAGACCCTGAAATAAAGCTCAACCCTTGTTCGACTCTGGAACGTCCTTTCTCTCATATGAGCATCCGGTTTTGGCCAACCGAAGACCTCGGAGGTGAGGTAAGAAGACTCGGGTAGCCCACACAGGCTTCTAGGCCTGGCACCTTTGAACATATCAGTATTTGTTATTTCAAAAGGACAAATATATATTATACACACACACGCACACACACTTCTCACTTGGCCCTTATAACCCATCTAGCCATAGGTCTTATGTCTCTCCTTCCCTTTGCTTTAAAACTCAAAATGTATGGTCTTTATATGGTATTCACCTATCCCCTTTTTAACCCCTTGCCATCTGATTCTCAGCCCTGTTATTCTACTGTAACTAATCTCAGAGATCAATAATTATTTTCTCCTTTTCTCAAAATCTGCAAAATCCCTTTCTTAGCCTGCATTTTCAGAGACTTTTCTGCAACATCCAATATTATTAAATTTCTGCTTTCTTGATTCTCCTAATTTCTGAAGTCTTCTCTGATTCATTTGTTTACTCTTTTCCCCCATCATGATCCTAAATCTAAATAGCTTGCTTGGCCAACTTGAAAAGAAAAAAAAAAAATAAACCCCTCCCTCTTTTCTTGGAGGAAGACCAGAATGTAGAATATTGCATATAACAGACTTTTTCCATAGGTCATGGTTAGTTTTGCTGAGCTGTTTTTTACTTTCTTTATTGTAAGGGATGGCTCTCTGGGAGGAAGTGAAAGAAAGGATACAGTAGAAAATGTAGATGATGGATATCAACAAAAATGTATTTTTTAAAAGAAAAATTAGAATTTCTAGAATATTTGATTCTTAAGATCTTGTGACCTTTTTTTCCCCTCTTTCCTTAACTTGAGAAAATGAGAACAGTTGAATAACCTGAGTCTGAAGCTGGAGGAATTTGGATTCATTTAACCAAAACAGTTCAGTGTCATACAGCAATTCAAGACTACTTTTGGTCTTCCTGTTCTCCAAGCTAAGGTTTCCTTACAGTTATACCCATAGGTGTCCAATAGAATTCTGAAGCACTGTCCTTGGTTCTCTTTGCTGTTGAACTCATCTGGTCTCATGGCTACAAATATCTCTTCTAAGTGAATAATTTTTCATTCTTGACCTCTCAAATCTGACATTGTCCAGTCTCACATTTCCAGCTTTTTTGAGGAGATCTTCACCTTTTACAAGATTTATTTTTGTAAGAGTGGTAGGGATAGCCCTGAGCATTCTGCTGTACTCAGAACTGAACCTCTGGAAGTAGCCCTTGAGTTTCTGTTTTACTCACTTACTCCTCAGCGTGCATGTTGTTGTTCAGTCATTTTCTAGTTGTGTCGACTCTTCATGATCCCATTTGGGTTTGGTTTGGTTTGGTTTTGTCTTTTTTGGCAAAGATACTGGAGTGATTTGCCATTTCCTTCTCCAGCTCATTTTATAGATGAGGAAACTAAGGCAAACAGGGCCAGATTTGAACTCTGATCTTCCAGACTCCAGGCCCATTGCTCTGTCCATTGTACCACCTAGCTGTCCCTCTTTACCCTTTAGAGCAGAGGTTCCCAAACTTATTTGGTTTACCTCCTCGTTTAAAAAAATTACTCAGTGCCCCCCTGGAAATCTACTTTATTTAACCCTTTAATGGTTTTTTAGAAAATTTGCATCATTTCAAAAAATGTATAATTTTTTTTAAGATGATGCTTCTTAAATTTAACAATATATTGTAAATTTGTCATTTTTTCCTGCATTGAAATTTTGGTGACACAATATTGTATCACATGTAGTATTGTATTGTAAACAAGTCATTGCTACAAGCACATATTCCTGCCAATTCATGCTGAACTTTCTGACAATGCGCTACATGTTTGCCTTCCGACACTTGACACTTGCTTGTTAAGACCTGTCATTTGACTTGACCACGGATGAGTTATATAACTTGTATTTTGTTTGTTTATTTGGAAAATAATGTGATCACTATGACTTTGTGTTACACGCAGATGAAATGTGTCCAAATGGTTTTTAGAATGTTCTTCTCTTCTTCCCTTATGCTTCCATCACCTCTTTATTTTTATTCAGTGTCCTTCCCCCAGTTGCTCCCCCCCTCCCAGGGCAGATCATCCTCTTTGGGAATCTCTGAGTGTTGTACCTAGTACAGCACAGACTCCAACACACAAGGGCAGTACTTGGTCATGCATTGTTCATGTGGCTGACTGGTCCTATCCTTATTCCTGCAGAAGTTAATGGTATATTTGTAGAAGGCAGAGCTAGGAGGGCCTTCAGAATTCATCTCCTTTAATCCCACCCAGAGTAGGAGTCCCTCCTACAATATCCCGTCTCAAGAGGATACCTAGCCTCAGCTAGAATTCCAGGTGAGGGAATTCTATTAATGCTAATCAATAACTATTAGGCAGCTTATTTCAGAAAGTTGCCTGGGGGGCTGAGAAATGATGTGACTTACCCCCAGTCATCATTCTGGTCACCATCTCTCAGAGGTGGAACTTGAGCCTGGAGGATTTTGACTCTCCGGCCAGTTCTCCATCTAGTGTGCCTACTTGGAGGCCTACATGAAGGAAGCTCTCAGTATAATATGGTTAAATGGGGCATTTACCTTTGAGCTACTTTTAATTATTAGGAAGCTTTTGTCAAGCTGAGATCTGTCCCTTTGCAACTGCTGCCTAGTTTTTGCCCTTTCAGGCCAAGCAAAACAAAGTCTAATCCTTTTTTCACATGATTGCCTTTCAGATATTGGAAGATAGGAATTGTATTCTTGCCCCTACCTCTGCCCCACTCCTCCCCAGTTCCTTTCATCAGTCCTCATATAGCATGGTTTTCACCATCCCAGTTGCTTGTTTGGATACACCTCCAGATGGTTAATGTCCTCTTAAAATGTGACACCTGGAACTGATCATCAAACTCTGGTTCAGACAGCAGCACTTGAACCTCTGTTGTCCCGCACCCTGTGCCTTGACTAAAAAACAAGCAGATAGGAGATGTACCCTGGGGTGGGGGTAACGACTAACAATTTACCACCCTCACTTTGCACCCTTTCTTGCGTACTGTAAGGCCTTCGATTTAGACTCTGAGGTTCCTGTCTTTCCTCTTCTGCCTTACAGCTATGTGACTGTGCTGTTTTACCTGAACAATGTCACCAGTGGTGGAGAGACAACCTTCCCAGTGGCAGACAACAGAACCTATGATGAGTTGGTAAGGGAAAAAGTATTGGAGCCCAATTGGTTCCCCTGGTTGTGTGCACTTTTGCCAGCATGGCCCTCTCTGAAATTGACTGGATGACCCCCAGAGAGAATGTGAAGGCCTTGGTCAACTTGACCTGCAGAACTTGAAGAGAAATGGCAACTGACCCAGGTAGACGCCTTTCATGGTGTGTCCTGAGTCCGGGCTTCAGCTGATACTCCTCCTGTTTCTTCCTGGAATGGCAGGAACTAGCTTTTTCTAATGACTTGGGGGGAGGGAACAGTCAGTTTGCTTTTAGTGATGAGTTTTCCTGCATTGATCCTTCAGGTTATGCCATTAAATGGAAACAACTCACAGCCTACCTTGGAGAGCTATGCAAACCTGGCTTTCTGCCAGGCTCAGGGGTGGGGAAATTTGACAAGAGGTAGGAGTTAGAAATACCCATCCATACCTCACCTCTCTCTTAGGCTCTTCCTGTGTTGGCAGCACAAACACTTACTACTTGCTGTGCCACTTGCAGTCCCTGATCCAGAATGATATTGATCTCCGAGATACCCGGAAACACTGTGACAAAGGGAACCTGAGAGTGAAACCTCAGCAAGGCACGGCTGTCTTCTGGTACAACTACCTGTCTGATGGGCAAGGTACAGTGCCCCCACCCCTGTGGCTTTAGTGGACAGAAAAGATGTGCTTCCTCAGGAGATAAGCACAGGCCTTTGTTGAGGTGCTCCTCTCTTTGGGTGCCCTCGCTGGGACTTTAGGGACATTAGGACTTCAGCCTTTTCAGGGGTGTGAAGCTGAGGGCCCAGAATTCCTTTGAGAGCTACTTGCATTGGCTCTGTTTTACCCCATTGTTAGTCACTTCATCCCTTGACCTGGATTTGAGGGGTTGGGACAAAATAATCCCCTGAGGCCCTTTTCTGTTCTGCCATTCAAGGTTTCAAAGCATCAGCATCCTCTCATCACTTTAAGTGAAACATGTCTGAATTAGAAAAATCTCTTCCTGATATTCCCTTCCCTCATCCCCTTTATCTCCTCACCAAACTACCTCTTTCTGAACTTTCCCATTTCCATGAAGGTGCCACTTGACACTTTCATAGCTGCCCTTTGTCTGTCTCACAGTCATGTGACCTGAGGACTGACACAGGAATGGATGAGACAAAAATTAACTTGTGAATGAAAGGGCTCCAGTTCCAGTTCTAGCCCTTGTGCTGTAAAGGGTGGAAGTCACATTCTACTCTCAAAAACCTTGTGGCATATTGGGGAAACAAGATATACATATATATGGTAATATTAGGTAATAAGGAGACAGTGTATAAGAAGGCCAAAATGAATTTGGAAAACTCTTTCTACCTGTGTGACCTTGGAAAAGTTTCTTCCCCTCTCTGAGGCTCTTTAATCCCAGTATCATGAGCTAGTTGAATTAGATGATCTAAGTCTATACTATCTGTATCTATCATGAGTAGCAGAGTCAAGTGTAAGCAGATCTCAAAGGAAGGAGAGATCAGTCCAAGCTGGTGTGATCCCAGGAGGCTTCTTGAAGGAGATAGGAGGGGAGGGGAGCCTTATAGGATTGGTAAATTTTGGCTGGGGAGAAGAGAAGTGGGAGGTGGGGAAGGCATCCTAAGTAGAATAAATAGTATTTTCAACTCAGTGAACATCTTATTAAGGGCCTATTATGTACAGAACACTGTGCCTGGAAGTAAGAGAGAGAAAAAACTGAGAATGCTAATCCCAGGGGTGGTGGAGTAGATGTCTGTAATCCCTGCTCCTTGAGGAGGCTGAAACTGGTGGATTCCTTGAGTTCAGGGATTTTGAGAGGCAGTGGGATTAACAACTTCTGTACCAGTCAGTCTGGGGATTGGGCCCATGAGTGGCTGCTGTGCTTTCACTCTGGACAAGATAGGGAGACCCAGTCTTAAAAAAATGTGTAAGACATGGCCATTGCCCTTGTAACTCATAGGGGGAATGTGATCAATAAATGACTGTAATACACACTGTAGGGAAGTAGTCCTCAAACTCTTCCACAGTGGGAGGATCCTTCAGTTTCTAAAGAAAACTTTGGCAGAAGCCTTGACATAAAATCCTCTGAACTGATTATTTTTTTACTGTTTTTTTTTTTAATTTTTAGATTATTTATTGTATTTCATCTTTTTTATTAACTAATTTTATTTATTTTCAGTGTTCTACAATAACTACCATATAACTTAGATTATTATTTTCCCTCCCTCCTCCCTACCTTCCCCCTCCCTCCTCCCTACCTTCCCCCTCCCTCCCCAAGACAGCATGCAGTTTTGTATAGGTTCTATACATATATTCCTATTAAATACATTTTCACCTCAGTCATGCTATGTTGAAGAATTATAATGAGTGGGAGATATCATCTAACAAACCAAAACGCAATGTGCATGCACACACGCACGCACACACACACCACACACACACAGATGATCTGCTACATTCTGCAATTGAATTCCATAGTTCTTTCTCTGGATGTGGAAGGCATTTTGCCTTAGAAGACCATTGCTGTGAAGTTCACGCACCGTGGTAGTTGTTGTGCACAAAGTTCTCCTGGCTCTGCTCCTTTCACTCAGCATCAGTTCATATAAGTCTTGCCAGGCCTCTCTGAAGTCTTCTTGTTCATCATTTCTTATAGTACAATAGTATTCCATTATTTTCATATACCACAATTTATTCAGCCATTCCCCAGTGGATGGGCATCTCCTTGATTTCCAGTTTTTGGCCACCACAAAGAGAGCTGCTATAAGTATTCTTGTACATGTGGGGCCCTTTCCCGTTTTTATGATCTCTTGGGGATACAGTCCTAGAAACAATGTTGCTGGGTCGAAGGGTATGCACATTTTTGTAGCCCTTTGAGCATATAAACTGATTATTTTTAATGCCAATTAACAAAAGATGTATGTCCATTTAAAAAAAAAAGCTTGGAGCATTTTAGGGTTCTTTTCAGCACCATTGGAGAAATACTATAGAGATCAGGGCAAGCTTCATGGAAGCGATGACATTTGAATTTGGATTTAAAGGATGGATAGGAATTCAGGTAAACTAGTCCTCATATAAGACTGGAAGAGGGGCTATTAGAATAGGTTGGGGTAGGGTATCAGAAATATCATGAACAAGGAACAAGACATTTGGCAGGTCAGGGAGGTGGTAATATGAGATAAGTTTGGAAATGTAGGGCAGCAGCAGATTTAGGACCTTGGGTACTGAGCAAAGACATTTGATCTTCACTCAGTCCAGTAATTGTAAAAGTGAATGGTTAGGTGGTTTGGTGAATAGAGCACTGATCCTGGAGTCAGGAAGACCTGAGTTCAAATGTGACCTCAGATACTTACTAGCTGAGTGACCCTGGTCAAGTCACTTAAGCTCTGTTTGCCTTAATCCACTGGAGAAGAAAATGACAAACCCCTTCAGTATCATCGCTAAGAAAACCCCTGGACAGTATCGGTCCATGGGGTCACAGAGTGTCAGACAGGACTGAGCAACAGCAGAGGCCTTATGCTCAGGTACAGGCTACCAAGCAACAAGCATTTATGAAGCACTTACCATATCCCAGACACTTTGCTAAGTACAGGAGGTAAAAATAATAGTAGTAAAAAAAGAAGACAGCTGTTGCTGTCTTACAAATGGGGCAAATCAGTTCATAAAAAGTGCAATAGAATGGAGGCAAGGAATGCTGGAGAGGTGGAAAAGACGGGATGCTTTTAAGTGACTGAATATGGAAGGAGCAGGGAAGAGGAAAGAGAAGGTAACGGCACCAGGTTATGAATGTGAGACTGACTGGAGGTTCCCCAGTGGAGGTGGTCGTTTGGAGGAAAAGATCAGCTCCGTTTGGGGCATGTTGAATTTGAGGCACCAGTGAAATATCCAGGTAGGGTTGGCCTGTTGGGAAGTTGGGAGTGTTTTGGAGCTCAGAAGAGGGACAAGGGCTGAAGACAAAAACTGAGGTCATATTTAGAAAGACAAGAAGCCATGAAGTCTTGTGTAACTGAAAGAGGTACATGCATTTGTATGTGGCTCAGATCTCTTTTACTTTGAGAGCCTAGACAAGCTCTGGATCCTGGTCCTTTCTCGAAATGGCTCTGATGCATCATTAATGTCATGAGCTCTTCCCTATCCAAGCTCTGTTTTCTGCTGGGTGGCTCATTGTTTGATCTCTCTCCCTCTTTCTCCAGGTTGGGTAGGAGAATTGGATGAATATTCGTTGCATGGTGGCTGTCTGGTCACCCAGGGAACCAAATGGATAGCTAATAACTGGATCAATGTAGACCCCAGCAAGAGTCGCCAGATCCGGTTCCATCAGGAAATGGCCCGTTATGGCCAGGAGGAGCTTGAGGCCCAGCCTGAGTGGACAGTGGACAAATCTTACAAGAATGTGCATGTAGAGCTCTGATGGTGGGGGTGGGGTCAGAGACAGCCACAGGCCAAGCTGGAGCAGCCCATTCAGTGACATCATGGCAGCCTTGGTACACTATTTGCTTTAACAGAAAGCTGATCTGTTCTTTGCCTTTTCAGCCAGGAAGGCTCTGAGATGATATCTGAGCTATGAGGCTTGGGGTTTTCATACGAATGTTGAATTAGTGAGAAAATGTGGCAGCCATGAGCACCCACAGGAGCCCTACAGCCCTGTGTCCATGGAATTTTTCCAGGAAAAAAAGGCCTGAAAGGATTTTCAAAGAATGAATTTACTGGGAGTCCAAATGAGTTCACCTCATGGGTTCACCTCCCTGTGGCTTCTGGAGCCTTCTCTGGGGGTGTGGTCGTTTGTTCCCATATTTCCATAGAAATCTCCTAGTAGTTTGTAGCTCCCCGGTACAAACCCAGGCTGTGGCTGGGGAAGAAAGCGGTTCATTTTGAGGGCAGCAGCTTCCTGTTCGACAAATGGGGAAAAGCTTCAAGTCTGCCTTAAGTCCTTGGTGTGTCTGTAAGAAGGGAAACAGGCCAGCATCTGATCCTCACCTTCTTGCCCTATAGTTGAGGAAAATTTAAGCCCTTAAATTATTTGTAGAAATGTCACTGTCACCAGGAAAAAGAAAAAGCTGATTTGGTGCTTAAGAGTTCTAGGGCAGGGATTTGGGGAGGTGTGGGTGGGAGAATACTGGCTAATTCCTAAGTTTCTCTAGGAACCTGGATCCCTGAGTGAAATGCTCCTTTTTGTTTTTGTTGTCACACTGTTCCGATGGCCAAGGTGGGTGTTCAGGTCTTCCCACTGTAAGGATAATGCAGCCCTCAAAGCCAGACTTCCTGGTGCTCAGGGTTCATGTGGGAGAGAGACAATCATGGCGGAGCGGAATAGGACCTTGGAGATGAGTTCGTCTGGCCCTCTCGGACCCCAGGCTGAGGAAGCAGTGACCTGGCCAAGGTCACCTCGTGCTGATGAACGAGCCAGGACCAGGAGCCTTACCTGCAGCGGGACGAGGGCGCGTAGCAATGGTTTCTTCTCAGGGGAAAACAGGCTTTATTCATGCCGAAGTATAAATTATTGGGGGAAAAGGGAAACTTTTAAAGTGCAATAGTAACAGTTTTACGGAATGAAGCGTTCTGTTTGCTTTTTCGTTTGAACCCGAGTTCTGTGCAGGCAGCGGGGGGCCCGTCCGCGGTTTCAGAGGCGCTGGCTGCCTACTAGGCTCGTTCAGAAAAGGCACTGTGCCCGTGCCCTCTGAGGTCGGGACCCTCGCTGCCCCTGCCGGGTCCTTGCCAGGTCTGTCACCGCGGCTGCGTCTCATCCTGCCCGTGCCACTGGTGACTGGTACAAGCACGCTCCTGCACCCCCACACACGCGTCCTTCAGGAGGGCTGGACCAGAGACTCGGGTCCTCCACACTCGGGAGGCCACTGCCAGGCTCGGCGGGGGGAGGGACCGCCTGGGCTGCGTGCCCTGCCCCCACCCCGGGGGGTCCGGACCCTCGGAGTGCCCGGCCTGGGCAGGTCTGCGGGCCGCCCAGGGCTGCAGCCCCCCGTCCTGCGCCACTCGGTGTGCTGCTGCGTGCGGACCCCACGGCCTTCCAAAACGGCCACGTAAAAAGGGAAAGCTTCGAGCGGCCCGGACTTCCTGCGGGGCTGGCGGAACGAGGGGCACCGTGAGCCACGGGCCGCCCGGCGGCGGAAGGGGCCTGGCAGCAGACCGGGTAGGGGGCGTAGGGCGGCGCTTCCCAGGTACCCAGCGTCCAGAGTCACGTGGCGGGGGGAAGGCCCATTGGTCGCCTGGTAGGACGGCCTCCCACTGACTGCTCCAATCGCTCGCAAGACCGATGAAACGGGCCAATGACGGCCGGCGTCGGGAGCTTCGGGCCGGGAAGGCGGCCAGCGACGGGCCCCTCCATTGGCTGCGATGCCGCCTCGGGCCCGCGTGGCCCCGGCGTGCGTGCATGCGTGCGTGCCGGGCGGCGTGCGTGCGGCGTGCGTGCGGCGTGCCGGCCTCCGAGCCTCGGCCAGGGCCATGGCGCCTCCTGCGGGGAAGGCGGAGTCGCTGCTGCTGCTGGCGCCGGTCACTGCCCTGCGCTTTGTGGGGGACCGCGTTGTGGCAGGTAAGGGGGTTCGGGCCGGACCCCCGGGCCGCGTCGCGCTGCGGGCCCCGGGAAGCCGAGGACCTCTCCCTCCGTGGGCGGCACGCGGAGCCGAGCTCGCCCTTCGGCCCACGAGGCTGTGGGAGCAGCCTGGGTCCGACGGGAAACTGAGGCAGGGGTAGGCCAGGGGCGCGCACGGGGACCTGGGCCGGGGGCGGCCCCTCCCGCCCTTAGTTGGCCCCCCGGCGGGTCTGCCCGTTTGCGGCCCCTGGCTTCCTGGGCACGTAAGCGATAGTAACGTTGGGGGCCAGAAGGAGCTGAGACTCCCGTGCCCAGAGCGCCCCCAGACCGAGGGGCAGAGCAGGGCAGCCCCGAGCCTGGCGAGGCAGCTCCTCGCGGGGTAAAACGGGGCGTTGGGCTCCTGGCAGAAATCCAGCCGCCTCGGGGAAGGCTGCCCGACGGGCCACCAGGGTCCCGTGGCTCCGCGATGCCCTTGGCCCCGCACACATCGGGCTGTTTGTGCCCGGAGTCAGGCGCTGCCAGGCCCACGCCAAGCATCGTTGGGCGTTTACTGTGCCAAACGGTGGGCACGCAGAGGAGGGCACAGGCCGTGCAATGCCGTGAAGCCGCGCGCGTTCTGAAGAAGGGGACGGCCGGCCCATTACGGGGTGCGCACGAGACAGACAGCCCCCCCCACGCAGCCAGGAAGGCTGGGAAAGGCGGGATTGGGAGAAAATCAGGGAAACTGAGGCAGAGGTGAGAGGGCAGGAGCCCTCCGCGAATGGAAAAGCACAGACGTCTGGGATGCCATGTTGCGGACCTGAAGTAGGTCAGTGTGACTGAGTATGTGGAAGGGCATCAAAGGTAAGAAGGGTCCAGACGTTAGGAAGGCTTACATGCCAGCTGGAGTTTCTCTTTGATCCCGGTGGCAATAGGGACTGGTACACCTAGTACTTTGTCTGGAAGATGAGGAGGATAGCTAAGGCCCAGAAAGTGACCTGCTCAGGATCACACAAAGACTCTTTCCTTTGGACCCAGAACTTGGAGCTAATTGAATAGAGAAGCTGTTAAATTGCAATCCCCTTGAGGGCAGGGGCTGTCTTTTGCCTCTTTATATCCCCAGCGCTTAGCACGGTATCTAGCCTTCAGGAGGCCCTTAAAAAATGCATGTTGATTGATTGAGAGGTGATGTGATTGGAAGAATCATCTTGGCAGCTGAGAAAAGGCTTTTAAATTTGGTAATCAAGAGATTATTCGTGACTATAGAAAGGGCAGTTTTAGTTGAATGAAGTCAGAAGTCAATTTACAAAGGGTCTTGAAGAGTGAAGAGAGGCACTGATTGTAGACTCCTTTCTCAAGCTTAGCCACGATGAGGAAATGTATAAATGTTAGCGAGAGGGGGCACTTGGATCAAGCATTCTTCAAGGCTGGGGCAGCAGGAAAAGAGCCAGTAGATAGGGAAAGCTTGAAGAGGAGGGCTGGGAATGATAGCAGGGACAAGTCACAGGGAGGGAATGGGATCAAGGGCTTGTCTTGGCAATTAGAGATGCCACCTCTTCACCTGAGGCTGGGATAAGAGGAGATGGCTGAGTGATAGAAGATGAGGAAAGAAAAAGGCAAGCCTCCATGGGAATGGGGAGGGTGGACTAAGTTAAGGCCTTGGAGAGATGAGGAAGTTTGGAAACGCAACTGTGGACAGTGGGTGAGAGTCAGTCCTGGACCAAGAGTGTCTGCCTGGCTTCTGTTGTAGCAGTAGGCCTCATCAGCAGTTTTGTTCAGGAGCCCGTGAATAGGAGTGAAGGATGCAGATGGTGGAAGTAATCCAGGATTGGGGCTTGGCCAGGCCTGAGTCCCAATAGGACAGGGAGGCAAGAGAATCATGGTCATACACTCTTGGCCAGTGGCGGCTTGGAGGCAGAGGACCTGGTTTCAGAACCCCAGGTCACTTGCTACTTGAACCCCACATTTCCTCTAAGGTCATATTTACAGGGACTTCATCTTATTCTGAATGTATGTGTTGGTAACCTTGATTTTATTTTACTTTTTTGCTGTCCAGGTGAAGGGCCCAACTTACTAATCTATTGTTTGGAAACTGGTGGGCAGCTTATAGCAACCCAGTTTGTGCCAAGTGTCCTCTGTCATTATCACATCCATGGCATCAGGGAACTTCAGAGCCCAGCGTCTCCCCAGGCCTCAGCAACAACCTTGGCTGTCTTTGGAAGCAAAGGCCTCCGTGTGCTGACATTGAGCTGGGGGGAGGGAGCAGTGAAGCTGACGTGGCTCTCCCAGCTCTGTGAGCTTCATGACTGGATCTGGGACCTTCACTGGCTTCAGGACCCTGGAAAAGCCACTTCTGCCCTGGCCCTCGCCCTGGGACACAACTCAGTGGTCCTTTATGACTACATGCATCAGCAGGCCTTGCAAGAGGTACAGTGTGACGAGGTGTGTATTATCTATTCTGCTTGCCTGGTAGGGAAGGACTGGCAGGAGCTGGTGCTGGTGGCTGGAACTGTCTTTAACCAGCTTGTGATTTGGCGCCCAGCTGATTTCACCAATGAGGAAGGAACAGTCAGAGTAGAGAGAAGGATAAGTGGGCACAGTGGGGTCATCTTCAGCATCTGCCATCTGGAGAGCAAAGGTCTTCTAGCCTCGGCTTCTGACGACCGGAGCATTCGGGTCTGGAGAGTGGGGGACCTGAGGGCCCCTCACAGCTCGGCTCAGTGTATCCTGGTATGTTATGGTCACCAGTCCAGGGTGTGGTCTGTCCAGCTCCTGGACAACTATATCATTAGCATTGGAGAGGATTCAGCTTGCATCGTATGGAATTACATTGGTGAAATAGTTCAGACATTCAAAGGACACAGAGGTCGTAGCATCAGAGCTGTGGCTGTCCACAAAACACAAGCCTGGGTGGTCACAGGTGGAGCTGATTCGGGCATCAGACTTTGGCCCCTTAAAGGGAACAGGCTTCTGGGCAACAGTCTCTTAGCACTAGGCTTTGGTTCATTCACACAGAAGGGATCTCCGAAAGCCTTAGCGTTGATCAGTCCTTCATGGCTTCTCGTGATGACTGATATTGGAGCTGTTTATCTTTACGACTTGACCGTTAAACTGTGGAAGTTCATCTTGGATGATATCAATTACCAGTCCTACAATCTGCTGGATGCTGTTCAGCTACCTGGTGGTAGTGTGATATGTGCACTAGGAAACCTAGAGGGTCACATTAAAATATTTCCCCTCCACTACCCACAAGAGGCAAAGGAACTGAAGATTTATTCGGGGAAAGTTCATGCCTTGAGCTGGGTCACACGCCAGCCCCAGGATCCAAGAAGGGATGATCTGTGCTGTGCTCTTTTTGCTTCTGGCCCAGAGGGTGTCTTGTTGTGGTTAGAGGTCTCATTCTGCCCTTTAGGAAGGGTGGACAGGGTGGTGGAGCAACGGCGCTATATCCTGCCCCTCTGCAAACAGAGGTGGCACACCTGCCTCACCTTCTTACCCCAAGGGGACTTCTTCGTGTGTGGGGACCGCCGGGGCTCTTTGCTGTTGTTTCCTTGTGGAGCGGCCACTGCTGAACCAAGTAGAGGAGAGATAGGAGGAAGGGAGAATGGCGGCAGTGCTGACAGCGATGAGGATCATGGGTCCGATGATTCTGTCACCCCTGAGGAGGGGTCCCCTGTTGACCTTCTGTTTGGGATTCATGGGAAGCAGGGTGTTACTTCAGTGACGTACCACAGGGGTTATGTCTATAGTACAGGCAGGGATGGCTCCTTCCAGCAGCTCTGTGTGCAGGGCCAACGGCTCCAGCCACTGTGGAAACAAAAACCTTGCAAAGGCATGGACTGGGTGGCTGGGCTCAGCTTTGCCCCTGGTGGAAACCTACTTGTCCTTGGCTTCCATTCTACTGACTTTGTAGTCTGGAGCCCAAGGACCCATGAGAAGCTTCACATAGTACCCTGTGGTGGAGGTCACCGCTCCTGGGGCTATGTCCAAACTCCAGCCACCATGGTCTTTGCCTATATCAAGGCTGGGGATGTCATGGTGTATCAGGCTCAGGAGGAGGACAGTTGCTGCCAAGCAGTCCTGAAAGAGTCCTTGCATGGCCGAGAACTCACCTGTGTGAGGTATATTGGAGCTGTGAGGACTCAGGTGGGGGGCAACACCATTGACATCCTGGTCACAAGTAGTGAAGACACAACCATGAACATCTTAGCTTTTGTAGCTGCTTCCTCCACAGTCTTTTTGCTTGCCACAATCAATAACCACATCTCCAGTATTCGAACCCTGGCGCTGTGTGGGGCAGATACTAATGGAGGAGAGCCACAAGCAGGACTGCAGAGCCTCCTTTTCTCTGCTGGCGGTAGGGCCGAGATGCAGTGCTATCAACTCCTGGTCACTGCAGACCTCAGCGCCCAGGCAGGCCTTTCCTGCCAGGTTACTCATCTGATTTCTCACCGGTTAGATGAGCTCTGGGACCACCAGAAGAACAAACACAAGGTCATCAAGATGGACCCTGAAACCAGGTAACCTTTAGAAGCTATATTGACTCATGAGTAGGCAGCTTGATAGGGAGTGCGGTCACCAGCACCAAGGAAATGCCTAGGCACTCCTTACTTAATCTGATGGCAGAAGGAAGAAATCCTGGTTTAATGAGGACTAATTTTTATTCAGCAAGTACTTATTACATACCTACTGTATGCATAGCCCTGGCCTAGGTTCTTGGGGGGGAATGTAAAATATATAGCCCCACTTGAGGAGTAAAGGTGTGGATAATTAATAGTAATACAGGGTAGAATGTAGAAAATGCCATTAGCATGTACAGAGTCCTCTGGGAGCTGAGAGGAAGGAGAGAGTGGGAAAAATTTATGAGGAAGGTGATGTTCCAGGTGGAGGGGCAGAGGCTTTTTTTTTCTTTTTATTCTGTGCAACTAGGGTTGTTTCTCTGCTTATGGGAGGGTGAAAGGGACTGTGTTTAGAAAGGAAGATAACGTAAGAAGAAAAGTCAGTACAAATGTCTAAGGGTATGTGTACGAGATAGTAATGACATGAGTTAGAATGGCGGCAACGGGAGGGAAAGGAGAAAGGATGGATGAGAGAGAAGTTGAGGAAGTAGAATTGTAAAGTCAATAGGACTTGGCAATTGGCTGGAAGCAGGAAGTGGAGTGGGGGCCCCTCCCTGGGAACTCCTGATCTCATGAGGAGAGAGTCTCTATTCTGGTAGGAGGTTGAGATAAAATTGGATGAGGGAAAAAAAAATCTAACATTTAACTATGTTCTTTTTGAGCAGCAGCCATAGGGCTAATGTTTCTGAGCTGGATTGCTATTCTGTTGAGTCATGTCAAAGCTTTCACTGTACCTGTGACTAGAGAGTTTAATATAGCCTGAGTCTCTAAGAGCCATTGGCTGGTAAGGTCTGTCTCTGATCTCAGGTACATGTCCATTGTTGTGGTGACCAGTCCACAGCAGTCCAGTCTTGGCCTTGTCCTGGCTGCAGCCTGTAGTGATGGATCGGTGAGGTGAGTAGCATATTCTGGTTTTGTGACAGCTTCCTCTGGAGTTGCAGATTGTTTGTGGGAACTTTAGGGAAGCCTGAGAAGAGATGGAAATGGAGATGGGAATAGGGACAGGACAGGGAAAGAAAGAGCAGGTCACACAGTCTGGTCCTGAATGCTCTCGAAAGAAACCACAGTCCAGAAAAATGCAATTCGTTCTCAGTTATCTACATATAGGTTCTCATTTAGGCAGATTTAAAATACTAGGCTCATTTCTCCACACTGCCTAGTGGGGATGATTCATTACAATATCACATCATACTGAGCAAAATGTGGGAAGGAAAGAGAACAAAACCGCGGCAGGCAGCTGTGTGGGCATCTATTTCCATTTCACAAATGAGGAAAGTGAAGCTTGGAAAGATTCGGTTTCCTGCCTGTGGTTACACAAACAAGTGAAGTGTCATGTCAGTTTGCCACACTCCTCGTGAGCTCCAGCATCCAATGTAGAAACATCATTGTTGCTTCTCCATTGAGAAATGGCTATATAGTCGTGCCTTCCTCCTGTTCTTTTCTGCAAGGCTCTTTCTCATGGATGAATTAGCTCGAAAATTACTGCTCTTCGCGGAGTCCTATTACCATCAGCGCTGTGTTCTGAAGATCCAGACACTGACATACGAGGCCGGGCCTGGAACAAGGTGAGTCAGACTTGGGCCTCTGTGAGAGATTGCCTCAATACCCGGTGCCATATGACATCCTGAGCACCACAACGACCTGAGGAATATCTTACTCAAACGGAAGCCACATTATCTAGCAAAGAGGTTGGAAGGCTTGGGATGTTAGAGGTGAGAAAGACAAATGCAGGGATGGGAGGGAGAGGAGGATGAGGAAGAACATGTTGGAGTTTGTAGCCTGCAGATGTGTATGTCAGAGTTCAGTCTGCTCAGTGACTTCACTGGTCCGACTCTGACGGCCAACTCTGAAAACTCTAGTCTGCATTCTGTTTCTTATTAGGGAGGGGGCTGGGCCAGACAAGAAGACCAGCAGTAACTCTGGTCTTACTGGGTTTCTTCACCACAAGCTCATGAAACTTAGCAGGAAAAGCTCATGCTAAAAATAGTGGGTGAAAGGGCAGAGCTCCCTTCTTCATGCCCTGAAAGGCATCCTGCGAGGCAGCTTGGATCCAGCAGCCTCTGAAAATGCTTTCTTCTTCACAGAAGTGTGGTCCTGTGTAGTGCTGCCACGGATGGAAGCATTGCATTCTGGGATATCACTGCTACCTTAGACCACGCCCTTAGGGTCACAGGATCAAATGGAAGAACGCAGCTGCCTTGTGGTAAGTGTTGCTCCATCCACTTAATGCAGGAGTTCTTCTTTTCCTTCAGAATAGATTCATTAATCTTTGATGGATTTTTTGCTTTTTCTAGATCTGGGACACCCCTGTCTGACCATCCAGGCACACAGCTGTGGAGTGAACAGTCTTCACATCCGAGAGACTTGTGCAGGGCAGTATCTTGTGTCGAGTGGTAGTGATGACGGGTCCATCCACGTCTGCCTGATTGCTATTGAAGTACCCCCGATTCCACAAACCTCATTGCAAGAAGACAGGAAGCTCACTCCAAAGACCTGTATCCATGTGATACAGAAGTTTTCTGTGGTTTCTGCTCATGCTGCCCATGTGACAGGTCTAAGGGTCCTGAGACCAGACCTCCTGGTCTCTGCCTCTGTCGACCAGCGCCTGACATTCTGGAGCTTGGGACCTACTGGCCTAGCTTTTGTGAGCAGCAGAGTCTGCCATGTGGCCGATGTGTCTGAAATTGACTGCTGGGCCAGCCACCCGTGCAAAGGCTATCACTGTGTCCTCTCTGGACAGGGTTTGGAGATCATCCACTGGACAGGGCCTACAGCTGGGCTTTGTGGAGACTTGGTCCCTGGCAGTCCCAGCCCTGGTTCTGTCTCTGGTCTAGGCAATGTGTCAAATACTTGATCCTGTTCAGTGAAAGAATAAAAAAGCTACAAGTGATCCTGGCACCTGAGAAGCCTTATTTCATGGAGAACACAAAAGAGTTGGAGGATGTTAGAACATAAGGTAAGGAGGAGTGCATCTGAAAGGACATAGTAGGCCATCTTTTCCATGGCTGCAAGGCCAGGACCTCCTGTCTAGACAGACATTCCCGTGAACAAATATGTTCCTCCAATCCAGGGTCTTCTGGGTGTCAGAGTCAGTAAACACTGATGTAGAGACTCTGGGAGGGACCCTTCAGTGTTCAGCCTCTCCTCTGGGCACAGGGTGCTGAAGGAGAAGGAGTTTCAAAATTGATTTCATCTGAGGAATGTTGCAGTTCTGGAGGAGTGAAGGTGCTTTACACAGTGAGGATTAAAATCCTGAGATATATTGATCTTTCATATTTAAATAAGCATAGGGAGGACTTGGGAAATTTTCTGGATCACAGAACTATCTTCCAGAAAGATATTCACATTTTTGTACCACTTCAAGGTTTACAAAGCATTTTCCCCACAGCAAGCTGTGAATTAGGGAGTCCAAAGAGCATGTCTCTTATTTTGTAGCTGAGGAAACAAACTAAAAAGCTGAAATGGTTTGCCAGAAGTAAGTGAGTGTTAGAACTGGGTTGTGACCCTAGGCCTCCTCTGGTTCCAAGTCTAGTTCTGTCTTCACTGCATCTGGCTTCTGCTCTGGAATAAGTAACATGGACTGTTAAAGGGAACTGAAAAATGTGTGGGAGTCAGTGTGCTCGCCATCCTTGTGTCATTGATGAAGAAAGCTGAGGCTGGCTCACCCCATCTGGCATTCACATCAGAAGCTATGGATTTTCTCCCTGCTCTCTCACCACCCTGTCATCTTCCATATCCTCAGGCACAAGATTACTTGCCTTTCCTTTGACCTCCATTTGGCATTGCAGTCTCTCTCCTCCCCCTGGTTGCTTGCTGACCTTCCTTGACAAAATGCAGCCTTTTCTCTTATCCTTTGTGTGGGTGGCTTGAACCTTGGGGGTTTCTTCTAGCTTTCAGGTATAATAGTGCCCAGCCTCACTGCCCTTGTACCCTCAGAGCTTTCTATGCTTTTCTGAGTCTTATGGTCTTCTCTTCAGCCCTTTCAACATCATGAGTCAACTGAAACTGCTCTCTCCAGAGAGAAAGAACTCTTGATGTACTGTCCTTTCTCAGTCTTAATCCTTCTTGACTTAGCTACTTAATTTACTACTTTCTTCTGGAAGCCCTCCTTTCTGGACGTTCCTTTGCTGGCTCGTCATCCATATCACACCTCTAACCATGGTGATCCCTGAGGTTCTATCTCTGGATACCCTCAGCAGCTCCCATCGCTATGCAGGTGACTCCCAGATCTCTGTTTCCAGCTCATCTTTTTCCTCAGCTTTTAGTCCAGCATCACTCTTGAACATGTCCCAAAGACAACTCAGACTCAACATGTCTAAAGCTAACCTCTTTGTCTCTGTCCTCAACGTTCCCCTCTTCCAAGATTCTATATTTCTGTGAAAGGCACCACCTTTCTCGTCTCCAAGGTTCATAACTGGTGGCATTGGGTCCCTCACTTCACAGCCAATTGGTTGCCACATCTTTGCTATTCTTACTGTCACAACATCTCTTCCATGTGATCCATTCTTTCCTTTCCCATGCCTACCTTCAGTCACTTCTAGACTAGATTATTGCAAATGACTTCAGGTATTTCACCACTCCAGCACATACAATGAAGCCAAAGCAATTTTCCTTAAGTACAGGTCTGGCCATGTGGTTTCTCCATTCTGCCAATTCCAGTACCTTCCTGTTTTCTCTAACAACTGGAGTTCTTAACCTTCTGTTGTGTCATGGACCCCTTCTCGGAATGTTTCTAAAATCACAAAATTAAATACATAGGATTACAAAGGAATAGCTGTCAAAATATTAAACCAGTTCGCAGACTCCAGATTAAGACCTGTTCTCAGGAATATAATAAAAGCTCTGTTTAACTTTTAAACTGTACGTAGCCTGGCCTAACCTGTCTTTCTACTCTCATTGGATGTAACTTCCCCCTCATACCTGTGATCCTGAAAAACAGGCCTTCTTTTACTCATTCACAGCTCCTATCCACCTCTATACTGGCTATGTGCCCTGGCCTTGCATCTGCCTTGTAGAATTCCTCCATTTCCAGCTCAGTTAGCATCTTCTGCTTTGCACTTATTCTACATGTGTGTGTGTATATGTATATATATATATATGTATGTATGTATGTATGTATGCATGTATGTATTGTTATGCAGTGTGTTTTACATGGACTTAGTCTCCTCCATTAGCACGTAAACTTATTTCTTCCTGCTTTGTATTTACATCCCTGGCACCCTACACATGATAAGTGCTTAATAAATATTTAATTAATGACGTGAATGACATCCCCATAGGTGGAATCAGTTGGTTAAGATGAGGCAGCATGCTTCTTACTAATGATCTCAGCTCCATTCTGTTTTTGTGGGGTGTCCTCTTTCTGGACAAAGGTCAACAGGGAATTCTTCCTGGGCCGTGCAGCTTGGACGAGGTTCTGGTTTTCCTCATCTTACGTTCACTTCAACTTTCAATTCAGTTTCATTCATTTATGAATCCAGACATTTACGCATGAGGCCTCTTGTGCTTGGGTTTGGGATACAGAGAAAATGCTCTGAAAGAACTTCTGGGCTACTCAGGGGAAAGTCAATTTAAATACACAGGCTGGAGAAACTGAAATAAAGGCAGAGGTCTGGGCAGAGTGCTGGGAGAAGTTGGGGCACAGGGTGGGGGGATGGGCAGGGAAGCTTTGTAGAGTATCCTTAGTATCTGAGAAACTTCACTTGAAGGTGATGGTGGTGATGCTAAATCATGTGAAGATACAGGTGATGATGTAGTCCATTTTCAGTAGAACTCTGAAGGGGGTAGTATGTGGTACGTCTGGACAGGTGTATTGGAGTCAGGTTGATAGGTACTGGGGGGCCACTGAAGTTCTTCAGCAGTGAAGTGCCAATAGTATAGAGATGGGGGGCTGGGTAATGGAGGCAGAGCAGGGCAAGGCCAGTAAAGACAAACAGCATGGAGACCTACTCGGGCCCCATGTGGCCCGAAAAGCAGAATCCAGAGGGAGGGCAGCGAATGTGTGCTGATAACTGGTCCAGAAGTGTCCTCAGAGCCGACAGGCCTGTTGGGGCCACATGAGTGACTGAAGTTTAAAGCCCTGAAAGATTTCTTCCTGTTCGTTTCATTGTTTCTTCCACAGGACTCCTGCCTCTAGGATACTTCTGGCCTCACCTGACCCAAGAAGATACTTACGTTCCCCCTTCATCCTGAGAGCCCCACACCCTGCTGCCCTTTCTTTCCGGTGAAGACAGACTGGATTATGCAGAATCATGTGCCAGACAGGTCAGCAGGCATTGCCTCCACATCAGAAAGTAGCCCTTGATCCTCCATTCGCTGCTTCCTCACTCCTAGGAGGATGTGTTTGGACCAGCCTGGTATCTATCACACACCAGACTGTGGATGAACTGTGAGGTCACTGGTCTCAGACACCCAGATTATAGAACCTGGGGCCAGGTACCGAGACCAGAGCTACAGTCAATTCAGGGGCACAAAGATGAAGTAGATGACAGCTCATTGGCTATGACTTAGAGAGGCCAACTGCTCCTGAAGAGCCAGTGTGGAGGAATCATAAGCGTCTATGTGGGTGTGTCCCTGCCCCCCCCCCCCCCCCCCCCCCGTGTGTGGCTATTTAGAAAAGCATTCTCCACAAACACTGATTGCACAGTTGAGTTGGGAAATGAAAAAGGCCAGGGCTGGAAGAGGACGTTGACAGGCACTAAGTAAGGTGATAGGGGATACAGGTGAACACTGGATGTGAAATGTTAAATCAGCAAACCTTGAAGGAAGGCACAACTTTGGCCAGTCTTTCCAGTAAGGAGATTTAAAAGATGGTTGTGGAGTGAGGCTAGTGGAAGAGAAAGGGAGACTGGGAAGTGTATCCCCTCCACCCTCCAGCCCCCACATCCCCTCTATGCTTGATACCAAATTCTCTTGTCCATCCTTACTTCTCAAGACGTATCTCCCCCAGCAGACTTGGAAGCTTTTTGAGGACAAGGACTGTTTTGTCTTTGTATTTCCAGTACCCAATACACTGGCTTCTGCGAGTGCTTAATAAATGCTTATTAAATTGGACTACTACTTGTGCCTCATACTGCAGCTGCCTTCCGGTGTGACCTCTGCCAGTGAGCAGCAGAAAGGGCTATGTAGGTACTGTAATGACAGCAGGAGAGGGGGTTCCCTCCTTCCTATCACTCCCCTGCTCCCCCCTCTGTGCTCATGTCTGTGCTTGACAAGCCTGGGGCAGGAGGTGAAGAATGGATTCTGACTGAAGCTCCAACCCAGCTGTTTCTCCTGAGCAGAAACCCAAGGTAAGGTGCCCACAATAACCAACAAAGCACTTTATTTCAGATAGAAATGTCAGTCTGCTGCCAGCTTCTGCCAGCAGTCCAGAGGCTTTGGGGGCCCTGACAGCACTAGAAGGGTTTCTCTTTGTTAGTAAATCAGAGATGACAAACTCTGTTGGGGAGAAGTAGTGACTGCTAAGAGCATGGCCCTCGTCTGGAGGGCACCGAAGGCTATGCTGGTGGGGGACAGTTTTGTCCAAAATTTACTTTAACCAAGTAAACAGTAGGCAGCAAGTCACCAGAGGCAAGCACCTGCCTTGCCGACCTTGATAACAGTACCCTGAGATCATGGAAGCAGTCGAGTCCAGTGTCCTGGAGGCAAGCGGTGAATGGAAGGTCCTTGGGAGGACAGAACAATGCTCTCAGATCTGGCTCAGAGGGGGAAGATGCAGGGTGGCCAGGGCACTGTGAAAAACCTCCTGAACAGTCCGCATTAGTTGTAACCGAGCAAACATCTGGCCAAACAGATGAGGCTGTGGTTCCTGCAGGGAAAGGAGGCCATTCCACACCCATCAGACCTAGGTCACTACTTCTCTCCCTTTTGCCACTGCTAGGGCAACCTACTTCTCCCTAAGAAAACCTTAGCGACCCCTCCAGCTGTTCTGGCCCAGATGTCAGAAATGAACTCACCCCAAGGATGTGCACTCGGTTATAGTAGGAGCTAAAGTCCATGCTCAGATGCACCAGAAACTTGCACACCTGGGAAGAAAAGTTGATAGTCTTACCCATATTCAGAAGGTGAGAGTAAGAAGTGAAGGGAGGGCAGGGATAGGAGCTGATTTTTTCCATCACTTTTTTTTTTCCTAAAAGAAAGGAACTCCTTGGCCATTAGGTCCAGACTTTATGGTCCCAGTATAGTTTGCCTAGGTATCCAGAACAGAACTGCCCCTGAGAAATAAACTACATCTTGTGCCAGTCTGCAGTCTGTGGAGAGCTGGAGGAATGTTTTCATTAATGTTTTATTAATGCACCCTCTGTGCACCTCCTGACAGTAGCCTCCCCACCCACAGCCATGGAGTGCCATACCGCCTCTGTGTTGGCTGTTATCCGGATTCCTGGACTCGAGACAGGAAGTTGTGCTGACTGGCTGAGCACTTCGGGAAAGGGGATGATGCCGTTGAAAAGCAGAAGCCACTCACCCTGTATGAAAAATGCCTTCATTTACTCGAGTTGCCATCAACTGGTCCAGCCTTGCTCCTCTGGACTAAACCCATCTCCTGGGACCCAGGGCTTGCAGAAAGCTTGGTCTGACATCTGATAGACTGAAGTTTAGTTGGGGGAATTAGACTGCTAGTGTGGGGATGCCATTTCTAGAGCCTTGAAGAGTGAACTAATGAGGCTTCAGTCAGGTTTACCCAAGAGTTCCATGTCTGTCTCTGTGCCCAAGCTCATAGGTGGCTTTGCACATACTTGACGTTTTCATATGAGTGCCTTATGACCCAGCCACTAGGTGACCACCTTGAGAATAGGAAACACAGGGCCCAGAAGCAGGCTCTGCAAACAGACTTGGCTAGCTGTCCTAATCCCCTCCTCATCCTGGTCACTCACCTCTTCTCGAAGCAAGGAGAAGTCCAGCTCAGACACATCAGGAAAAGCAGGATACAAACCTAAAAATAAGAAAGCTGTTAGGGACCTGCCACAAACACCTTTGGCCATCCGAGAAGTGGGATGTTTATAACAGCTCTAAAGGCTCTGTCCAGTTCAGGGACTCCTGATTTCTTCTGCCCCAACCAGGCTGAATGAGGTCCCTGCCCCCTGTAGCTTACCTTGCTCCACACCCCGATGATAGCCATCAAAGAGTGTGGCAAGCCGGGCACAGTTGTACATGACAAAAGCTCCACTCTTGGTGCCTTTGGTAGAGATGCTGGTGTCCTCCAGGTCCAAGGACATCTGTCAACAACATAATAGTCCCTGAACCCCAAGAACTCTTGTGTCTGGAGTCAGCCCCACCTCCCCTCTATAGCAAAAACCATATTTAGAATCAGGAGTTTCAAGCTGAAAAAGAGACCACCTCATCCGATGCCCTCATTTTGCCGAGGAGAAAACTCAGCCCTAGAGAGGTGATTTGCCCACTGGCAGGACTATAGCTTGTATCTCCCCTCCAATTCTCAGGCTTATTTCAGGGTCTTATTTTTACTAACCACAGCTTCCTCCCTGGTTAGGCCAGGAACACTCTAAGCAGACCCTAGACCAGAGACTTTTCACAGGCAACATGAAGAAATGGCATTATACTAACACATCCATTGATCCTGCTGGACTACCTGTGCATGGGGAAAGCCTTGCCCTGACCCACAGCATGGCAGCTCCCATATCCTCTCCACTTCGGCCTCCCAGGGTCCTCAACACTTGCCGACAGTTGTGTGCTAGCCAGGTCTTACCTGACTTCGATGGGCTGTGCTTAGCATCTCAAACTTGACTGCAGCAGAAGTGAGAGCCCCAATGATTTCATTCCAGGTCTCACCTATGTAGAGTGCAAAATTCATGACACATTAGTCTAAGGGAAATGTTTGCTTCTCTCCTCCCAGATGATGCTCTGTTATCTCTCTAGTCCCTTTTCCCTTCCCCAGCTCAGTCAGGGACACAGGAGACAAAACAGGATAACAAAAGTAAATTTGTTGGGGCAAAAAGGACAATTTATTCCACAGCCAAACAGAAAAGGTTTTCTGTATTGTCCATCCCTCATTTAATTCACAGATTATAGCTCAGACACAGCTAAGAAACAGGAAAGGCCCCACCAGTTCCCACCTTCCATCCTCTGGCTCCCACAACGACGAAGCATTACCCTGAACGAAGTCACCTCCGTACTTCAGCACTGAGGCCTCACGCATCTGGGACTGCCGGAGCCTGCCAGAAACAGCCCATCAGAAAATAAGATGCAGCTGTCCCCTTGGCCTAAGTCACCCCAGGAAGACCCTGTGTCTTAGCTATTTTGCCCTATTCTTTCCTTCATGGGCCAGCCAACTGACTTTCCAACCCCACCCATGTCTGCCCCCTTCCGAAATGGTGCCCAACTACAAAGTCTTCCTCAGAAAGTGATCTAGCCCTCAGCTGCTCCATGCCTACTCACCTGTAGTACTGGAGAGCACTCAGTGGGGGAGGGGAACCCACAACTTTCACTGGTCCGCAGACAAGGTGCTTCTGAAAGAGGGGGAATCACATGGTAGAGTCCCCAGATGGGTCTGGAGATAGCTCTTCCCCAACCCTAACTGCTCAGCTTGCAGTGTATAGCTGGAGGCCAGTGCCCCAGGCATGAACCTATAGTCAATCACAAGGCCCATCAGTTCTACCTCTTTGGCCTTCCCTCCTCCATCACAGCCCCATCCTAGCCTGGATCTCTTCACTCAGTCAATCTGGTCGACTGTAACAGTGCTCTGACTCATCCCCCTCCCCTAGTTTCTAGGATCATTATCCTATCCCCAATTTACCTGTGGAAAAAAAAAGTGAAAAGAGTAAGAGTATCCTAGGTGGCACGCACTGTGCTAAGTGCAAAAAGCAAGATGGTCCCTGCTCTCCAGGAGCTCATGCTCTAAACAGGGCAATTGTGCCCATGTGCCAGAATGTCTTCCTGAGGCACAGCTTTGGGTATCACATTTCCCTCACTGGCAGCCTTCTGGGGCTCCCGATTTTTCACCACATAAAGACGAAAGACGTGGAATTCATAACCCTCACCAACCTTCAGTCATCTTCCTTCTTCAAACACAGTTCCCACTTATCAGCTAGGCACTGCCCTGAATGCCTTCCCTGCTCTGCTTCCTGGTCCAGGTCCTTCAGTTGAGTTGGTGACAACTCACACTAATCAAAATCCTTAACCTCATCATACCCGGCCCTCTTCTCATCTCTTCACATTTAACACTTGGTTACATCAGTACCTAATACTGATATTTATAATCCTGTTTTCTTAAGTTTTGGCTTTTCAGCTGGACTGTGGTTTCCCCAGGTGTGGAGATCAGAGACCAGAGACCAGGACATTTCTGTATCCATAGCATTACAGATGATAGTAAATCAACAATGGCTTAGGGGCTAACTGCATGCATCATTGTACTCTCCCAAATGCTGGTGAGATATGGGCCACTTATGGCCCATTTGAGGTTCCATACAAAAAGGACCCAGTCCTAGCCTTCGGGGGATTTAAGGTCTGAGGACACATGGCCTGTAACACAGAAGCAAGAAAGATACACCTGAGAAGGCAGCAGAACACCTCTGTCCAATCAAAGATCTGTGTGTGTGGGTCTGCAAAGGTGGAGAGGGAAGTCCAAGTTCCACAGGTGTTTGAGTGAGGTCCATTACTAACCTGTCTGGAAGGGGCATTGGCATCCACCAGTCTCCAGAGAAGGTCTACCTTCTGCTGCTGGAATGCTTCCTCACAGCTCCCCACATGAACCACGGAACAGGCCTCACCTCTGGCCAAAGACTCAGCCTGCAAGAGGTAGGTACAAGTATTTGAACCCAAAATGAAGTACCAAGAGAACAAATGACTTGTTCCTAGTCACAAAGCTAAGAAGTGATAGAGCCAAGGCTTGACTCAGAGTCCAGGGCTCTTTCTACTTTGCCACCCAGCCTCTCAGAGAGGTCAGCATCACTGTTGGCCTCATGTGCCTGGCACAGTTCCTGACACACAGCAGGTGCTTAATAAATGTTTCTTGGTTGACTGGCCCAACCCAGACCAGCTCAGGTGATAGCAAGGAGAAGAGGGGTGAGGGGGAAGAGACATTTACACACCTCACTGTGACTCAAGGGGAGATTCCTGAGAAAGTGCTGGGCAGCCTCTTGGAGCTCAGTCAAGGCTCCCAGCTGATCCTCAGTTACTACAGGGGAAAGGAAGAGAAGGAAAGAGTTGAGAGCAGCACAGGACTGGCGTTTCTCTTCAGCCCAATGTCCTTGGAGCTCTCCCTCCCCCAAAGGTGACTTCTTAGCTTTTACCTAAACAGATGTCCAAGTTTGGGTCAAAGCCTTCCAGGCCTGGCTGCTGCTCCAAAAACTCTTTCAAGGATACTTTGCACACCACTCCAGGAGGTAAGTCTTCAGTTGGGCCAGCAGTGTGATCTCTAAGAACTTCCTTCAATGCTCCAGTGGATTCAGGGGCTGAGGATGTCTCAGAAGCTGATGGCCAGCTGACTTTCAGATGCTGCAGGAAATCCCTGAGCCCAGGGTCCTGTACAGTTGGAACCTGGTAAACAGTCACCCTGTAGAGCAAACAGGGACCCTGAATGTACTGCACCAATACCAGAAACAGCCAATAACCCAACAGTCTCCTCAGAGTTTCAGACTCACACTCCTGTGGGTCCTTCACATTCACCATGTCCTAAAGTGAATTGAGTGTTTTCATCTACAAACACTGAAACCTGTCCATTCTTCACACTTCTCTATTAATAACTCCACTAATTACCCAGTCACTGGGATTCGAACACTCAGAATGGCCTCCTGCTTCTCCTTCACCCTACACCCAAATTACAAAAACTGGACTAAGATAAGTCCACGGTCTAAGTGAATTATATATCAAGGTGGACCTTTTTAAAGATCTATGGTAACACTGGCTCATACTTCCACATGCAGCTTGAGGGTTTACTCGGTACTATCACTCTAGAGGATAGATAACAACCCAGTTAGGAATCCAATGAAAACGAGACTGACGGAGATCAAGCGGTCTGCTCAAATCAACACACAATGAACAAGTTGTTCAATCAAGGTCTTCAACCTTGAAGACCGGGCCTATCTTCACAACTCCAAGTAGTCTTTCCTTTAAAGCTTCCATTAGCTGACGAATAATCATTATGCAGCTGAGTTAACAGCTTTTGCACTGACAACTTTATCCACAAGATTTCCTAACTTCGTTATTCTAAATTCTCACTCCACTGTCATGGATCACGCCCCCTCCGCAGCGCAGTAAAGTCAGTAGCGAGCGGCCAGTCTAACGACAAGCCTACTTCTGGGCTGGCCTCTTCCAGCCAGCCTGGCACTGTCTCCTCCGTGCCCTGGCGAAGCGGCCAGTCTAACGACGAGCCTACTTCTGGGCTGGCCTCTTCCAGCCAGCCTGGCACTGTCTCTCCTCCGTGCCCTGGCGAAGAGTGGGGGTCCGCACTTACACGGAGGGGCGGTGATGGCATCTAGCATCTTCCTTCCCATCAGTGCCCTAATACCAAGTGGGGTAGGGGACGAGCGGGCAACTTCCAAGTGGGAAAGGCCTGCCAACTTCCTTCCTTTTGTCTTTAACTGAATTGCTTTCCAGAAAAGTCTTGGGCAGCCGCCCCCCGCGAGCCCGCCCCTCCGAAGGCCGTCTCTCAGGCGGACTCACCCGCGCGTCCGCAGGGCCTGGGCCAGGTGATCCGCCACCAGGACGGCTCTCAGCTGGCTCAGGCTGAGGGCATCCGGGCCCTTGGGAGCATGCAGGGCCACGCAGTCCAGGATGACGCCGGGCTCGGAGGCGGGGGCGGGCGGGGGCGTCACGTAGCCCTGCGGGGCGCTCAGGACGCGCTCGAAGACGGTGGGCCTCTCCAGCTGGAGCGCCAGCCCGGCCTGGGTCTGGGTGCACTTCTGGATGGGGGGCACGCCCGGGCCCTCCAGGGCTGCGACGCCATCGAGGATGTCCTTCGGCACCTAGGGAGATCAAGGGGAGGGACAAGGAAAGCCTCGCGCACGCCCTCCGCCCTCGCCCGGCCGGGGGTCTTGGGGAAGCTGAGGCGCGCCGAGGCCCGCCCGGGGATGGGCCCCCGGCCCCCGGCCCACCTGCCCATCCCCGAACAGCGCCCGCAGAGCGCCGCGGGGCGCCAGGAAGTCCCGGCTGCGCAGGTTCCTGGCGCTGTTCTCCTTGAACCACACGGAGCCGCCGGGGCCGGCGGAGGGCGGCGGGGGCCGCAGGGCCGCGTTCAGGGCCCCCAGAGTCTCTCCCACCCCGAAGCGCCCGGTCGCCATGGAGACCGGAAGGCGGAGGGCGGAAGCGGAAGCCAGCGCCTCGGGCGGGGCCGGAAGCGGAGCAGGCGCGGAGACGGCCACGTGGCCTCCAGCTTCCCGAGCCGGGCTGGGCCGCGAGCACGTGGCCAGCGGGAGGTGGGGGGGCGCTGGGCGGAGCCGGGGGAGGAGGCGGGCCCTGACCCGCACGGCCCCGCCCTCCGCAGGGGGGCACTGAGCCGTCGGGCCGATCCACACGAGGTGCGGAGACCACCCCGCGCCCATCCCGGGGCGGCGAAAATCAAGGCGGAGCCCCTTAAGAAAGGGAGGGCGGAAAAGCCCGCGTGGACGGGGGCTCGGGCAGGGCAGCGCCCGTCCGGCTCCTGCCTCCCTCCGCCAGCCGAGCGCCAGCGTCCGCCCGGACCCCCGCCGGGCCTTCGCGTGCCTTTTTAACGGCCCAGGTAAAGCTGAGCTGGACAGGACAGGACACCGGACCTCCCGGTCATGCCTGGATCGGGCAAGGCCCAGACCACCCTGGAGCTTGGATGGGCCGCCAGCAGCGCGGGGCCGGATGACCCGGGACGCTGGATTAGCAAAAGCTGCCTGGGAAGCAGAACTCAGGAGCTCAGTAAGCGGGGAGGAAAGTGACGCCACCTCCACCTCACCAACGACTGACCGAAGCACGTGGTCAGCGGTTTGAATGTCTGATCATGGGGGTGGCTGGGGGGAAAGAGAAGCCTGTTCAGCGTTAGGTCTGTTTGCTGTCGGACCCTGAAAACCTAAATGTCAGACTGAAACATTCCGCATTCTTTAAAATTAGAATTTTTCTTCCTTAAGCCAACGCTTTGGCAAGGAATTCAGGCAGGGCCCATGGGCCAAAAAGTTTGTCTTCTAAACATGCAGGGCCTGAAAGAGACCAAACACGATCCTGAGAGAAAGTTAGCAACCATACTTTATTTTCCAGCATTTTACAGTATAGAAAAAAAATGTGATTTTAAGTAATTAGGATGGCCTGGGTTACTTTGGGCCCCCTCTGCTTCCCTCCTTATTCCTGCCTATCCAAGCCCGGGGTCCCACCTTTTGTCCCAAGGTTCTTGGAGAAGGCCTATTCCTCCCCTTTCCCAATTTTATGGCTCTTCAGATTCCCCAATTCCTTTCCCAAAAACCCAGCAGAGGTCTCTAACGTTGGATCACTCATTTGAAGACCGGGATTTGAATACTGACTGTGCTACTTGTCTCTCAGGGCCTGGTTCCTCTCATGTAAAACGAAAGGGCTGAACTGAATTGGCTTTATCTGTGATTTAGAGTTGGAAAAAGCCTGAAGAGAATTTCATGTTACATTCTCATTTTAAAAAAAAATTCTTCTTTTTAACCTTGGAGCAGCAGACTGCATTAGTGGATAGTGTTACAGACCTGGAGGCAGAAAGTTGTTGTATCTGTCTTTTTGTGAGCCCCTTTGGAGTTTTCTTGGCAAAGATACTGAAGCAGTTTGTGATTTCCTTCTCCAGCTCATTTTCCAGAAGAGGAAACGGAGGCAAACAAGCTTAAATGACGTGCTCAGGATCACACAGCTAATAAATGTTTGAAGGCAGATTTGAACTCAGGCACTGTGACCGGCCTAAGTTTCTTCATCTATAAAATGAGCTGAAGAAGGAAATGACAAAGCCCTCCGGTACTTTTGCCAAGAAAACCCCAAATGGGGTCATGGAAGACTCAGACATGACTGCAAGCCAACAACAAGTTTTCACATCATTCCTTCCCAAACAGCATCTATCCCTCTCCTAGCCAGTTGTTAACAAAGATTCCAAAGAGGGAAGAAAGGTAAGAAAAATGACAATGTAAACGACATTTCACACCCAGAGTTTCCCACAGCTGCAAGTCCCTTCACCTCTTCTCTTGGAACCTCCCATTTTGTAGATGAAGAAACTGAGGCTCTGAAGGGGAAAGGGACTTTACCAGAGGTCACACAGGCGGGACAAGGGAGTACTCCAAATAGGAATGCTAGACAGCTAACAGGGTAAGCCCAGAGGCCAGGAAGACCTCCTGTAAGCCAAGGAGGCAGAAGCTGGCACCTGGTCCTTCTCTGAGATCCTCTGCAGGAATGCTTGGCACTTTAGTGACGGATCAGGTCCCTGAACTCTGCTGCTCCACAACTAGCTTTTGTCTGTCAGCTTTTCAAATACCTAATGTTATTTTAGGTTACACTGGGAAGCAGACTCTAAAATGAAGGATCACAATGTTAAGCCTGTCGTCCTCCTGTCAGAGGCGTGCATCCTATGTTGCCTTCAGATCTGAGAGGCACATTTTTAAGGAAGCTTGGACTGGGATAACTGGGGATTTCCGTAGCCTGGTGGGGGGAGGAGGGTCAGGGGAACACCTGGAGTGTTTGTAGGACAGGACCTCTGAGGCCTCTGATGAGTAAGAGCCTCACCCAGTGCTGAGCTGTGGTGGCTTTCTTTCTGAATGTTCAGTTTCCAGAGACCCTGCCTGCAATCCCACTTCTCTTTTCACTTCCTGAGTCTACCCTTCAGGCCTCCATTATCCCAGTGCAGAGCTCTCTCCACCACTCACAGCCAAGAGGTGATCTGAGAATTCCTGCTCACGCCAGACCAACTACTGACTGTCTGCAGTGACAGGAAGAGACCCGCCAGCTCAGAGGGAGACAGACTTTCAGATCTGGCCAGTGGCATAGGCCACCTTGCCTTCCTCTCTGCCAGAGTCCATTCCCTCTGGTCTGGCTGCTACAAGACTCAAAAGAAAATGGGAGAGGAGCAGTATGCTAGGTTCATAGAGAGATCTGCTGTCTGGAACTATTCATCCTGGGGGGGAGGGGAAAGAAGGGAAGGCAGGAATGATTGCTGAAACAAAGATGTCTTCTCAAGGGCCACAGTGAAAGGTAAACCCATTGCAGGCAGCTGAGGACTCAAAGCACCTCGGAGAGGGGATTGGGGCAAGAGGCACTCCTTACAACAGTGCCTCACTTGGTACCTACTCCTGGAATCCCTTCGGGAGGCGCCGAAAGGGCATTGGACAGACACGATATGCCCGATGGCTTCTTGGCTGTCCGCTCAACGGGAGTGATCGTGTCATTCCAAAGCGCTTTCTATCCAGTCCTTCAGGAGAGCCAGTGGCACAGGCAGTCCCACACATGCCCTCCATCCCATTTGCTGCATTTTGCCCCAAGGCTCCCTCTCCCTTTGTTTCATCATGCCCAGGAGTCCCTGGGTTCCAAAGACTGCTAAACACCTTTACTTTGAAGGAAATTCTCTTCCCCCAAAATAGAGGGAACTAGCTGAATAGAGAACCAGCAGTTTTTCATCCTGAATCAAGGCAAAGGAGGGGCTCTTATGAGCCATGGACATTTCTACCTGTAATAGCCCCAAATGTCTGACACTGGTCTGGGCCTACCTGGGCTTGGGGGCAGGGCAAGGGCAAGGAAGCTGAAGTCTGTGCCAGGCTGTACTCTCTCTGGTCCTAGTGGCCCTGCTGAGGCATCACTGTTGGGGTGTCTCTCCAAGCTCACTCACTCACTCTAAAAGCCTATGGGTTTTAACATAAAACAGAGACCTCTGGGCAGGTTATGATAGGCCCCCAAAAGAATAAAGGCCTTGTTTCCTTTCCCTGAACTACTTACTGTTATGAGCTATACAGAGTATGCTAGGAAATGGGATTCAGTTACCAAATGGGGAAGCAGCCCCAGAATTGGCCTCCCCCAGCAGGAGGCTCATGTAGACTCTACTTGAATCTCAACTGGTGTGATGTGAAAATGTCAAGTTGGGCAGAAATCTAATACTTTCAGGGCTTTTTGTAGTGAGGACAGCACTCTGTCAACCTTAAAGGGCAATCCCTCCAGGAGTTATTATTAGTAAGGCCTCTCTTCCAGCTGTAAGGGGCATGTGAGGCCCTCCGCTGGGGGGCAGGGCCACGCAGGAAGCTCACCCACATCAGCACCACAGCTTAGCCTGCTGGGCAGCCAGTCACAGCCACTTCAAGGCCAGCAGCTGGGGACTGCTGCTGCCGAACCCTGAGGCAGTTGGAGTGGTTTTTTCCCCAGGAAATGAGACATTATCTTTAATGAGCAGAGAAGTCCTGGGGCCCAAAGAGGGGCCAAATGGCCTATCTTCAGGGGAATGAGGGAGCTGGGCATCTCCTTGCATAGGAGAGTAAGGCCAGGCTTGGCAACTGGCTCTTTCCCACCTTGGGCTCTTCAGCCTAAAAGAGCCCAAAAAAGGTATGAAGGCAGCTTGAAAAAGACCTGCTGAAAGGTACCTGCTGAAGGCCCCAGAGCGGTGGGAATAGCTGAAGAAAGAGGAAGTTGGTCCCATGCCAAAACAGTGGGTCCCCTCATCTTCAATGTGGCAACTTGCTCCCCGCCTCCCTCCATGGGACAGGCAGTGTCTTCTTCCCATTTCTTGCCTTAGGAAACTCCCTGAGGGAAGGAGGAAGTAAGGACTAACCATTGCACAGGGAGAGAGATACTCACCTGCCCTGATCTCAGTGAAAGGGGATTGGGCTGGGAGTACAAACAGCCGCTGCCACGGAAGGAGATGGGAAAAATACGAGCTTGAGGGTTCAACAAAGATACCCTGAGAATCCCATTTGGTTTGGAAACACTCTTCTCTCAAGCTGGTCCCCTGTCTTGCTCATCAGGCTGCCCCAATAACTAGTCCCGGTGGCACCTGTGGCAGACAGTTCCAAGTTGTAACTGACTCTACGCTGTTAGCAAGCCAGTGAGAGGGCAAGCAAGGACCCTAGAGAGGCACTTCAGGCCCTGTCAGAGCTGGCCTAGGAGGGAAGCCCAGCTGGTGTAGACAAGAATCTCCCATCCTAAAGAAATCGAAGTGACTTGAGGGCAGGCAGTGCCTCAAAGGTCAACTCTCCTCCAGCACTTGGCCCCTAGACTGGGAGGACAAAGGGCATGGGGGAGGAAGAGAGATGGAGATCCCACAGGTGCCCAGGCAGGAGAGCAGGGAACGAAATCCAATCGCAGCTGGAATGCTCTGGAGACAACAGCTGCTTTTGGGATTCCGTTGCCCGCTGTCAAGCTGTTGGAGACATTTCAGCCCCTGGGGGCCCCCAGGACCCCAGTGGCATGGGGCATCATGACCTGGCACTTACCATAGCACAGACAGGCCTGGCTCCTGCCTAGCTTCTCCATGGCAGTGAGGGCTCTGAGAGTAAAGCTCTCCTGGCTGTATGAGGAGACCAGTTCCCAATACCATGGGGGCCTGCCTCTCCTTTATCCCAAGACCCCTGCCCTCCTCCAGCCCCTCACTGGGACTGGTCTCCCTTTGGTGTTGCCTTGTAGCAATGGCCCAACTCTGCTTGGGAGGGAGTTCTCAGCTGTCACACACACCACAGGCCCCACTCCAGCTGAGCCAACTCCGGGAAGATAAAGGAAGAGGCACCTGGTGAAACCGAGCCAAAGCAGGAGGGAAACAAAGCAGTCACCTGTGGCTACAGAAACAATGGGGGGGGAGGGAGAAAACTAGAGGAGGAGGGGCAGGAAGATGGGGGTGGCCCCTGGGACCTGGGGCCTGAAAGAGGGAGCCAGGAAATCTGAGCTGCCTCAAACCTTAATCCGGTTTAGGTCAGGAGAGGCTCTCCCCCTGGGGATTATGATCAACACAAGGAAGCTGCTGCGGCTCCAAAGGGCCTGCCCACAGAGCATGCTTCACCCTGCACCCCAAACGTAAGGCAAGGGGTCTCCTCTGGAGAGGCAGACCATTTCAAACAGGGAACCGAATCAGGTCTGGGCGCTAGACATACCACTCCCTTGGCCTGAAAGAAGGCCAACCTGTGAGTCCCACACTAATACTTGAAGTCTTACAATAGAATTTCCTCACAATGATCTGGTGAGGAACTGGAAATCAAGGATCCTTCTTTGCAGACAGGCTCACGAGGGGGCACTGGGCAAGGTCACCTAACAAATGTTGGAGCCAGGATCAAACTCAGTACCTGACTCCATCCAGTGGGTTATTTCCACATTGAGACACCAACCATTGAGTCCCCAAGTTCTAGTCACTGCTTGGCTTGGAGGAGGACCTCTGAGAAGCAACCAAGAAGGAAATGAACCTTGGACAGAGCACTGTTGCTTGTCTGAAAGAAACTAGGCCCTGGGGCTGCAAGGAGAGAGGAAGTGAATCCACTGAAAGCAGAGGCAGCCTGGGGGTGGGGGTAAGGGTAGAAAGGAGGGAAGGTGGGGGAGGGAAGCCTCGTCTATCTCCTGGGGGCATTCTGGAGGTCAGAACCAGCAGCCCAGGATTCTAGGGGAAAGGGTGAGAAAAGCCTGGGAGACTGGTTTTTGGAATCTGACCAGCCATGGAAATTAGGTCTACTGGGCTACATATATATAACTCGGGGGCCTCCATGGAGGTGCAGAGGAAGGAGGCTGGAAATTACCTAAGAACAGAAAGCTTCTATAGGAACCTGGGTCTTTCTACCCAACTAAAGATCTTCCTCTTTATGCCAATCATAGGATTCAGGACTGGAAGGGACCTTGGAGATCATATAGCCTAGACTCATTTTACAGTTGAGGAAATTGAGGCCCAGAACAAGAAGGGATTTGCCTAACACAGAATCCAAACCTAGCTCCCCATGCATGGAACGCCCTCCTTTCCACTCCTCAGAGATTTCCTATCTTCTCCCGTTGAGCTCAGGTGCCCTTTTCTCCATGAGCACTCCCTGATCCCTTTCCTCCTAGACCACAAAAATCCCCATCATCACCACTACCCAAGTTACTTTATAAACACCACTTATTTATCTGTATAGATACTATTTCTCCTGCAAGGTTCTTAGGGATAATATCTGCCTTCCCCCCTCCCCCCCATCCTTAATGCTTAGCACAGTCCCTGACACTTGGTGGGTGCTTGAAAAAGTAAGGCTTGTTCACTGACTTCAATCCTCTTTATTGTACACCCTCTACAAGGCTAGGGTACCTACCCTCCTTAACCCTGACTTCTACAAGTTGTAACATTTCCCTAGAAGGTACCTAGGAGGTACCCTATGCCCACCAGCCTACTGCACTGGCAGCATCAGAGCAGAGAACCTAGTGAGGGGGCCAGGTCCCCCCTGTCTATCCTAGGGCAAGGTAGAAGAAGACAGCACTCACCCTGAGGATACAAAGTGAATTCAGATTTTTTTCTAATTTCTCCAAAATTCAGTTGAAAAGGTCATATTTGTGCTTCATTCCTTTCCTATCAAGACACTGAGTGGTTAGTTATGCAGTTGAAAATAATGCTAGAATTACCTGATAGTTTAAGGACTTGCCTAGGTGACCCCCAGTCAAGACATTAAATCCTTATCTATCAAAAAGGCTGTTATGAGAAAAGCATTTCATAAAATATAAGCTGTACTGGGGGTCAGATGTCTAAAGTCCTCTCCCTTTTTCAGAGCTGGCTATAAAAGAGGGCCTCAGGCCTCTCTCTGTGCTAATACAGGCCTGAACCCCAAACTGCCATGCCAAGGCCCCCACTGGATGGTAGCATTCTACAGCTAGATTTGGGTTCTAAAAGCAAATCAATCTCTCTGGGTTTCCACTTTTCTCATTTGTAAAGTGAATGAGTTAAAAGTAAGTAAGTAAGCATCTAGATTTCTTCCAGCTCTAATCCTTTGATCTCTATCATACTTCAGGATGCCAGGGAGGCCAAAGGGAGCACCACTCTTGTGGCTATGAGGTCCCATCTTACTGGGGGCCTGCAGGAAGCTCAAAGCATCAGTCTCTGGAGTTGAGGGCAGGGAGAGAGGTGCCTGAGGAGGAGATCAGATGTTTTACAGAAGGGTCTAATTACACACTCCCGATTGTTATGTGGCTGTCACCTCCTGCTTCCCACAGCACAGAGTTTCTAGTAACCCTTCCCTGCCCAGGCTTACAAAGACCCAGTCATATGTAGGCTAACCATGAGGTCAGGCTATGGCCTTGGCCAGCTTGTGGCCTGGTGACCCCAACCCTAGGTCTGGGCAAGCCTGGATTCAAGTCCCCATGCTCCTGGGGCTGCAAGCTCTCGGCAGGATGTGAGGGCGAGAGCAGACGGGGAGGAAATGCTTGTGGGAAACCCAGGAGCCAAGAAGCAGGAATCCAAGGCCTGGGGAAATCCGAACGCATCCACCCACTCCGAGGGCAGCCTAGCCTCCCTTCTGCACGATGCCCGAAAGGGCAGCTCGGCTTCTGCCCCGGTCCCGGCCAGACCCGCCGGGCGATCCCGGTCCTAGGACGGCTCGGTGTCTCCGGGTGCGAGCTGCGCTGGGGCTGGTCACAGGGAAGGAAACTTTGGGGGACTTTGGGGGCCACCCAGGACCACAGGATGTGGGCGTTGGGCCCCCGCCTCCACCAGCCCTCTCCAGCCCCGGCCCTCCCGACCCTCCTACCGCTGCGGAGCGGCCCGGGCACCGGGAGCTCCTCGCCGTCAGCTCGGGCATCTGCAGCCTGCGGCTCAGGGCCGCCAGCCTCCTCCGGGCCACGGCCACATGGCAGTGCCCGGAGGCTCCGACCTGGGCTCCCCGCCCCGAGGCTCGGCCGGGTGCGGGCCGTCCGCTGGGACTTTCTTCCGCGCAGCCTCGGGAGGGATGCGGGGGGGCGCCGCAGGGGTGGGGCAGGGGACCAGGGTCAGCCCGCGGAGGGGGTGCTGTGCAGTCGTGGGCTTACGGGGGAGGGTCCGGCGGAGGGGCTGGGCTCGGGACCCGTCCCGTAGACGGCCGACACAGCAGGGGCTCTGACGGGGCAGCGGCGGGGCACGCCTGGGGTGCGGGGCGGAGGCCCCCGGCCGGGGTCGGCCGCGCTCTGGAGTACAGGCTGGGGTCCGGGGCAGACAGATCGGGGCCCTCTTACCTGCTGAGGGCCCGCGTGGGGGAGCAGGGAAGTTTCCCCTCCGGTGGGGCCGGGCAGCCAGCTGGGGCGGGGGAGGGGAGGAGGAGGGGGAGGGGGAGGCGCACGGAGAGGCTCCGCGCCGCGCCCCGCCCCGGATGCGTCGCCAGCCGGACCCCTCGGCGCGCGGGGAACTCTGCGCACTCCCCCGTCTCGGGCCGCTCCAGTCTCCGGACCCTTTATAGCGGCGCCGCCCCGCCCCCCCCGCCGTGAGCCTCCGCCGCAGCCAATCAGCGCGTGCCCAGCCTCCCTCTGGATTCCGCCCCGCCCCCACGGCCGCCGGAGCGGAGCTGGGGCTTCTGGGCCGCGGCCCAGGCGGAGGGAGGAAAGGCGAGAGGGAGGGGCGGCTCTCCTCCGCCCCACTGCCCCCTCCCCCGCTCCGGCGGCGGAGCCGCCCCCTAACGGCCGAGTCTCCGACGGTTGGGAAAGTTCCAGGCCGCGGACGGGATTGGGCGGGGCTGCGGCATCGCTAGGCCCCCCCCCGGTCCCGGGGGCGTCCTGCCGCCCCCAGACCGCAGTGCCGCCCGCAGCAGCTGCCCCCGGGCGCTCGCCTCCCTCCCCAGCCCCAGCCCCTCCCCCGGGTCTCCCCCTGCCCCAGCCCGCGGACCCCAGTTCTGGGCCCGTGGCCGCGTTCCGCCGCGCACAGAGCTCCCCCCGAGCCCCCGCACGGCCACGCTCCGCAGCCGTGGGACCCCGGCTACAAATTCAGGGAAAGACTAGAAAATGAAGCTTGGCCAGAAAATCTTCAGTTAGTGTAAGGCCCCCGAAAGTTTGTCTTTTCCGAGGAAATGGAGGGGAGGGCAGGTCACTGCTCTGTACTGGGAGGAGATGAGGGTGAAAAACTAGAGACTGGATCCAGAGAAGGCTTGGTGAGACCCGGGGAGAATCCTAGCGTTTTAGAAGGGAGGAGGGCGTGGCAGTGCCAGTGTGAAGGGGGCAACGCGGGAGGCAGTGGGGATGGTGGGAAGTGCCCAGGACTCGGTCTAAAAGAGAGCCCTTGGAACCTCCCCTCTCCCACTCTAAGGAAGGGCTTTCTCTTTAAAAAAGAGAATAAAATGTGTACCACTCATCCCTTAGGACTGGGTAGGGAAGGCACTTTAAAAATCACTAGAAACAAGCTGATATGAGCAGGGCTGTTGCTGTGGTGCCACCACCAACAATGACTAGGATCGTGACAGACTCAGTAAAAGTAGCTTCTCATGCCTCACCCGCAAACGGGCACAGAACAAGAAGGGGTCCTGCGAAGGGGTTGGGAGGCAAAAATAAGACAATTTTTTTTGCCCCAACGAAGGCATTCAGGTGCTGGTAACAAAACAGAAAGAACCGTGGCCCTGGCCCAGTGCCCCTCCCCTTCCCTCCTCCCACAGCTGGTGCTTCTTGGCGAACTTGATACCTGAAAACTGATCGGATTAGCCAGGTCCCCTTTCTGCCGTGGCCCAGAGCCAGCTTACAGGTGTTCAGGTCCCTCCCTCCCTCTGCTTTCCCACAGTCCCCTCACATTCGACTTCTCCTGAGTCCATTGCTTTCTGTGCTAACTTGTAACAGCCTGGCCAACATCACTTTGATGGGACTTGCCTTTAGAGCTACAGTAGCCTCAGAACCGGGGTTGACTATCAGTCTCTTTAGCGTCTTTGTAACTGCTGGTTACAAATTCATCTTCCAAGAGGCCAAGGCTAAACCCCTTGGCATGTCCTTCCTTGGTCTTTATTCCTATTCTCAACTGAGGAACAGTCTGTCTAAATGAGGTGCTGGTGAGGCATGGTAAGGAAATAGGCAGGGGCTTCTAAATGATGCAGTATACCACTCCTTTACTCAGAGATTTTCATCTTCAGTAGCTTTCTGTTGATGTTAGTACACGAGAAATACCACTGGATTGGACATCACAAGATTCATTTGTGTCTTGGCTCTATTTGGATTCACTCTATAACCTTGGACTGTGAACTTCATCTGTCTGTGCCTGAGTTTTCTCATCCTTATAAATGGTTTAGAGTCTGGGAAACCTTTGACCTCAAGGCCACATGTGGCCCTCTACATCCTCAAGTTCGACCCTTTGACTGAATCCAAAGGTGAAATTTGGATTCAGTCAGAGGGCCAAACTTAAGGTCCTCGAGGACCACATGTGGCCTTGGGGCCAAAGGTTTCCCACCCCTGGTTTGGACTATCAAGATTCCTCTTCTAATTCTAACATTCCCTTGATTCCTAGCTGGACTGCTAATCCGGGCATTCAAGGACCTCTGGAATCATGCTTGAACCCAACATCCCAGCCTTACACTATTCTCTCCAGCCCTTCCATCTACTCTGTACACATTTTGTATTTGTCTATGTCTGTGTCTCCATTAGTTAAGCTGATTCACAGGGAAATAATGGATATAATGAATGTGTGTGGGAATTGAGTGAACCACACTGATTCCATCTTATGACTCAATTCTGGACCTAGCTCAGTTCCCTTTTTAATTATGGGCCTTGTTCAATTTTTGTCTTGTGATAAAACTTTATTGCATTGTTTGGACCTAGCCCTGTGTGGCTGGGAAGCTGGACCACCTCTTAAAGTCCCTTAACTAAGAACCTAGGTCATGCTGACCAGAAACCCATGAGATCCAAAGATTGATAGATGGAATTTTCTCACAATTTTACATCTCAAGTGACCCTTAAATCTTATCTGAAAACTGGCTCCGTATTGGTTAATCAATTACTCTTTCCTGTTCCTTTGCTTAAATCTCTTCAAAGCCCAACTCAGACTCCATGTCCTCCATGAAGCCTTCCCTGATTTTTCCAGACTGCCAACCAAAGTGAAACTCATCTCTCCCTCAATATCAACTTTGAACCCTTTAGCAGGGTTTCTTTGAGCCACAGAATTTTAAGTTGGAAGTAACCTGCAAGGCTAACCCCAACCAGAAATAAAGAGTGCCATTACAACATATATGACAGGCATTCAGTCTTTGCCTAATGACCCACAATGAGACAGCGGGATCCTTGGCCTTCATATGTATGTGTTTACGTTCCCCCCCCTTTATGATTCTGACTGGAAAGCATCTTAAAAATCTTCTTAAAGACACCAGACGTTTTACTTTATAGCTGAGAAACTGAGGCCAGGGGCTGTGAAGTGACTTGCTTAATGCCAGGCCCCCCCCAATTTTCCCTCATTTCCAGCAGAGCAGGCGAGGGGACCCAGGTGTCTGGCTGAAGGCCTGGGGGAGCACTGGGAGAGCTCAGTGACACCTGAGCAGGGGAGGGGCCCCGGGTGGCGCCCGGCTGGCTGCACAATGCCCTGGGGCCTGGTGGGGGCCAAGCAGGCAGGTGCCCACCTTTCCCAGCGGGACACCTGAGCAGGGGCACAGACCGCAGGGTACCCCAACGCCCACGTCCCAGGGGCGCTGGGGGCCCTGACAGCAGGAGTGGGAGGGGGCATCGGTCCCTGGGGAGCTTGGGGGCTTCCTGGAGTCGCCAGAAACTTCCAACAGCTGAACAGAGCCTGGAGGGAGGGCGGGGTCCAAGGGCCGGAGACGCTGGCAGAGGCGAGGAGCGCGGTGGGCGGGCCTAGGGGGAGGGCCGCGCCGAAGGGGCGGGGCCGAGGCCGCGGGGCCCGCCTCCCTTGGCCGCGCGCGCACTCCGCCCCACGGCCAGGGGGCGCAGGTACTTGGGCTCCGCCTCGGCTCAGGGCTCGCGGCCTCTCCTGGCGCCGGTGCCGCCCAGTCCCGACTCGGGGCCTCTCCACGCACCAATGGCCGCCGTCGCAACCGCCGCGCTCCGGGGACTGACGCGCTCCGTGCCCGTGCTGAGACCAACTTCGGGGTGGTGAGGACAGAGCCCCTTTTGTCCCTCACCTAGCGACCCCCGAGCCGACCCCCGCCCCTTCCTCCCCGAGCCCACGTGACCCGGGCTTTAGGCGTGGCCTCGTGGTGACCCTGACCCTGCGTACGCTGCTTATCCTGACACCACGCGTGCCCCCTGACCCTAGCGCTTCCTGCGGCCCGTGACCGAGGCGTGTCCTGACACCTGGCGCTGGTGTCCCCCCGTGACCCCATGACCCCGCGCATGCCCTAACCGCGGTGCCCTCTGACCGTGCCGCCGCGGAGCCTGACCCCGTGAGCACGTGCACCCCGAGCTCCCGGGACGTCGCGGCTCGCTCCTTTCCGCGCGGTGCCCGTTTCTCGCCTGCGGTCACTCTCGCCCCCTCCCTCCTGCTCACCTTAAAGCCCTTCGGAGAGGAGGAGGAGGAGAGGAGCTCCGTCTGCGCACGGCGTCGTGAGGCCCGTGGCCCAAGGGAGGTGGCTGGGCCCTGGGCGCTGCCTCACCCTAGGCCTAAAGGGGCCAGGGTCTCGCAGGGCATCCTGGGTCATCGCACTCATCCTGATGACCATCTGGTCACTGGATCCAGATGGCTCTGGGGGCGAGCTGAGGCTGGTGACCCGCACGGTGCGAGGCCCGTCTTCGTTTCTCTGGGGCACGGTCTTCAGCAAGGAAGAACAAACGCACAAAGCCCTTTAAGAAATTAAATTTTGTGTTCAGGCTCACATTCTTCCTCTCAGTCCCCCTCCCCCCCTCCATTGAGAAAGCAAGAAAAATAAAAGTTTTATTAAAAAATGTGCATCGTCAAGAAAAACAGATTCTGAATTGGCTCCGTCCAAAATAACGTCCCGCCTGTCTTCCGAGCCCGGCACCGTCTGTCCGCCGGGGGCCAGAACCTGCCCCGGTCAGATTCCCGTTCCCGGACACTGGGCCTTCTGGTCCGAGCAGCAGCTCCGTCTGCGGCCCCCAGGCCTTCCTGCCTAGGGCCCTGGGCCGGACTGGGGCTGCTCTGCCACGCCCAGAAAGGTGCAACATTGTTGCCAGCGGAACCTTCCCCAGGGAGTCATCCCGCACCGCTTAGCTGTCCTTGCCCTGACCCTCGCTTCATCTGTACATCCTGACAGGTCTACTTCGGAGGGTCAGCGGCTCGTTCCCTCCCCTGTGAAAAGGGCCTCTCCTCGTATCCACAAATCTGACCAGGAATTTCCTTTTCCCTTCCCTTAAATTTGTGATGTCACCTTTTATGCCTAGATGACGTACCTACGCATTTGGAGCTCATCTTGGTATGCGGTGAGATGTTGGTCTCTACTGTTTCTGATCAGACTTTTCCGGTCTTCTGAACAGTTTTTATTGAATAGAGATGGCTTAGCTCAGTAGCCAGGATCTTTAAGTTTATGAAACACTAGGGTATTGTGTTCTTTGGCTTTATATAGATATATATATATTTTTCCCCCAATCTGTACAAAATGATCCTTTGGTAGTTTAATTGGTGTAGCACTGAATAAGTAATATTGTTGTTTTAATTATATCAGCTCAACTTAAGCAGTTAATATTTCTCCAATTATTTACGTGTCTGTGTAAAAAGTGTTTTTAGTTGTGTTTCTATCCTTCCTATGTGTGTCTTTGCAAGTAGATTCTCAGTTATTTTATGCTTTCTGTAGTTATTTTAAATGAGATTTCTCCATCTCTTCCTACTGGATTTTAATGCGGATGAGGGTTTATTTTATATCCTGCAGCTTTGCTGAAGTTGTTAATTATTTCAGTTAGTTTTTTTAGTTAATTCTCTGATGTTCTTCAAATTAGCCATCATCTCATCTGCAGAAGGTGATAATTTTATTTTCTCTTTGCCTGTACTCATTCTGAAATTCCTCTTGTCTTGTTGATATAGCTTGCATTTCTAGCACTGTCTTGAATAGCAATGATAATAAAATGCGCTTTACCTCTGATCTTATTGGAAAGACCTCCAGTTTATCCCCATTAAAGATAATGCTAGCTTTTGGTTTTAAATAAATATTACTTATCGCATTAAGAAAAGATCCATTTATTCCTGTGCTTTCTGGTGTTTGTTTTTTTTTTAAAGGAATAGGCACTGGACCTTTTCAAAAGCTTTGTCTGCATCTTTTGAGGAAATCAAATGATTTTGGTTGTTCTGATAATTATTACGGTCAGTTTCCCCAATACTGAATCAGTCCCGCATGTCTGCTACAAATACAGTCTAGTCACGTAATTTTTGTGGTATGTTGCTGTAGTCTCTTTGCTAATATTTGACTTAAAATATTTGCATCAATATTCATTAGAGATATTGATCTGTCGTTTCTTTCTCCCTGGTTTACCCGTCAGAACTGTATTTACAGCAAAGAAGAAATTTGGCAGGATGCCTTTTCTTAACGTTAGAATCAATTGTTCTTTAAATGTTTGATAGAGTACACTTGTAAATCTTTCTGATTCATCTAGAATTATTTGGACCTGACAAGGGCAAATTTAGGTATAACTACCATTATAGTTTTACTACGTATATCTCCCTTTTCCTTTAAGTAGTTAGATGCAGTACTGTTTGCTGCATGTGTGATGCATTGATGAATTCATCCCATTCATTCTCTATTATGATTATTTTTTTTTATATTTTACTCCTCATTCTTTTATACTTGTCCTTCTATTTGTTATTTGCCCTATTTGAAAATTTATTTTGTTTAAGATTAATCCCATCTATTCTCCCTCTTATTAGCCCCCTTTTATTTCTCTCTTTTCCCTCTCTTTACCTTTTGGGTGGGATAGTTGGGTGGTCCAGTGGATAGGTCACCAGGCCTGAAGTCAGGAGGTTCAAATCCAGCCTCAGACACTTACCAGCTGTGTGACCCTGGGCAAGTCACTGAACCTTGTTGGCCTCAGTTCCTCATCTGTCAAATGATCTGGAGAAGGAAATGGCAAACACTGCAGTATCTTTGTCCTGAAGAATTGGAACAGCTCTGTATGTCTTGTTCCTGTCTTCAGCTATTTCAGAGGAGAGTGAGGTTCCAGTGTTACTTGATCGATCCATGGTTCCCCTTCCTTCTCGTTTGTATAGACTGCTGCTCACGTACCTCAGTTGTGTAGGAGAGTTTCCTTCCTTTCCTCTCTTCCTTCTCCCTACACTAGTAGATTCTTCTTCTCCTCCTTTGAAAATCATCACAACAGAACAAAGCAACACTCAGGCCCCTGTGATCCCTGATAATCACAGAGTTCCAGAGGGATGCATTATCATCTCGTCTTAAGTGAAATGTCAACAGTTCCTCCTTGTTAGCTCTGTAAGCTTGCTCACTTAGATTTATTTCTCCTCTGGATTGGCATTTCCGTATTTATATGCAGTTCTGCTCTTTTCATGAAGAATGCTTGGAAGTCCTCTTTTTTATTATAGATTCCTTTTTTCTTCTTGTAGCATTCTAATCAGTTTTACGGGGCCACTTATTCTTGGTTGTAAGCTTATATCTTTTGTCTTCCAGAATATCATATGCTAAGCTCTCTGCCCTTTTACAATGGTACTGACAAATCTTTCGTGGTCCTGACCGTGACACCTTAATAGTTCGGTTCTTTCTTTCTGTCTGCTTGCAGTAGTTTTCTTTAACCTGCAAGTTCTGGATTTTGGCTATAATTTTCTGGGAGTTTTTATTTTGGTGTTTTCTTCAGGAGGTAACTAGTGAAATCTTTTCTGTTTTCATGTTTCTCTCTGGTTCTAAGGAAGCGGGGCATTTTTCTTTTACAATTTCTTGAAATGTGACATCTAGGCTTTTTTTTTAAGGTCATATTTCATTTCTCTAAATATAAAAGTCCAGGGTCATTTTTTTTGGTTTTCAGGGGCTCCACTGATTCTTAAATTATTTCTCCTTAATTTGGTTTCCAGGTCAGTGTTTTTAGCTATGAGATACTTCACATTTCTGAGGGTTTTTCCCAGTCTTTTGACTTTAATATTTTTTGTTGTCTACTGGAATAATTAACTTCTATTTGGTTCATTCTGATTTTCCAGAAGTATGTCTTGTGCCAGGTTAATTCTCTTTCCAGTTCTTCCAGTGTTCATTTCTTTTCCAATCATTCCCCAACCCTCTTATTTCTTCTCCAATTCTTTCTCTTAGTTGTCTTGGAGGCTTTGCTTGTAGATGTTTTGGAGTTTTTCCATTCTTCTGAGTTTGTCTTGAATGTCCCTGTCACCGGAATAACTTTTTTACGATAAGATTCTTTGTTTGCTCGTTCTTCCAAACTTACTTCCTAACTTTGAACTTTGTGTTAGAGCCAGGACCAGGGCCAGGGCCAGGACCAGGGTCGACCATACAGCTGCTTGCTGCTGTACTGGCTTTATACTCAGCACACAGCCAGAGTTTGTGACAGTCCTTGCCCTGGCCTGACCACGACCTCACTCATGTCCCCTCATCATTAATCTGTGACCCAACACTGAGCAGTGAGCCATAGAGCTGTTAGTTGGCACCTGTTCCTGCTGCCTACACAAGACCAGGGCCCTCTGTACCACGTATGAGACCTCTTCTTGTCTCTAGTGCACTGTTCCTGGCTAGAACCTATCCTTGGTGTCCAGAGACCCATCTGTCTTTCAGTGCCAGCTCAGGCTGGGAAAGTGATTGACCTTTTACTTGGATTTCCTGATCAAGACTTGGATTAGTCTGTTTTCTGTGTCTTTGTGCAGTAGCTGTGCAGGGGAGTGAGGCTGCTCCCCTACTCTGCCATCTCAGTCAGTTTCCTTGTCATCTCTTTATTTTACAGGTCTCAAACATCATGTTGTTGCCCTTGGGCATCCTTTGCCTTCAGTGGGCAGCAGTGAGGAAAGTTCAGCCTCTGCTTTTGTGGTCGTCAGTTTGACTAAGATTTCACAACTTAGGGCAGTGGCAATTTCTAGGCTTCTTCTGACAGCACCATTTATGACTGCATAAATCCACCAGACTTTGGGAATGAGATCTTTGAGTCTGTCATTCTAGATGCTGACTTCCTTGGAACTGCAGGAGCAGCCAGCTCCGGTGGTGTTCTTCCCCTTGTGCTTGGTTAAAAAGGACCTTAACTGCGACACCCTCTTCGTCCCCTTTGTCCTGCTTATCTCCCTAAACTGATCGCCTTGCTGATTTCATTCTTGGGGCGTCCTGACCCTTAAACCCTGTTCTCCTCGAACAGTTCTTTCACCTTAAATCCTTCTCCTACTTTGTTTCCTTTAGCTTCCCTTAACTCCCAAGTCTTCCCAAATTTCCACTCTCTCAGATTCAGTCTCTGTGCCTTTACAATTTTCAAAACACTTCAAACCTTCACATTTCTTGTGTAGATTGAATCTTTTTCTCACAAAAGCTGGGAAACACTTGTTTCCCATAGGTGACGACCTTCATAATCTGTTTTCCCTCTGCCATGTTTCTGTGGTCTGATGTTTTCACTGACTGACCTTTGCACCCGTCATGGGCTGTGTCTGTCTCATGCCCTTTTCTCTCTATGGGAGCCTCATACTTTCCTGCTCCCTCCCTACAGTCCTTCCTATCTTGCCCTGCTGGCCCATGCACACATTTCTCTAACATTTTTGACTGTCACACGTGCCTTCCCAATGTGGGTCTCATTCTTTCCCCTCTCTGCACTGCTTACCCAGTATTTCTCCCTCACAGGCTGCCACGGAGGAGCCACCACTTGACCCCTGTGGATGATGAGCTGTTCCAGAGGACCACCATTACCTTGTTGGAGAAAGAGTCGCCTCACATTATGTACATAGATACATACAGCCCCTGGGGCTTTACTGTCAATGGCAACCGCGTTGTGGGGCCCTGTGCCTTGGTCCCCCACTCTGTCATGCAGTGGAATGTGAGTTCTTTATCTTTCTCCCGGCATTTAATGACACACAGAATGAATCTGTTCTGTTCCCAGCACCCAGGACCCAGGTTGTACTTCTTCCTCCCCCTAGGCTTCTGAAGCATTACATAAAGGCCTCCAGTGTGCAAGCCACTGTAGATACAGCGCTAAAAATAAAATAGTCCCTGCAGTTAATGTGTTTACTTTCTGTTGAGGAGGAGGACATAACATGCACACAGATAAATACAAATTAATATCAAGAGGGAGAAAACATTAACAATTAAGGGACTTAGGAAAGGTATAAGGTAGACAGAAGCATCTGAACCAAGCCTTAAAGACAGCTATGGATGCTGAGAGGTAGAGGCGAGAAGGGCAGGTATCCCGAGAGTGGGGACAGCCTACATGGAGGCCGATGGGTGGGAGATGTCATGTGGGCCTCAGGGGCAACGAGGAAGCCGGTTTGTCTAACACAATGAGTGAGGGGAGTCATAGTAGATAAGCTTCTAAGTGTCCTGGGATGTTGGTTTTTTAGAGGGCCTCAAATGCTTAGCTGAAGAATCTGTACCTTATCCTAGAGGTAATAGGACTTTCTCTCCCTCCTGCCACCTCCCCCATTGAAAATGAAACTATGCTTTGTAACAAATAAGGCCATTTTGGCAGAGAGAACTGAGTAGGATGTTTATGATATAGGGGCACTATTAACTCTTCTTTCCCTCTCCGTATAGGTGGGGAGCCATCGGGATATCACAGAAGAGAGCTTCTCCCTTTTCTGGATGTTAGAGCCTCGAATTGGTGAGCACGGGGTAGATCCCTCACTGGGGACCTCCCCAAACCCCTGGATGGCAGGCAGTCTGTCATACTGCTACTTCATTTGAAAGATAACCTTTTCCATAAACACGTTCATTTTTAGGATTAGAATTATGCAATAGTAATTAAAATAAACACTAATATAGCACTTAATATTTTTAATGTACTTTGCAAATCTTATCTCACTTTGTCCTCACGAACTTTCTGGGAGGTAGGTCGTATTAGTGTCCCCATTTTACAAATGAGGAAACTGAGGCAGACAGCTGTTAAGTAATTTGCCAAAGGTCACACAGTTGGTAAGAGTCTGAGGTCTGAGTTTTCCTGACTCCAGGTCTAGCACTCTGTCATCTATACCATCATCTGACTTTAGGAAATTGATTGGCTGGTATATTTTTCCCTCCTACGTGGGAACAAGGGAACCTTAGCATCCTTTCTCCTAACAGCTTCTCTTTCTTGGCAGAAATTGTGGTGGTGGGCACTGGAGACCGCACGGAAAAGTTACAGCCAGAGATTCTGAAGGCTATGAGAAAGCGTGGAATCGCTGTTGAGGTCCAGGATACGGTACGCAGTCTGGGAAGGCTTTGCTCACACACGCGCGCACGCGCGCATACACACACACACACACACACACACACACACACACACACACACACACACACACACACACTCTCCCTCTCCATTGTCCCCAGCTTCCTTTGGAAGCTAAAATCCTTGCTAATTTTAAATTTATTCTTGGTTTGTCTCTTGCAGCCCAATGCCTGTGCCACATTCAACTTCCTGTGCAATGAGGGTCGGGTGGCTGGTGCTGCCCTCATTCCCCCACCTGGAGGCTCCCCTTCAACTCTGGCTCCATCTTCACATGTAGAATAAACTATTCCTAATCTTTTTTTTTTCCAGTGTCTTTTTTTTTTGAGAAGGGTTCACTTTTCCTTCTCTTAAAACAAATACCCCTGGATTAATCAAGCACCGAGGATACAGATATGAAAGTATCTAGAGTGTATGGAACCAGAGAGGAAGAGATTGGTGTATGAAGTATGATTGTCAAGTCATTTAACATCTGAACCTTAGCTATTTCTGCATCTGTAAAATGGGAATCATTCTTGCCTCCTTAAACACATTTGTTGTGAAAATAATGTAGGTTTTATAAAATGGGAGTAAACTGAGGCAAGGCAAACAGAAGTGTACACTTGCCCTGACCTGTGTTCGAAAGCTCAGAATCCCAAGAGTTGGCAGCAAACTCAGAGGGCGTTTGGTTCCTTCCCCAATCCCTAAAGAATCTCTTGATACAATCTCAAGAGCTGAGCTACTCTGAGAGAAGAGACCTGCCTTCAATACCATGTATCACCATAAAGAGCTTTAGAGAAATACTGTTCATAACTCTGTCCTCCTCCAGCCACTGCTTGGTGGTTAAGAGAACTGGCCCCCTGCCCCTCCTCCCCCAATCAAAGCAGGCCATTCTAGTTTTGACCATTGATTTCTGGGTTTTGAGGTCTGCTGGTCTGGAAGCAGCTGCTGGATGTATGTTTGTGAACCTAGGCCAGCATCATGAATTGCCCCAAACTAAATTCCTCCCTCGGATGTCCTCCATCTGCAGCTGAGCTAGAGCACCAGGAACTCTAAGCCCACAGGGCAACTGCAGTCAATCAAGACTTCATTAGATACCTCCAATGTGCCAGAGAGTGTTCAAGTTGATCTCCATACAAAGACAGAAGTAGAAGTCCCCATTGCCAAGGTCATCACCAAGTGAGAGGAGATGACAAGGACATATGGAGGTGGATGTAAAATATAAGGAGGTTTGGGGGATTAAAGACAAGTAGCTGGGGGTGGGGGGAGAGTAGGGTTGGGACATAAGATGAGAGGTGGAAATGAAGGCACCTGTCCTAGGCACGAAGGATAGTGAAGCCAAAGATATGGACATGGGAGGAGTGCTGGGAACAAGGCCACTTTGGAGAGACAGGATGGAGCTAGGTGGTGAAAGGGCTTAAATGCTAAACAGGAGCCTATATTTGAGCCTAGATAAAAAGGAGGGAGTCGCTAGTGTTTAGAGTAGGGAAGGTAACTTTGCAGAGTGGTTTTCATTTAGGGATAAGCTCGGCAGCCAGTTTCTAGAGACAAAACGATGTAGAGGGGGTTGTGTGTCCTGATAGCTTTTTCTAGGTATTTGAGAAATAAACAGAAGGGTCACAGCACAGGGTCTACATTGGGAGTTCTTAACTGAGGTTCAAGTTACCTATAAATCTCTGAGGGTCTGTAAATTTGCATAGGAAAAAAGTTTATCTTCTGAAATAGAGCATTTCTTTCATTATAAACATAGGCAACAAAACGTGTCTGAGAAGGGGTCCGTAGGCTTCACCAGGTTGAAAAGGGGTCACGCACAAAGAGGCAAAGAACTGGTCTATAGGTGAGATTTAGGAATGCAAGAAGGCAGCAGAGAAGGAACCAGCCACGAGAGATGACAGCTTTGTGTCTACTCTTAGAAAAGGAGACTCTGCCAGTGCAGGTTGGCACCTCTTGTGCTACGTGGAGACGCTGTCTAGAGCTCTGTTCAGGGTCGCACAGCCAGTAGGTATTCTTGGCCAGTTTTCTATCCACTATACAACACTGCCTCCCAAGTATCAAGTCAGATTTTACCTTTGGGGCAGCAGTGGGAGCCAAATTAGAGACCCTTTAAGACCTAGGCTAGCTTGTGAGACCACAAGTGTGGCATGAGATTCCCTTCATAGAAGTAAAAGAAGCCAACTGAACATGAGGTAGTTGTATAGACATGCAGGGTGCTGCCAAAGGGAACACTGCCATATGCTTGGATAGAATTAAGATCCATCAGGCTGGTAAAGCCTGTCTTTGCCTTTTTCACCATCAGGTCTGGCCTTCTTTCTTCTGGGGAAGTCTCTTGGTGGTTGGTGTTTGATGCCAGCCTTCTCTCCTGCTACTCCTTTCCTTTGGCTTATGTTCCAAGCTCAGTATTCCTCTTAGGTGGCCCCTGCTGCCCCTAAATGCAGAGCATCCACCACTCTATTCCTAGAATTCTTTAAGGCCCACTACCTCCTCATTCTTCCAACAGACCCCAAACGCATTGCCTTTCTCTGCTTCTGGGGCTGCCACAACCTCCCCATGCCCTGGTTCGGTATCCTCTACTTTTCCATGTCTCAGGTGTGGTGGTCTGCCGAGTCCCTCCAGGAGAAAAAGTCTTTGTTGAGGTTGGTCGTTATCGTCTTTGTACCCTGGCACTTTGCTGTAAGTGCCTCCTGGGTGACAGGCACACAAAACAGACATTTTGGCTCTCGTTTCTGAGTGGGCCTGCTTGTCAGTAGCTGTTTAGCCTCTGTGAAGATGTCCTGAAGGATGGAGAGTTAACTGCTTTGTAGTGCATTCCACTTCTGGATAGTTCTTAATGATTTAGCACTTTTTCTTTCTATGGTGTTGAATTTGGCATCTTCCCCCACTGTTACCAAGCCACATAAATGAATCCCCACTTACCCCATAGTCCAGCAATTACCTGAAGACAGTGATCAAGCCTGGCACCCTCTCCTTTAGGCTAAACACAGGCAATTTCTTCCATGGAGGTATATCTCTCCACTTTACATCTGCTGCCCTGCCTGGTTTCAGCTCCATGAAAAAGACATCCCATAGTAGCTCCCTCACCAACCTTTCCTGCCTCCTCGGTGTTGTTTCCACCTTTAGATGTGAGGGTCCTTGAGGGTAGGGCCTGTCTTTTTATGTATTCGATAAATGTTTAATGGATATTGGACTTACACAGAGCAGGCTTCTTCCCAGAGTGATTGGGGTTGGCACAGGTAGAGTGACATCCCAGCGATGAGATGGCAGAAACTGCCCTGTGTTAACGTAGCCCCTACTCCCCTTTTTCCCCTTTGCTCTACATGACAAAGGCCACAGACCACTACATCCAGCTTTTTATTGAAAAACCTAGAGAGGGAGAGGTGAGAGGCAGTAAAAGCAAACAAGGCCACTTCTCAGAAGAGCCGCTTCTCATACCTGTAGGGCAAGAAGAAAAGACTGTGTGAAAACATTAGGATGTGCCCGCATGCGGCCCAAGAAAAGGGTGGATGGGATCTGGGACACTTACGAATGGAGTCCATGGACACCTCCTTCCACCTGAGCAGATGATGTCCTCTTCTCAAATTTCAGCTCCCCTGAGTACATCATGGCTCTGAGGAACAAGGACTATCAGTCAGCACGAGTCAGAGGATGCAGCATAAGCTGTGTCCCTATTCCCTCCCCCAGGCCAGCCTGGGGTACAGCTCTCCCCAGGAGGGTCCAAGGCCCACCCTTCTTACCTGACTTGTGTTAGACTCTTGGCACCAATATCTTGGCAGGAGTGCTGGATGCCAGCAATCAAGTAGGGGACAAACTTGTGGATGGAGCCTTTGTCCTGCACGGCCCCGGACACTCCCTGAGCCACTTTGATTTTGTCTGCTTCACTGTGGATGACAAGAAGGCAGAGCTCCAAGGGCCCGCCCATCCACCCTATAGCACAGCTGGGGGCTACAGCCTGAAAGTGGCCAGGGATCCTCCCTTGCCTCCTCATCTTCTAAAGAGGCAAATTGAGGTCTCAGCCAAGAGCCATGGGAAAAGCAAACTCAGAAACAGCTCCTTCCTTTCACACCCACTTCCCTCTTAAAGAAAACACTCTTCTCTGAGATGCTGAAGGTCACCAGGACAGTTATGACTTCAAAGACCCCTCCCTCAGCCCCAGGGTGGAGCTGGCTCATTAGCCTCCCTCACCTGAAATAACGGTTCTGGCTGCCGAGGTTCTTGTCCATGGCATCCAGGGAGCCCATGCCCCGGTATTTCTTTAGCCGGATCCCATCAGAGAAGAAGTACTCACCAGGGGCCTCTGTGGTGGCCGCCAACAGAGAGCCCATCATCACTGCAGGGAGAGACAGCCTACGCTCAGCAAACCCCTTCCTGTGCCCATGGCATATAGAGCCTTCCCGTGTACAGGGTACAGATCATATGACTCTAGGCCTAATTCACGACCTTTTTCAGTAGCTTCCTGCCTGTCTGGTTCACATAGGACTTAAAGCAGGAAAGAACCTTAGAGATAATCTAGTCAAAAGCCTGGATTTTACAGAAGAAACGAAGTCCAGAGATTGAGATTTGCATAAGAGAAGTCAGACCTGGAATTTTAAGCCCAATGTACTTTTTACATCGGATCCAACGAGTGCTTACCTGTGGAAGCTCCAAGGGCAAGAGCTTTGGCAATGTGACCTACATTTTGGATGCCACCATCTGCAATGACCGGGACACCAAAGCGCCGTGCATATTCTGAGACCTTGTATACAGCTGTTGCCTGAGGCCGCCCACATGCCAGCACTAAGAGAGGAGACAGAGAAAACAGTAAGTTCAGCTGAGTAGATCTGTGGGACTAGCACCCCAGCAGCCAAGATTAAGTTACTCCAAGTGCCCTTGGCGAGGCCTTCGGCAAGACTGGGGCAGACCTCCTCGCTAAAGAACAAGTACTTACTCTACCCTCCCATGACAGAGACTGGATAGTAAAGAGACCTCTGAGAGCAGTCCCATTATTGCCCTTCCTATCAGATCCCTAACCCCAGCTCCCACCAGGTTCTGTCTACAGGGCGGCCATGGGCACAAGATGGAGAGACTGTTAGTGGTCACACAGCAGGCAACAGCCTCAGCTACACAACCCTCCCTCTGAAGCCAGCTCTACCCACACCTAGGCCTTTCCCTCCGTAGGAGATGAGGCAAGATGGTGGCTTAGCCAGGGTTTGTAGGAAGGGAGGGAGTGTACCTAGTCAATGAAAGTAACTCTAAGCAGGGTAGGGACTTAAATCAAATCAAACCTCAGATGATGGTGGTTGTGGAGGAGTTACCAGTGAGTCCCTTTCTTTCAGAAAGGGGCATACAGGAGAGGGGGAAGGGGCCTAGGAGCTCCATCTAAGGGCAGCCCAAGGCAGATATCCTGCCTATCAATGAGTCCCCCTCCCCCCAACACACACTGTCAGCGCCACAAACCCAGGGAGCTACAGCTACAAAGTCAACCAAGCAGCCGGGCAGTGGTCAGCCAGGGGGCCTGGGCCGGCCAGGCCGGACTTACTATAGGTGCCCGTGACAGTAGAAGGGCATTTAGGGCTGTGGGACTTTATGTCTGGAGGGATCTTGGGAGCCACTAAACAAAACAAACAGACCAGAGTTTAGAGAGAGAAGAGCAGAGCTGAGCAAAGGCGAGCAGGAGTGAGACCAGGCCTGGCAGGGAGGGGGGTCAGAAGGATGAATGTGTTACTGGGGTGAAGAAAGCTGTTATATATACCCATGGATGTGGCCAATAAGAGAAGAGCAAAGGCCTAGTCTTGTTCCCATCCCTTTCTAGAATCCCCTTGCCTTAAGTGGGACTTTAGGCCCCTGACATCCAGGCCTCAGCCATGCAAAAGCTGGGCAAAGGAGACCTTAGGAACCTGTCTGGCTGCCTGAAGCCAGCTGAGTGGGCACTCCTTGAGGGAACCATCACTACAGAAATCCCACTGCTGCCCTGGGGATGTTGGGGACACCACAAGAAGTCCTGCTCTCACCTTCCTGTGTGATGCAGATGGAGCCGCTGCCCATGCCAACCCTCAGAGCGTCCACTCCAGCATCAATGAGGTTTTTTGCCTGTGCAGCTGTCACCACTGTAGAGGAGAGATAAAGTTCCTCAGAGTGGGGCTCTCCTCAACCCCAACAGAGCCTTCAGAGAAAGGACCCCAACAAGCCTATTCCAGTAGTCCTCAGATTCACCCAGAACTCCAGGAGTGGAATCTGGCCCCTGACCAAGCCAAAATCACTGGGGCTCCCAGCACTTAGTTAGGGGAGAGAAGACTAACCCCAAGAAGGTTGACTGCTGCCCCACCCAGCCTCACCATTGCCACCGATAACCTGAAGATTACTGTATTTCTCTTTGATGTACTTGATCATGTTAATTTGGAAAATGGAGTTTCCTTGGGAAGAGTCCTAGGATGGGGAAGGAAAATTATAGTTAATCCTGGCAGCTTGGCAGCAGCCAAACCAGCACATGGCTGGCCCCGTTTCCCCTCACCCTCTTCCCTGCTCACCAGCACGACCACATCGACACCAGCCTGGGCCAGCAAGTCAAGCCGGTATTTGTCGTCCTCATGGGTACCAATGGCTGCCCCACACAGCAGCTGTTTCTTGGTGTCCTTGGATGCCAGGGGGTAGTCTCGATTCTTCTTCAGGTCCGTGCGAGCGATGATGGCTACTAGCTCGTCCTTCTCATTCACGATGGGCAGCTTCCCTGGGGAGCAGGAGAAATGACACCAGTCATGGAGGGAGAACCAGAATATCGCACATCCCTCTCCCAATGGCTCGTATGCCCCACCCTCACCTTTCTTGCTCCGCTGCAAGATTTCGTTGGCTTCTTTTAGTGTGACTCCTGCAGGAGCCACTACGAGATCCTCCCGGCTGGTCATGATCTGATCAAACAGAGACGTTGATCTTGGGGTACCCAGGAGACACAAAGGGGTCCAGACCTTCTTATCCTTCAGGGACTCCCTTGCCAATAACTCTCAATCAGAGATCCCGTTTCTCTGGTACTTAGAAATTTACAATTTTGTCTGGTAGGAAATGTTAACTCCCATTTCACACAGAAACAGAGATTTAGAGGTAAGATGCCCTGCCCAGACTTGTATCACTTGAAAATAACAAAAATCACAACTTTGACCCAAGTTTTTCCAGCCCTGACTGCCCTCCCCACACTGTGGGCAGGGCCACAAAAATTCACACAAAGCCCAGTCCCTGCCCAAGGGGCAACAGCAAACCTCGCCCAGGAAACGGTCGTGTTCCTCTTCTTTGAGAAAGTCGATGTCGCGAGAGGAGATGATGCCCACCAGGCGGCTGCCCATCTTGCCATTGTCCGTGATTGGGATTCCGCAGAAGCCGTGCCGGGCCTTGGCTTCAAACACATCCCTGACCCGATCTTTGGGGCTCAGGACCACAGGGTCGGTGATGAAGCCCTGCTCGTATTTCTGGAAGGGAGGCACAAGAGCGGGCGTCTACAACGGGCCGGCTCGCCAAGCGGCTTTGCGCCCCTCCCTGGCTGGAGGACCCCAGAGCCCCGGGCGCCCCGCCACACTGACCTTCACTTTGCGCACCTCGTTGGCCTGGAATTCCGGGGTGCAGTTGTGATGGATGAAGCCGATGCCCCCCGTCAGCTGCGGAGAGACCCCGACAGCAGTCAGGCCGGCCCTCGGCGCCCGCGCCCCTCCCGCTTCTCCTCCCGCTTCTCCTCCCGCACTCGCACCCACCGCCATGGCGATGGCCATCCCGGCCTCCGTGACCGTGTCCATCGGGGACGACACCAGGGGCGTCTTGAGGGTTATCCTCTTGGTCAGCGCCGAGGTCAGGTCCTGGGGGCGGAAGCGGCCGGGTCAACGCGGGGCGAGGCGGCCCGGCCCCCTCCACCGCCCGGGCTCGGGGCCCCCCTTACCACTTGGTCTGCGGTGAAGTCGATGTAGCCCGGGAGGATGAGGAAGTCACTGCAAGGAGGCACGAGAGAGGGGCGGCTCCAGCGGCGGCTCCACGTGCCGCAAGGATATTTTGGGCCCGAGCTGGCCCGCCCCTGACCTCACCGCTGCGGCCCGTCCGCCCGCCCGGCGGAGGCACGCGGGCCAGACCCCCTGCCGGCCCCCGCCCGCCCTGCCCGGCCCGGCCCCGCCGCCCCGGTGCCGCCCCCCGCCACCGCCGCCGCAGGCCGCGGCCCGAGCCCGCCCTCACTTGTACGTGAGCCCGTCCCCGCAGTTGAAGAGCTGCTGCGCCGTGAGCCCATCGTCCGGGACGTAACAAGTGCCGCCGCTGATGAGATAGTCTGCCATGGCGGGGACGGGACGGGGAGGGGGAGGAGGAGGCGGGCCGGCCGGCGGGAGAGCCGCGGAGGGCCGCGTGGGCTAGACACTGCTCCCGCAGAGGCCGAGGGAGGCACGGCGGCGCCGATATAAACCCGCCCGCTGCGTCACGGCGCAGGAACGTGCGAAGCGTGTCCGCGGCGGCACGGCAGCGCGCTTACGTCCGGGCGGGGAACGGCGGCGTCCTGGGCGCACGCCCCGCCCAGCGCGGGGGCGGGGCCTGCTGAGATCGAAATGGCGCTCGCGCAGAAGGTACACGCGCCGGGCGTGGGGGAGGGAGCGGCGCTTCTAGAGCGCGGCGAAACGTAAGGCGGAGCTCGGGGCCGCAAGGGAGGATCGCTGGTCGGGCCCTAAGCCTCGGCCGTGGAGAGCGGCAGGCACGGGCTCCACGCGAGCTTCTGCCCTCGGCGTTGTGACGTTGGGCGCAGGGCACGCGTCCAGGACCGCGGGGCCTCCGGGCTCCTGGGGCTGCGCAGCCCGGCCCCGGCTTGCCCTCCCCCTCCCTCGTTCCCTAATGTAGCAGCCTAGAGAAGCCCCGCCCAGCCCGGCCGCCCCTCCCTCTCCCTCGTTCCCTAATGTAGCAGTCTAGAGAAGCCCCGCCCAGCCAGGCCGCCCCTCCCCCTCCCTCCTTCCCTAATGTAGCAGTCTAGAGAAGCCCCGCCCAGCCCGGCCGCCCCTCCCCCTCCCTCGTTCCCTAATGTAGCAGTCTAGAGAAGCCCCGCCCAGCCCGGCCGCCCCTCCCTCTCCCTCGTTCCCTAATGTAGCAGTCTAGAGAAGCCCCGCCCAGCCCGGCCGCCCCTCCCTCTCCCTCGTTCCCTAATGTAGCAGTCTAGAGAAGCCCCGCCCAGCCCGGCTTCAGCGTTCAGGACCGTGGCGTTCCCACCGGGCCCTGCTAGCCCAAGGAGTAATCCGGAGTTGCTGCTTGGGGGCGTGGGGTACTGCGTACCTGTTCAAATGTTTGCCCCTGTCTCAGCAAGAAGGGGGGTAACTGGGCTGCTTAAACGAGTGGCATGAGGGGCTGCGGGTGGGGTCAGATTAGTGAGGATCTTCAGGGGCTCAGCTCGGAGAAGGGCGAAGTGAGCCTAGACCCGGGAGGCCCTGAGTTCGAATCCAACTTCTGACACCAGCTGTGACCTAGGGAAATCCCTTAACCGTCCACCTCAGAGTTGTGAGGATGAAACGAGGTGATATTCCTAAAGCACTTTGTAAGCCTTAAAGTGCTGTGTAAATAGTGGCTTTTATCTGGACCGAACAGCCCCAGAACCAACATAAAATCCCACTGCGGAAGGCTGGCCAACTTCCGGCCTGCAAATATTTACCCATCCAACCATAAAAGTAAGACGGGCTGGAGATTCCGGGTACAGACTATAAGAGGCAGTGTTAAAGGCCAAATAAAATGGTGGTCATTTAGGAACACAGGCGTAAGAACGGTGTCTGTAGGTGTCAACAGACAGAAACCTAAAACATAAACGACTGTGGTTCCTCTCCCTGCGAACTGACTCCCGTGGATCAGACGAGAGCAGGCACAGAGGCTGGCCGTGTGGGGTGTGGGGTGACCAGAAAGGTTCCTCTTCCGGGCGGGTCATTCCCCTATCTCGGTCGTCAAGCAGGACACAGCTCCTCTGTCTAACAGCCTTCTCATGGCGCTTTAGCGCTCATTTACAACACTGGGAGAAGGGGAATGAGTTACTGAATTGGGGGGAGGAGAAGGGCCTTTTCTTCAGATTAGCATAAAAAAAACTTGTGTCCCCAAATGTTTTCAGAAATAATTTCTATGTCTCAGGAGAGTGAGAAATAATCATAAAACATAATGCTTAGTCGCCCCCAAGGAGGTACTTTCCTTCCCACAGTATTTCATCCTAGACATAGGTGACCCTCCAGCCCTGCCTCTGGGTGAGCCTGGCTAACTTCAAGCCTCAACAATCAGGTGGGAGTAGATGATAGCTCAGCTCCAAAATTCTGTGACCTTCCCTTCAGAAATAACCACTGGAGAGGACTGGAGTTCTACTGCTACTAAATGGCAAACCTGGAGGAGATCAAACAACCCTAACCCTAGCCCCCACTCTTTGCTCTCCCTCCCCAAATAAAGACGCGTTGTTCAATAGCATGTTGAAAAGACGTGCTTGTCATTCTTAATAAACAACTAGAGTAAGAATACATAAGAGAAACAGTGTTGTATCTTTATATGATACACAAGTGTATGTTACAAGAATTCCATCAGGCACATGTGCCTCAAGTTTTAAGGCCTCAATGTTAGGCCCAAAAAAAAAAAAAAGCATGGTAAAGTTTTTACTTTAACATCTAAAATGTCATTTCTCTTAACGGGGCTGAATAGAAATTGTCTTTAATAAATCATAATTGAAGTTCTCTCCCCTTATTTTTCTTCCATTAAGATGCCAAGTTAATGTCTGAGCACAAAGAAAGAAAAAGAACATGGCTACACCAGCGACAGGCAAAGCCAGCCAGGCCCCTGGGGAAGGCAGGCATGGCAGGCACCCGGGGGCAGGAAGGGAGATCCATCATAATTTCTGTTCTGTCTGGAGGTGAGGAAGGGGTCATATTTTCTCCTCTGCAGTCCAGGCCCCTTCCCCAGGCCCCAGCACAAAAAAAAAAAAAAAAAAAGTTAGCCAGCAACTTTCCAGGGTGTCCAATTTTCTTCGAAACATATTGCTCCGGCAGGCACAACAATCTGTTACTGTGTATGATGATGCGTGGTGGGCAGGTTTTACTTTATATTTTCTTTTCAACAGAAGCAGCCTAAAAGGGCTTCAGAACTACACCAATAAAAATAAGAAAAAAGAAACAAACTGAGGCCTCTTCTTTAGTGTGAATGTCTGTACGGTTCTTCCTCGTTTCTCCCCATCCTGGCTGAAAGGAGATGCTCAGTGCATGTTACTGGCACTTGCCACAGCAATAGCTTCCTGAATTTCTCGTATCACCAGGATCCGGGTAAGCATCTGTTCCATTTGCTCTCTGTTGATTGGCTGGACTGAATACCAGATCGGGCTGTTGGGCGCCACCACTGGCTCAGGGGTCAGGTAAAACGTGTCATTTCGGCCTTTCACACTCTGGGGACTGAAGAAAAGGGGAAAATATTAAGACCAGATCATACCTTCACCCCTGCACTGCATCCCATGGGATTCCTTGTTCCCTGGGAAAAAAGGAGAGCAAAGAGTGATGGCACAATGGCAGAAATACTGTACTTCATGGAACTATTAAACTGTACCAGAAAACATTTTATCTGACTTTTTTTAATATATCCATCAGTTTTGGCTTTTTTCCCTCTTCTTTTTATTTTTAAGATATTTTGTCATAAAGAAGAAATCTGGGTAGTGTAAAAAAAACCCATTATCAATAAAAATCTACTTTAAAAATGAAAATATTTTCTCTTTGTGTTATTTAATGTTTAACCTTACAGTGTCGGGAAGGATCTAAAACTTCCTTAAACACCTCAGTCATGAGAATTCTTTTCCCCAGGCAAATTCTCCCCTCCCAACAAACGGAGAAAGAAGCCTCACCATTTGAAGAGGTAGAAATCATAGAGTTTTATGGGGCATCTCAGTGGGTTCTCTGGATTCTCAGTCTGCTCGGCGTACATATCATCTGTAACTACAAAACCCGCCCCCACCACAGACTGTGTTAGACCACTCCTCGGCAGGTCTGGCTAGAACGCAGTTTGAGAGAAAGACACAGACAACTCGAGCCCATGCACACCCACACCTCAGATCATGAGCCAGAAGGCATCTCCTTTCACCATTTTAGGAAGAAGCATGGAGCTCACACTGCCTTCTCTGGAACTCTTGCTTTTTTTGCAAGGATAAAGTTAGAGCTTCTCACCTGGCTGGGCAGAAGTGGGTTTAAAGATTACAGGATTTGACAAGGATCAATTTTCAGTTGCTACCTGCAGCAGATCAGCAAAATGGGGAATAGAAAGTGGAAGGGTAGCGGACAACCAGAGCAGGTGGGTTACTTTCTGCCTATAGTCATCCCCAAATACGTCCTGTCACAGCACAACAGGAGACAGGGTTTGCTATTACTCAAAAGGCTCAACCTCCCTACCTTTCTGGCCAGTCTGGTGTATGCCAAGTGCCTTCAGATACCGGATACTTGTGCTCTTATCCTTGGGATTTGAAGGGTTCTTCTTTGTCTGTCGTAAAACTTTGGAAAAGGCCAGTTTCATGTGCTGGTCTACTGTTTTCAAAAGAAAGTACCTAAATCATAAAGTAAGGAGATATTAAAATGTGACACCCATGAGAAGGATGTAGGAAGGACAACTTTACTCACCCACTGACCACAATAGCTCAGAGAAGTATCTGAGGTCAGACAAAAAAATTTTAAAAGATGCCAGGGAACCTAAATAGCTATATAGGCAGATTCTGGCTCACCACCCAGGGGCACAGAGAAACTTGAGTTCTAAAAAACAAATTAACAATTTCAGAAACAAACTGGGTTCCTCTCAGATCCTGACCTCGGTTGATCAGTATCTTGGCTCTTTCTCTTGGGAACACCCAAGCGGTGGGGCAGGAAGAAAACCTTGCCTAATAAGCAATAACATCCCATTCTTCTGTGTCTCCCTAAGTGCAATTACTACCCAACATACAGGCTCCCATTCTTCACTTACTTTGTGTTAAAAAACATGAGTGTAGTGAGCAGTGTGGAGGGTGAGTGAGCCCCTAGTTGCTTACACTCCCACAGCATCTCTTCTGTCACACGGCTGGGCAGAACATAACCTACAATAAGAGCATATTGTCATAATGTGAATATGGGAGGTGTGTCGAGGAGACATATGGAACAATCTGTGTCAACAGGAGAGAACAAGGTGGAAGAAATTGAATGCGTAGTATTAAAGATCAGAGGGTGATGATGGCACTCCCAACTTCTGCTCAAGATTTTCTACTCCCTTTAACCTGTCTTCAGGTCTTATATCTAAAGCCCTAAGGAACTTCCTTGGTGCATCAGACAGTAAAGATATTAAGTGATAAAGGGGGGATAGGTTCACAGCAGTTTGGACTACTAACTCCCCTCCTTTCTTGGCCAAGGTAGAGATGACCCACTCAGCTGAGCTACCATTTGTGACAGTGTGGAGCACAAAGAGGTAATTGCTCTGGGCTTGTAGAAAGGAAGTGCCATCAGCGGTCAGAGCTACCTCGGACTATCTGCCCGTGGCACTAGTTTTGGTCTACATTAGGTGCCTTTTTCCCATAACAGAACCCTTATACTTCTCAGTATTTGTTTTCCAAAGAGTTGGCCTCCAGAGATCCTTCTAGATGCCAAGATTCCTGGCCAGCTGGCTATTCCTGGCATGCCCACTGGACAGTGATCAATCACAAATTGAGGGTTCAGGGCCAAGACAATGATTTAGCCTTGTGTCCCACCTACGAGCTGGGTCTATACTCTCACCTAATTAGCTCAGCAGATAGGGCACACTCACTATAGTAGGTAAAGACACACACATTATCTATAACAGTTTGGATTTTCCCTGAATCTATTTCCAGGAAAAAAGAAGAGTACATTTAGTGGGCCAAGGAGAGTGGAAGTAGCTCCATCATTCCCAGAAAGGAATAGAAAGGACATAATGAGATGGCAAACAGAAATAAAATGGCTTCAGTATTTGGAAGGTCCCTGAGGAAGGGTGGCTTGAAGGTATTTCTGGGCACACTTCTTTCCCTATGCTCTCTCATGCCAGCCCCTTCTCTTTACCCAGACCATTCCTTAAGTAATTTTTTCACTCAGTTATAGCACCATGCTTGCTGATTCCTTCACATAAAACAAACCAGAACTTAGCAGCTTAATAGGACTCTTATTTGGAAGGAATCTAAGAGAGCAAATACTCTTAACATTGTCATTTATGACATGAAGAAAATAATGACCTAGACAGGGCAACTGATCTGCCTAAGGCTACACAAGCAAGGAGAGCAAGGCTTCAAAGCCAAGACCAGTGATGCCAACATGAATAACAAACAGGCGAAATGCAAGAAGCAGGCAAAACACATGACACACGTTCACTCATCTAATCTGAGTACTACCACACCATGATTGCTGTCGTAGAATATTCCATTATATTCTTAAACATGGTAAACCAAATGAAAAGACTTGAGATCTGAAATGTTTTAAAGTTTAGGTTTTATACTGGCATCCCCACACACTTTGTGTTGTCTACAGAATTTCATGGGACAAAGCTGAGGAGGATTTTACTGACTTCCAAGTGGGTAATAAATGGAGGTATGAATTAAAATACCCCAACAGGGAAAAGGAAAAAACTGTCAGTAATTCAGATGAAGATCATCTTGGTCCTTAAACAACCACATTTTTTTCCCTCTCTTCAAGAACTCAAGATAGTGTCAGGAAACAAGTCACTTTGGCCAAGAGGATGACTCACCTAGAGATGTAACTCGAGGCTGAACGTCCTTTAGAACTTCATGAAGCCACTCCGTGAACCGAACATAATAGAGATCTGAAAATATGTCATCTACTCGGCCATTTTCAAAAAGATACTACAAAAGAAACAGAGTCACAGTAGAAGCAAGCAATCTTCTAAGGTTAGCTCTTTCCAAAAAAGTGTGTTTATCTCCCAAAAAACACAGTAAGAGAAACACCAGACAGGAGGCTTCTTCCATGTCCAAGGACATCTCCTGTTCAAGAGCCAATGGAGGCCGATGAGGCTTGTCACGTACACCAAGGCAGAGCTCAGTGGGGTGGGGGAAGGGAAGGTACAGACTCTCTTTACTATGGAAGTCACTGCTGATGGACAGCAGCATCTGGTATTATCTCTGCCTTATCAATACTGTCTGCATAACTTCCATTGCGCTTCTTGCCCATGCATGTGAAGTACCCACATGCTTTTTGAGGTAGGTCATTCTTAGGAGAAGGGGGAGCCCTCCAAGGAGGGCTTCTGTGATCCTCTCATCACTTCACTGTTTACTGTATGCAGGAAGCTGAGGGATTGGCAGTCCAACCCTGTGTCCTTCTAACACTGCCTCCACAATATAATTCTCTCTTCCCTTTTCTGCACTTGCTCTGGATTTTCTCATTAAATGGATATATTATAAAAATTTATTTTTCCTTACAAAAAAGACAAGGTGTTTAATAAAAACTCTCAGGAAGGCAAGATAGTCCTTGCCCATAAAACACATAAACTAACCTGTACAGCAGACTAAACAAGGGTACCTTGGAATTAGGTTTCTATATCCCAGTCAGACTGCTTATTTAACCCTTCGTTAAGCCTAGCCAATTCCTTCTCCTCTCTAAATTTCTTGTACTATTCAATTTTTCAATGGCTTTTCATGATTCTAAATCCTGAATTTCTATAGCAACACCATTCTATTCTTTCAAGCCATTATCTTCTTTACCCATCATTTCCTTTGATTCTTTCACAATCACCCCCAAAGTACACGGGGTAGTTATTATTGTGTCCATTTCACAGAAAGGGCATCTCTGTAAAGGCTCAGAAAGACTGAAGTGACTTACTGGAGGCAGCATGTAACAATGAAGTCGAATGGGCTATGCTGGCAGAAGACCTCGGTTCAAATCTCACCTGGTACTTGCTACCTGAGTGACTCTGGGCAAGTCACCTCCCCACTTTAGAGCTCAGCTTCCTCCTCTGTACCTACCTTAGAGTGATAAAGAGCTACATTGAAGTCTGGCTTCCGAAACATAGAGGCAGCATTACACTAGTCAAGTCATCTACCCTCATACCCCCAGGCAATTCTCTAAGTCCCCTAGACCAGTGAAATCAAAGGTCCTGTTAAAACAAACAAAAACATGAGAGTTGGGACTAGCTGACCCCGGAGATACTTTCAGGCTCTAGTTCTAAGATCTATGTGAATTATGTCATGACCACACAGGCACAGCCCAGATCTCCTGCCTCATTTAGGACTATTTGTACTATACTGACCTGCCTGCCGTAAGCTGAGGTGTGTTTAAGATCTCTATCTGTTTTCTGGAACTCAGGGTTAAAATTTAATTGTCCCACCATGCTTTAAAACAAAACGTCATAAGTGCACCTAAGCTAAAACACATTTCTATAATGTACAGGGTAGTAAACTCATCAAGCTAAATGTTACGCCTTTTCATCGGCTGGTTAAGAAAAAAGAACACAAAGGATACTGTAAAATACTTCATGAATTTCCGTTAAATAAAATATGAAATAAAAATAGTCATGCCTGAAAAGTAAGTGTTTGACGTCACATTCAGTTTTAACAAATCAGAGTATTCAGTCTGAATTCAGAATAAAGCCCGGCCACCCTGTTATTCTACCTTCATGCAAGTCCTGGTTGGAACCAGAGAGAAAGTACAGCCCTGGGAAGATTTCTGACTCCTACCTTCTGGATACACAGGAATATGTAGTACAGCACATCTGGGTCGTACGGTTCACCTTCTCCATTTCGGGCCTCCCGTGTCATCAAGCACAGACCATAATTCAACTCTGCCACAGCTGAGGAGATCAGATCTTCCTGAAACCTCAGTAACTGACGACCTGAAAAGGAAGGTACAAAGGGTAGCGAGCGGACCAGCTGTGCCTGTGCCATTAAAGATCCCTACCATCAAACCACAGTCAGGACACACAGATTCAAGGTTTCCAGCAGATTCATTATAACTAGCTATGACCATGGTGTTTCTTCTTCCTGCTCAATTCCACTCCATTACCAGGTGCTTATTACAGGTATAGAAGAGAAACTGCCATTCCTGTCAGAGGCAGATAGGTAGCACAGTGGATATAGTACTGAGCCTGGAATCAGGAAGACCTGAGCTAAAATCCAGTCTTAGACACTTAACTAGCTGTGTGACCCTGGGTAAGTTTAACCTCTATCTACCTGTTTCCCTAACTGTAAAAAGGGGATAATAGCATTGATCTCTCATGAAGATTAAATGAGATAATAATATTTGTAAAATGTTAAGTATAGTGCATGACACATAGTAGGTACTTAACAGATCTGTCTTTCTTTCCTCTTACTGCCCCTATCAGAGACTGGCCCAATTATATAGATGGTTTTTCCATATAAACCTAAAAGATGAAAGCATAGAGACAGAGAACTTCAGAAAGTTCAAAGGAGCATATATGTGCATTATAAAGCAGAGGAATAATAATTGCTAACCACAATACAGTGCTTTACAATGCACAATGCACTTTAAAAACAGTATTTCATGTGTGTTTTACAGCTAGCCTGTAGGCATAATACAGATATGACCACCCCCCACTTTGGAGATGTAATAACTGCAGAGGAGTTAACTGACCTGCCCAGTATTCACAGAGCTACTAAGTGGCAGTCCAACGCTCTTTCCACTACATTATACTGCCTGTTGTTAAATACCACTTGGGCCTTATCATCTAGAGACTGCCAACATGAGCCAATAGTTTACCTTCCTATCCGGTAGGCTCACCCATACAAGGTAACTCCCTCACATTTGCCACAAACTAGACAGATCTGTTGAATCTGACTTTCAATCTATACATCTGAGATGCATCTGCCAAAGGATACAAAAGGTTAAATGGTGATGCATGTAATAACAGCTCAAGGGCCCCAAACAAGTGGTCAGCAGGACAGGAATAAAATTTTGATATTTATAAATCCTGTATGATCTACAATACCTGTTGTGATCAATTCTATGAATTTCTTAAATCATTGGGGAAGTGTTCATTCCCCTCCCAGCCCCGCAAAAGAAATAAGGAATATAATCGAGCTAATCTGGGATAAGAGAAGAAAAAAATAACCTATTCTATAAGATTTGCTTTTGCTGTCCCTCTCTTCCCATCCTCTGTCCTCTTACATGCCAGGAGTGGAAACTGAGTTGGTAGTGAAACTATCCAGCCTCAAACACACTTACGGCCAATGGGTGCAAGTCGGTTCTGGGCATCCTTCTCTAGTTCGGCATTCTTAGTCTGGGCCCAGCTTTTCCAAACTTCAAGACCTTCTTCTGGCTTCAGAGAATTAGGGAGTAGGAGTTCTGGTGAAGGCTGTGGCTGGGCTTGTGGCTCAACTTCAGCAACTTGGACGGTTTGAGCCTATGACACATAATTCACAAAGCATCACAATCCTGGACTCTCTCAGAAATCAAATGAGCTCTGTTAGTGAGCTACCCCCTGTATTACCTTGGCTAAGTTCTTTCGACACTCAAGTCCCGATTTCCTCATCTATAAGAAGAAGGGGTTGGACTGGATAGATCAGAGGTTTCTAACCTGAGCTCTGCAAACTTGTAGGGGGTTTCGAAAAAATATTTGATTAATTATATTTCAGTAATTGATTTCCTTTGTGATCTTAAGTATTTTATTTTATGAAGTTAAAAACATTGCTCTGAGCTGTCCATAGGCTATACCAGACTTTTTTCATAATTAAAAAAAAAAGGTAAAAATCTCTAGATCAGGTGATCTCTCTCTTTTTAATGGTTAAACTTTTATTTTTACTCATTTATTTATTTTTTAGTTTTCAACACTCTCTTTTATAAGATTTTGAGTTTTTCCCCCTCCCTCCCCAAGACAGCATATAATCTGATATAGGCTATACATGTATGATCATTTTAAACATATTTCCACATTAGTCACATTGTGAAAGAAGAATCAGAACGGGGAAAAAACCATGAGAAAGAGAAAACAAAAAACAACAACAAAAAAAGAGAAAACAGTATGCTTCAATCTCCATTCAGACTCTACAATTCTTTATCTGGATGTGGACAGTATTTTCCATCGTGAGTCTTTTGGAACTGTCTTGGACCATCGTATTGCTGAGAAGAGCTGAGTCTAATGGAGCCAGTCATTACACAACGTGGCTGTTACTGTACACGGTGTTCTCCTGGTTCTGCTCCCTCCACTCAGCATCAATTAATCTAAGTCTTTCCAAGTTTTTCTGAAGTCCAACTGCTCACCATTTGTTATGGAATAATAATATTCCATTACATTCTTAGACCACAATTTGTTCACATGTTCCCCAGTTGATGGGCGTCCCCTCAGTTTCCAATTCTTAGCACCACAAAAAGAGTTGCTATAAATATTTTAGTACATGTGGGTCCTTTCCCTGTTTTTAGATCTTTTGGGGATGTAGATTTCATAGTGGCATTGCTGGATCAAAGAGCATGCAGTTTTATAGCCCTTTGGATGCAGTTCCAAATTGTTCTTCAGAATAGTTGGATCAATTCTCAACTCCACCAACAATACATTAGTGTTCCTATTCTCCCCATCTTTTCCAACACTTATCATTTTCCTGTTTTGTCATTTTACTCAATCTGATAGGTAGTACTTCAGAACTTTTTTCAACATTCATTTACAGCATTTTTTCATATCACTATAGATTTAATTTCCTCATCTGAACACTGCCTGTTTATATCCTTTGACCATTTATTAACTGGGGAATGACTTTTACTCTTATAGATTTGGATCAATTCTCTATATATTTTAGAAATGAGACTTTAATCAGAAACGCTCCTTGTAAAAAGCGTTTCCCAGCTTTCTGTTTCCCTTCTAATCTTTGCTGCAATGGCTTTGTCTGTGGGAAAACTTTTTAATTTAAGGTAATCAAAATGATCCATTTTGCATTTCATAATGTTCTCTACCTCTAATTTAGTCATAATTTTTTCCCTTCTCCATAGATCTCACAGGTAAACTATTCCATGTTCTCCTAATTTGTTTATAATTTTACCCTTCATGTTTAAATCGTGTACCCATTTTGACCTAGTCTTGGTATACAGTGTAATACGTTGGTCTATCTATGCCTAGTTTCTGCCATAATGTTTTCCAGTTTTCCCAACAGTTTTTGTCAAAGAGTGAGTTCTTTATTCCAGAAGCTGGAGTCTCTGGGTTTATTCAACAGTAGATTGCTACAGTCACTGACTACTACATCCTGTGTACACAACCCATTTCTACTTCTCAGCCAGTCTCAGTAATCTTGATGACTGCTGCTTAGAAGGCTAAGCCCCCTTTCCTGACGAAATTTCTGTTCATTAATTCCTCTGACATTCTGGACCTTTTGTTCTTCCAGATGAATTTTGCTATTATTTTTTCTAGCTTTACAAAGTAATTTTTTGGTAGTCTGACTGGCATGGCACTAAATAAGTTAACTAATTTAGCCAGAATTGTCATTTTTATTATATGAGCTCAGCCTACCCACGAGCAACTGATATTTTTCCAATTATTCAGATCTGACTTTATTTGTGTGAAAACTGTTTTGTAATTGTGTTGATACAGCTTCTGGGTTTGTCTTGGCAAGCAGGTCCCAAATATTTTACATTGTCTACAGTTACTTTTAATGGAATTTCTCTTTCTACCTCTTGCTGCTGGAGTTTGTTAGTAGCATCAGAAATGCCGGCGATTTATGTGGCTTTACTTTATTGCAACTCTGCTAAAGTTGTTAACTATTCCAAGTAATTTTTTAGTTGATTCTCTAAGTAAATCATCTGCAAAGAGTGGCAGTTTTGTTTCCTTATTGCCTGTTCTAATTCCTTCAATTTCTCTTTCTTCTCTTCTAGCTAAAACTAACATTTCTACTAGTACAATACTGAATGACAATGGTGATGATGGGCGTCCTTGGTGTATCCTTGACCTAGGGGAGCTCTAACGTCCCACCAAACTCTAAATTTATGATCCTAAGGACATCCTTAAAACAAGAGCGTAAATATCATCCTTCTCTTATGTACTAGGCATAGGAATACAGCTCACCCCTTTGGGCTATTTTACATCTAACAATCCACCTGAAGCCCTTCTATTTCTCTCCCTCAAGGAAAAGATTCTTCTTGCCCTTAAAAGGGTCCTTCAGTAAAATCATGTTATTTGTTATAGACAAAAAATAACTTTCTTGTGGCTCACATTCCCAGTGGAATTAACTCTAAAATTATATTGCCCTAGATCAAACCATAAAAGAGTACTGAGATGGGAAATGACTAAAGTTTTACCCATATCCTCCACAGAGATGAAAAATATTCTTTCACACTTTTACTAAGTTTATACGGAGACAGGCTGTCCTCTGGTGGAGGAAAGACAGAATACTATAGTGGAAACAAACTATTAGCAGACATAACAAAACACCCTGGGAGTACATGGACACAACAGTTCCCCCAAATTTTTATGAGAGCCAAAAACCAAAGATAGTTTGAAATCAGATATTTAGAAACAGTAATTTGGTCAGTTTTAGACTTTTCCCACATTTCCTTTACCCTCAATTGAAAAAAAAAATTCCTTTCAGCAACCTTCTGGGCCATCTAACGCACTGGAATGTCACAGATCCCACTGTAGCTTTTTCCTGGTTGACAATTTAGTCCGGGCCCTTCAAAAGGAAGCACAGGTGATTTGCTCCAAATTACACATGTAAAAAAGTACAAAAGCTGGGATTTAAATGGACATCTTCTGACCTCAAATTCAGCACTCTTTCCAATTTACCATGGTTTTGTCCAAATAAATGGATTCACACATGAAGATTATAAGCTATTTGTTTTTGGCTTCATTTCCTCATGTTTAAAATGATCTATTTATACTGGAAGACCTCTAACATATTTATCAACTAACATTTTATGAAGCAAGAATAAGACAAGAGCAAAGAAAAAACAAAAGGACGCATGAATATATTTATTACTAAATCAAAAGGTAGATACTCACACAAAAAAAGTGGAAGGGAAGTCTAAACCACCTAGGGTTAACAATGGAATTCTGATGCATTTGCAGCAATCCATTTTCAAAGTTTTGTATCTTTGCTTTATATCCTGAAGGATTTGGGGATGAGAGAAATATGATATAAAAATGTTCTGAAGTTAAATTTTCCTTCTTATCTTAGCTACAGTGCACAACAAAAGATATGAACAGGCTTTCTGGTTAAGATGGATGCCTGAATGGAGGTTCCAAAACCCTAACTCCAACGAAAACCTAAAAATGGCACCAGATTTAAAAAAAAAAAAAAAGGATCAAGAAATCCAGTAAGGAAACATAGTAATAAATTGCTTCCACTGCAGAACTGCACAAGTCAGATAAAAGCCAGCAGGCAATAGGGAAGGACCAGCACCAGAAAACCAAAGCTCTTGCTCAGGTAAATAAGTTAAAAGAGCCTCTCTGAAGACTCAGTGTTGGGCCTATGTCTCCCAGTGTAGACTGCAAGGCTCTGTACCCAGAAGCAGTAAGAGTAGAAGCTCCCTGAGAAAGCCGCAGGGTGGTTGAAGATCATTAAAACCACTAGGAGAAATAGTAAACAGAGTGGTATGTTTCATACTCTTGAGTTTCATAGCACTCGGAAAACGCCAAGAAGAAATCAGTTAGTCCCTTTAGCTAAGGGCAGTTTACAGAGATACAGAGGGCTGCTGACACTAGGGTGGGGACCCAGCAGGAGCAAGTGGGCAATAGGTACATAGAGGAGGATTGTAGTCCACAGGGACTAAGAAAGATCACCAACACAAAAAAAGCACCCAGGTAGAGTGAGATTGCACTGGATCCCTGAACTAGTATGGGGTTCAGGAATGGGTGCCATCTGCCAGATGTCAGCCATTACCCACTTCTGGGTCACAGATCCAGGAGGTAGAGGAGTGGTCACAAGTAAGCTAACTAATGCGGTCACAAAGTTCCAACTAAGTAATGAGTAAGAAAGAAACTCTGGAAATGTAGTTGTAAATGTAACTCTAAATCCAAGAGCTGAGCAGTGACTCAGTTCTATCCTTTAGGCCAACACATAAGCAGGAGAACAACAAGGCCAGTGACAATCCAGCAGCCGAGGACTGACACTTAACTACTCACAATACCACACATCCAAACCTGGGTCAGGAAGTGCAGAGTTTAGACCAGGATGGCAGTGAACTGACATCTTCCCATATGACACAATTTTCGTATCACTCAAAATTTGCAATATAAAAGAACATAAGTTTAGACTAGAATTTCCCCACAAATGCTAACAGAAGTGCCCTTTACTAAATGTCCAAAGTTAAGAAATGAACGAGCAAACAAAAAAAAGGAATTCTACCATAATGAGACACCATAGTGATAGATAAGCTCAAGACACAAATATAAAACAAAGTACATGACTTGAAAACATCTATAAGCAAAACCCCAAAGGGAAAAGGAAAAAAAAAGTAAAGTGGACAGAAGCCCAATAAGAATTCAAAAAACAAGTTGAAGAGTATTTTTAAAAATAGCAAAAGAAAATGACTACAAAAAGCAAATAAAATAGTAGAGGAAAAAAGTGAGAAAAAAAATAAGAGCTATGCAAGAAAGAGATGAAAAGAGAATTAACACTTTGGTTAACAAAAAATGTAAAACTTTAATGAAGAAAATAACTTTGAAAACTGGAACTGATCAAGAAATACTAACAAAGGCAAAAAACTGGAAAAAAATAGAATGAAATATGAATTATCTCTTAGGAAAAATGATCTGGAAAATAGAATGAGAAGAGATAATTTTAAAATTATTTGATCACCTGAAAGCAACAAACAGAAAAAGAGGACAGAGCTCATATTTTAAGAACTCATAAAGGAAAACTTTCCAGATATCATAAAACCAAAAGGGCCCAAAATAGAAATCTAAAGAATTAATCAGTCATGAGAATATCCAGGAATACTATAGCCAAAATCTGGTTCCCAAATCAAAGAACATGGAGAAAAAAGAATTCAATTACTGTGGAGCCAAAATAAGGATCATAAAAGATTTAGCAGCCACCACTATAGAGGAACAGAGAACTTAGAATATGGTATTTCAAAAAGCAAAAGATCTAGGATTACAACCAAGAATAAAGAACCCAGAAAAACTGAGTATAGTCTTAAAAGAGGAAAGAAATCAATATTTAATGAAATAGAAGATTTTCATGAATCCTAAGAAAAAGGCCAGAACTGAATAGAAAATCTGACATTAAAAAAGGATGTTCAATAGATCCAGGAGACAATTTAAAAATTATGGGGCTACCTGCAAGCCATGATTAAAAAAGAGCCTAGACATCATCTTTCATGAAATTATCAAGGAAAACTGCCCTGATATTCTAGAACCAGAGGGTAAAATAAATATTGCAAGAATCCACCAATCACCTCCTGAAAGAGATCCAAAGAGAAAAACTCCTAGGAACATTGTGGCCAAATTCCAGAGTTCCCAGGTCAAGGAGAAAATATTGCAAGCAGCTAGAAAGAAACAGTTTGAATATTGTGGAAATACAATCAGGATAACACAAGATCTAGCAGCTTCTATATTAAGGGATCAAAGGGCTTGGAATTTGATATTCCAGAAGTCAAAGGAACTGGGATTAAAACCAAGAATCACCTACCCATCAAAACTGAGTATAATACATCAGGGGAAAAAAATGGTCATTCAATGATATAGAGGACTTTCCAGCATTTTTGATGAAAAGACCAGAGCTAAAAAGAAAATTTGACTTTCAAACACAAGAATCAAGAGAAGCAGGAAAAGGTGAACAGCAATGAGAAGTCATAAGGGACTTACTACAGTTGAACTGTTTACATTCCTACATGGAAAGATCATATTTGTAACTCTTGAGACTTTTCTCAGTATTTGGGTAGTTGGAGGGATTATATCCATATAGACAGAGGGCACAGGGTGAGTTGAACAAGAAGGGATCATACATAAAAATTAAAATTAAGGAGTGAGAGAGGAATATATTGGGAGGAGAAAGGGAGAAATGAAATGGGGCAAATTATCTCTCATAAAAGAGGCAAAAAAAGCTTTTTCAATGGAGGGGAAAAGGGGAGAAGTGAGAGGGAAAAAGTGAAGTTTACTCTCATCACATTTGGCTTAAGGAGGGACTAACATGCACACTCAATTTGGTATGAAAATCTATCTTACACTACAAGAAAGTAGGGGAGAAAGGGATAAGTGGGCTGTGGAGGGGATGATAGAAGGGAGGGCAAATGGGAGGAGGGTGTAATTAGAAGTAAACATCTTTGGGGAGGGGCAAGGTCAAAAAAGAGAATAGAATAAATGGGGGGCAGGATAGGATGGAGGGAAATACAGTTAGTCTTTCACATCATGACTATGATGGAAGTCTTTTGCATAACTACACATATATAGCCTATATTGAATTGCATGCCTTCTCAGTGGGGATAAGTGGCGAGGGAGGAAGGGAGAGAAGTTGGAACTCAAAGTTTTAGGAATGAATGTTGAGAATTGTTTTTGCATACAACTGGGAAATAAGAAATACAGGTAATGGGGTATAGAAATCTATCTAGCCGCACAAGAAAAGACAGAAGATGGGTATAAGGGAAGGGAGGGGTGTGACAGAAGGGAGGGTAGATTGGGGGAAGGGGTAATCAGAACACATGGTGTTTTGGGGTGGAAGGAGGGGAGAGATGGGGAGAAAATTTACTAACCCTAACCCTAAATTTTGAAAACTAAAAATAAATAAATTTAAAAAAAGAAAAAATGTTCTTAAGACACATAAAAAAGGATGTTCATACAAAGTATAAGAAAGTAAACATGAATCCATAATGGACTAAACAAGATTAAATAGTTTACATACTTATGTAGGAATGTAATACATGAAACCCTTTGGAACTTTATTATCACCGTGAGTTACACAGGAAATGTAAACAGAACATGTAGGTGTGATTCTATCCTGTTTGAATGATCTCTTTACAAGGATGGAAGACGAAGAAAGAAGAATACACTGGAAGGGAAGGAGAGGAAGGATGGGGACAATTTTCTCTCTCACACACACACACGCGCGCACGCGCACACAGTAAGTAAGGAAGAATATTCCTGCAGAGAGTGGGGAAGTAGGTAACACTTGAAGCTCGTTCTCATGTAAAATGGTTAAAGGAAGGAAAAACACACACACAGAGTTGGGTGCAGAAATTAATTTTTCCTGACAGAAACAGGAGAGAAACATGTTAAGGGGGTTAGGAGGAGTGGGAATGAGAAGAGTAAGGGAGATATTAGTGAGAAGCAAAACAGAGTCTTCAAGCACAGGACAGAAAGTGAGTGAAAGAGAGAGAAGTATGTAATAGGATGGAGGGAAAAGCAGTTAGCAATCATACCTATGCATGAACTCACCCACAAAATGGAATATAAGAAAATGGAGGAGAAACCAGAATTTAACAGCATGTTGTTTGCAAAAACAAGGGAAAAAACCACTTGAAACAGAAAAATACACATATAGTTATAATAAGGTGCTGGAGCAGAATATATTTTGCTTCAGGTGAAGTAAAAAAAGATAGGGGTGGCAAGCATGGTGTCCTAATTAAATAAGACAATGAAGAAACTACATTTTGCTAAAAGGTACCAAAGAAAATATCAACATTGTATGTATATGTCTGTACACACACACACACACACACACACACAAAGATACAGCATATAAATTCTTAAAGGAAAAATTAAATGAGTTATAGGAGAATAGTAAAAGCATAATAGTGGGAGACCTAAGTTTACCCCGCTCAGACCTAGATAAATCTAACCATAAAATAAGCAAGAAAGAATTTAAGAAAATTTTAGAAAAGAGAAATGGGATAGGCCGCTAGATAAATGAGAATAGAAACAAATATACTTATTTCTCAGCTGTGCACAGCACCTTCATAAAAACTGACAAATATCAGGCGGTGAAAATTTCACAAACAAATGTGGAAAAAAGAGAGGGGCTAGAATGTATTGTTTCTATTAATTGGAGTGCATGAGAACAATATTAAATAAGAAAAAAGGAACAAGAGAAGCGGGAATCACGTGGATATTACTCTTTTCTGTACTGGCCAAAAGATACGGAATTATAAACACATATCCACATAGATGTAGAAATACACTATACTGAAAACACATAAGAATAGGGAAGGAAGCAGTTTAGGGGGAAAATTTTTTTAAAAAGTGATACTCACAAGCAAAACAAACTCTGTGGTCCTCAAAGACAGATGAAAATTAAGTATGTTGAAATTATTGGGATGACCATTACTTGGGCCTTGGATGAAAAACTGTGGTATATAAACATTTAATAAAATATTATTGTGTTGTAAGAAAAACACAAAAGAGATTATTTCAGAGAATCCTAGAAAGTATTAATGGATGCAGAATAATAATAATTTATAAAATGACAGCAACGCTATAAAGAAAAACAACTTTGAAAGACTGAAGAACTTTAATTGAAGCAATGACTCACAAAGTCTCCAGAAATCCTGGGAAGAAGCATCTTACTGATCCCATAGAAGAGAACTCAAGTGTGGAGGGACAAAGACAAGGTGTGGATTTGTTTTGCTTGAACAATGCTTATTTGTCATAGAATTGTCATAAAACAAGGTTTGTTTAACCTCTCTATATTTAATGGGGAGAAAAAGCAAGGAGGGAAGATAGCGATACAAAAAAGAGGACAAGAAAAAAAAGGAGGCCCACTGAAAAAAATTTTTTAAGTGCACAAATGATAAAAGAAGTAAAAGATAAGTTTTGAAAGTAACATTTAAAAAGCAAGTACTATTGAAAAGCAATTCATTTTTTCATGTTAAATATTTAAATCTTCTATTTTGTATCGAAAAATGCTATTTAAATATTTTTTTAAAGATCAGAATAAAAAATTAAATTTAAAAATAAAAACTCCATGCAGTTTTTGAAAGGAAGGCAAATTATCAATACTCATATGATGTCTCAATTATGGCAAGGGAAATGTAAACTGGAAAAGATAGCAAAAGAGAGAGAGAATCAGTTTTTAATGAGACTTAGTGAGGTGCATTAATATATTGTTGGTGGAGCTGTAAATTAGTCTAACCATTATGGAAACTAACTTTAAATTATGTGAGGAAATTAATCAAAACTACCAACTTTTGACCCTGAGATCTTATTATTGGGCACTTTTTCCAACAGTCAAATGTAGGAAGAAAGGTCTCATGTTGTTGTTTTGCTGAGTCATTTCAGTCCTGTTTGAGTATTTGTGATCCCATTTGAGGTTTTCTTTGTAGAGGTACTGGAGTAATTTACCATTTCCTTCTCATCTGACAGATAAGAAAACTAAAGCAAACAGGTTTAAGTGACTTGCTGAAGTGTCTGAGGCCCAATCTGAACTCAGGACATCTTAATTCTAAAGCCCAGCAACCTATCCACTGTGTCACCTAGCTGTCTACATAAGGAAGGTCTTACGTATTACTAAATGATTCACAGTTGTTCTTTTCTGGTAGGAAAAACTGGAAACAAAGTAAATTTCCACTGAATGAAGTATGGCTGAACAAATTGATATATGAATATAACTGAATATTCTGAAATAATTTTGACGTCTTTTGATTTTTCCATTATCAGAGTTTTGCTCAGTATCCCTCCTCCTCTCCCCAGAGAGCCATCCCATGTAATAATCAGGACTTTTTTAAAAGACAAAAAAAGAAGAGAAAATTAACACAATTAATCAGTGTACTGAAAAAGTCCAAAAATGTCCAATGTGAAAAACTTGAGAAATCCGCGATTGCCGTGAAGCTGTGGTTAGAAGTGTTCTCTCATGTGTCTTCTTTTGAGCTTTACTTGATTAAAAAAAACCTCCAAAACTTGCAACCGTTATTTTTGCTTTTATGTATGGTTCTTTCCATTTATGTAATTGCAATTATTGTATGTATTTTTCTTTTGGTTTGTGCTTGTTTCATTTTGTTTCAGTTCATTTAGATCTTTCTATAATCTTCTATATTTTTCACATTCATTTCTTATAGCATGGCAAGATTACATTACATTCATGTACCAGAATTTGTTTAGTTTTCCCTCAATCAAGAGGCTTCTACTTTATTTCTAATTCTTTGCTTTCACAAAAAAATAAAAATAAAAAAATGGTGCTATAAAGAACTGAGTGTACAGGGGGACTTTGTTCTTATCAATGGCTTCCTTGGAGTAGAATGAAATCTCTGGCTGAAAGTGCATGGACATTTGAGTTATTTTATTCACAAAATTGCAAATTGCTTTCCAAAATGGTTGCACTGATTCACAGCTGCATCAACTACACACCCACGTGCCTATCTTTCTACAACTCTCCAAGACCGACTAAAGTCGTTTTTTATACTTCTTGCCACTTTTTAGTGAACAAGTAAAATCTTGAATGTTGTTTTAACTTGCACTTCTCTCACTAGCAGTGATCCGAAGCATACTTTGGGTAACCACTGGCTCTACTCTTTGAATATTTATCCACTGAAGAACACACACGTGACATCTAGGTGTGTGTGAATTGTTTTGTGCATGTTCGTTATCAAACTGTCATCACAGAAATGTAATACAGATTTTTTCCTATTAGACGGCTTATCTTCTCCTCTGAGGCATATTAATTTTACCTGTACAGAAGCTTTCCAGTTTCATGAAATTATCTATTTTATTCTCTGTAATGCTCTTAACTTGACCTGTCAGAAGCATAAGATCTGCTTTCCTTCTAATCTTTTTGACCGTGTGACATTTAGTACTAAGGTCATGTACCCACTTAGAATGTACTGTGGAATCTTGCAAATGAAAATACAAGTCTTCAGTGCGTTCTACAAGACTGATTCCCAGGTATTTTATGCATTTCATAGTTACCTGAAATGGGACTTCCCTTTCTATTATTGCCTCTTGGATTCTGTTACTTTATATAGAAATACATTTGGGTTCTGAGGGTTTATTTTGTAGCTTCCTACTATGCGGAAGCTTTTACTTGTCTAGATTAGTACCCTGGTGGATTCCCTACGATTATCCAAGCATACCATCCTGTCATCAGCATATAGGGATAATTTTATCTCCTCTTTATCTAACTTTAGGCCTTTAATTTCTTTCTATTGTCTTACTGCTATTGGTAGCATTTTAATAACTATTTCAAATAATGTTCAAAGCATCCTTTCTTTACCTTTGTATTTAACGGAAAAGGTCCCATGATTGTATATATGATGCTTGTTTTGGGCTTTAGATAGATGACTTACAGGATTTAAAGATCTCTCTATGCCTATATTTTGTAGTTTTCTGCATAATGAATGCTGTATTTTTCAAAGGCTTTTCCCATCTATTGAGATAGTCATGCAGTTTTGGATTATTTAAAAAAAAATACAATTGAGATATTTTCTTAAATTGGAACTGAAGATCCTTGCATCCCTCCTATAAATCCAAATTGGTAATAATGGATGATTTCTTGAACAGCTATAGTATGGACAAAATTTTATTTAATATTCTGAACTGTTATTCATTAATGATATTGGTCTACAGTTCTTCCGTGTTTTATCTGTCCCTGGTTTAGAGATTGAGCCTATATTTGTCTTATAAATGTATTCTAGTAGGGTGTTTTCTTTCTCAACTTTTGAGGATAATTTGCATAGAATGGGTAGCTTCTTTAAAAATTTTATAGAATTCTCTTGTGAATCCTTCAGGAGGCAGCAGGTTTTTTTACTTTTTAGTTCTATTCCAACAAGTTCTATATTTCTTTTTCTGAAATGGGTTGTTTAATATTTGTTTGGTTTTGTCAATTTAGGTATTTCACATCTTAAAAGGTATTCTATTTCTTTGATGTTCTCAGTTTTATTAGCATAACTGCATAAAATATTCTGATTTTTAGAAATTTCTTATAGTTTTGTTGTGATTTTATCATGCTCATTTGCTATTTATTTTATTCCCTGCCCTCTTTAATCAGTGTGGATAAAAAGTATGTTAGTTTTGTGGATTATTTCAAAGACTTGAATTTAAAAAAATTTCTGTTTCTACAGTGTTTTTACAGGAGGAGGGATTTCTCAGCTAATCTATTTTTCCTGCAATTTTTAATACTTTCTTTTTTTGTGCTTATTTTAGCTTTGTTTATTTATTAGCTTTCTAATTTTTTAAAATGAATTATTGATGTTGTAATAACTACATTATTAATGTTCTCTTTTGCTGCTTTGTTGACATGTTTCTAAGGATATGATTTTTTTCCCAAGGACTGCTTTAGCTACATCCTGAAAATTCTGGGATGCTGTCTCATTATCATTTTCTTTTACGTAATTGCTGTTCCTATAATTTCTTCTTTTACTCATTCATTCCTCAAGATTCCATGTCGAGTCTTTATTTGTGTCTGTCTTTTGTTTGTGGTCCCTGACCTAACTGCTATTTTTATTGTTCTGATTTGTAAAGGATGTGTATGCTATTTCTGCCTTTTCACATTTCTTTGCAATATCTCTGTACCTACTACGTGGCTGATATTCCACACGGTATTGAAAAATAGACGTCCTTTTGTAGCCTCATAGACGCTGTGAGTCTTTTATCCATGACTTCTCCTGTGACTCGTCCAGCTCCATTTTTAATGTTATTTATTTTTTTGTTAAACTTACCCAAAATCGAGACATTGAAATCTGTAGCTGTGCCCTTTTTTCATTTTTTAAGTTCAATTTTATTTTATACTCAGGTCTGAATTCTTTCCCTCCTGCTTGTCTCCTCCAATTACTGAGAAAACAGGAAAAACAAAACCAGTCTCACACATACAATCTGCCTATGTATTCTTGAGTTCAGTTCATGTTTGCTTTAAGAATTTAGATGTTACAGCATTTGGAGCATCTAAGATTAAAACTGACGTCAATCTGTTGTTTATGGCTCTAAACAGTATAATGTAGTTTCCTTATTTATCCCTTTTTGCATTTTGAATTTTTTTTTGTCGATAGCACAATTTCAATTCCTGGTTTTGGTTTTACTTGATGCATGCTAACTATTTTTTCCAACACCTCAATTTTATTCTGTGCATATTTTTGTTTTTTAAATGTGTTTTTTGGAAGTAACAGCACGTGAAGTTTTGTTTTCTTATCCAATCTGTCACTTTTTTTTGTTTGTTTTATTGGAGTGCTTGATTCATTCACATTTAAAGTTAGCAGAGTTAGGTTTATATTTTCCTCCATTTATCTCTAAGATTGGGTTTTCTCTTAAAATTATGACTTATTTCCGTTGTTCATTAGAAACAGTACGATATCTCTTCAGTTATTTTAGCTGAATTTCTGTTAGTCTAGTACTATTTCTACTCACTTTCTTCCCCTTTACTCTCAAATTCTTCTTTCCTTTTACCCTATTCCTTGGCATTGGAATTTTGCTTATTATATTAGTTCTTTTTTCTTTTAACTATTTATTTAATTCTTCTCTTGTTTTGTTTCTTTTAATTAAGTAGTCAAATAGAATACCTCTTCTTTTCTACCCTTTAAATTTGTTTTATTTGTTAGTTTTCAGATGTTTATTTTCTGTGCTTTCTTCTAGAAGGGATTTTTCCTCCTTATTCTCTTCATCATTTATCTTCTCTTTCTGTTTATTCTTGGCTTACAGTCTTTGATTCATGAGCCTCGTACTTATTTAACCCTTATTTATTCTCTGTATTACTCATTGAGTTAAAATTCTTGAGCTACCTATTCTGAGTTCTCTCTTCTGTTATTGCCTTCTAAATCTTACCCCGTTCCACTTTTTCTGTTGCACCTCACTCTGAGAAATACTGGTTCTGACAGGTGATAGAGAGAATACTGCCCCATGGTAGGAGTCTTCCTATATCCCTAATTGTACTGTTAGTTCCTGACCTTTGCCTTCCCTTTGGTCATTTTCCCCCCTTACATGCACCAAAATCTTCATTCTTCTGAGTGTCACTTGCCCTCCTTAAGTTCAAGATCCCCGTTTTCTTAGGCAGGATGAGTAGTTTCTGTAAGCAGAAAGTTCCTACAGATTATACTCACTGTAAAGCTCCCATTTCCCTTTATAGAATCTCTCTTTTCATATAAAGGAGAGGCATACATCAAGTGCTATTCCCTCTCACCACTGAAACATGATTTCCCCCTTTGTTAATCTATTCCTTTGGCTCCTTATCCATTCTTCTATGGGTGTTCATTTAACAGCTGATTAGCCGTTAACTTGACTAGGTTATATCACATAGTTCCCTCTATTTTCTTCCTCTGCTATTTGTTATGCACCTTTCCATGCTGTAATTTAGTCTCACAACCCCACCCCACCCCCCACCCCAATTGCAAAAATTTATCTACCTGTAAAATAGGTATTGTGTGGTAGTCCATGACCTTTCAGGACTGCTTCTTCACTATCACTGCTCTCTGAATTCTGCTTTCAAGTGTATGTCTCACGTACATTCAGGAAGAAATTTCTTAATTGTCTTTCAATTGTTATTTTGTTACTGTTGTGGTTGCTGCATTTGCTCTTCTTGTATTTCTCTCATCTAGGGTGTTTGAGAAGCAAGTCATCTCTGAAGGGTCTGGTCTCCCCTTATGTGAACCAAACTCTACATTCTTCTGAGTATCACTTGCCCTCCATAAGTTCTTGAATGTCTTGAATATCTCTATTACTGAATGTCCATCTTTTCCCATTTATAGCTGAGCTAATATTTTCAGGTTAACTAACCTTGGATATATAACTGTTGAGCTCCACTACTCCCTGGCACACACTTTTTCATTCAATCCTATGTTTTCTAGTGGGTACAGAATAGTCTCAAGTAATTTAAATTTTCTTTTGTATTTGAAGGTCTTTCTACAGTTGCTTGCAGATTTTGTTATTTATCAATCAACTGTTTAAATTTAATCATATGTACCTTGGAGTTTGCAGCCTTGGTTTGTTTACGTTTGGAGGCAATCTATTAAGTCTTTAAATAAGCAGCACTATCGTTTCTGTGTTCTAAATATTTTTGTTGTATTGTTTCTACACTATGGGTTTCAAGTTTTTACTTGTGATCTTCTGGGGTACCCGTAATTTAAAAACTATCTCTATATATCTTGTCTTCAAGATAAATGTCCGGTTTGTACGGAGAGCATGTTTTTCCTTTAGTGTTACTGCTTTTGGTTTCCCTTCTTCCACATTGTCCTTCAAGTCTGTGTATTTGACTCTTAATCAGTGTTATCCAGTCTTTTGTTTCTTTGGTGAGACGTATCGCTGAAGATTCAAGTTTTTCTGTTCTGCCAACTATTTCTGTCGCGCAGACCATAAATTCTGCTCTCACAATTCTTATTTCTCTTTTAAATTATTCAGAAACAGCATACAGTGGGTCCATGCTCTCATCAAAATCCAAAGATCCTTTGCCTTATGAAGTGTAGAATAATTTTCCTTTGTTCTGCAACATTTCTTCCTAATTGCCTGTGCCATTTACTGGATCTGGACATCACATTTCCTTCTGCTGTTAATGTCTTCAGTGTTGATTCATATGCTTATGCTCAAGGTCTCTGAGTTTTCTACTTCCTGAAATCTTTGATAACATCAGTCTTTGTTTTCTTTATGTTCCCCTACTGCTCAATTTCTGAATCCTTCCCCTTTGATAGCAGTTTCCCCGAGAAACGGACATCAAAACAGCTCAGTCTCCTTCCATAATTAGCAATTCCCAGTTCACTAGCTTTAGGTCTCTGACTGAAGTGACTTCTAGGGACAGGACTGATCCCCAGTTGGATGCTGGGTTTTTTCCCCTCAAACTTAAGTGAAGTGTCAAACAGTCCCTCTATTCCTTAGTTCTCTGCCTAGCATCACAAAGCCTTGCCACTCCACTGTTGTAGCCTGAGCAAATTTTTGCTTTTTAGAATTTGGATCTCTTTGACACTAGTTTTGGCAGCGCTTGGGAGTTTTACATGCACCTGGCTGAGTCTGACATCTCTAGGGTAATAGATGGAAGTAATGGACTTGAAGTTATGAAGATGTGAATTCAAAAACACTACCTCTGATACTAGTTATATGTCACCTGGACAAGAAATCTGTGCCTCTGTGAACTTAGGGGGTTGGACTCAATGACCTCTAAAGTCTTCATATATAAATGTGATAATATTGTACCACCAACCATCTAACTTTGTTTTTACAGCTTCAGAATGCTAGAAAGGTCAACAAAGACTGACCCACTCATTAAGGCTATCAGTTTAAGAAGAATGAAAGTCAGTGGTTATGAAGGAGAGGAGAATCTAAAATCATTCTGAGTCTGGAGACGCTCACACTAAGAAATACACCTGGAACTAAGATCAATTGAGTAAACAGCATATTCACCTATTCCATCTCACATGCTGACTGAGTAGTAGAATGGTGAGCATCAGCATAATTTTAATTTTCTCTCCCTCTAGCAATGTACATTTTAAGTTAAATCTACTGCAAAACTGGGAATTTTGAAATAACCAATCTTGGCAAGGGAAAGAGAAGAAATGTATCTCCCTCCTCTCAGTATAAAGGTGAGATTATGGGCTTAGAATGTTTCTGCATACATTGCCTGATGCAGTCAATGCGTCAGTTAGTCTTAAATGTTTTTCTTTATTATAAGGAAAGCCTCCTTTGGTTCATGTGGAAAACATAATAACCAAGGGTACTTTTTTTTTTTTTAAGGAAAAAGTAATATATGAATATTTGGGATTGGTAAACACCCAACTCAAATTATTGCATAAACTTTTCTGCCTCTGTCAATAACATAATTAATTCTTAGATTAACAAACATCAACAACTGCTATGGTATTATCCACATAACAAAAATTCCTTTTCCTTCAGTGTTTAAATCACTTTTTATGTACTTTGCTTCCCAACAAGTATAGCAGATTCTAGGTAAAGGTAATAAAACAAAGTAGGAGGGAATATTTCAAAATGTCTCATCAGTTTAAGAAAATTCTAGGTGATATTTTGGTCATATGATCAAATATCCAGCACCAACTTCTTTCCATGATGCTTGGTAAATGAGACACTTAATTCATCTCACCTGGTTAAGAAGTCTTTTCTGGCCTTCCTTCTCCTTGGCATCTAGATATTAAAGGGGATAGAACAAGGGGCTTGGGTTCAGGAAGACCTGAGTTCAAATTTTATCTCAGGCACTTATTGTGTGACCCTGAGCAAAAATCACATAATCTCTCTGTGACTCAATTTCTACAACAATAAAATGGGGATAATAATAGTACCTTCCTCATAGAATTGTGATGATTAAATGAGATAATATTTGTAAAGCATTTAACAGGGCCTGGCAAGTAATAGGCACTTAATAAATTCTTGTTCCAGGCAGTTTTCAGATAAAGAAATTAAAAGTATCTTATAGTCATATGAAAAAATGTGCTAAATTACTATTGATTAGAGAAAGGCAAATCAAAACAACTCCGAGGTATCACATCACACCTATCAGATTGGCTAACACAACAAAATAGAAAAATGATAAATGTTGGAGAAGATGTGGGAAAATTGGAACACTAATGCATTGTTGGTGGGGTTGTAAATTGACCCAACCATTCTGGAGAACAACTTGGAACTATGCCCAAAGGGCTATAAAATTGTGCATGCTCTTTGATCCAGCAATATCACTACTAGATCTATATCCTGAAGAGATTATAAAAGAGGCACAAGGACCCACACGTACAAAAGTATTTATAGCAGCTCTTTTTTGTGGTGGCGAAGAACTGGAAACCAAGGGAAAGCCCATCAACTGGGGAATATCTCAACAAGTTGCAATATTTTAACGTAACAGAATATTACTATGCTGTAAGAAATGATAAATAGAAATTTCAGATTTCAGAAAAATTTGGGAAGACTGAACAGATGCTGAGTAAAGTGAGTAGAACCAAAAGAACATTGTGCGATGACTAACTTTAACAGACTTAAGTTCTTCTCAGTAATACAGTGATCCAAGGCAATTTCAAAAGGCCCATGATGGAAAATGCTATTCACATCCAGAGAAAGAACTATGGAGTCTGAATGCAGATAGAAGTACACTATTTTCTTTTTTTCTTTCTTGTGGTTTTCCCCTTTTGTTATGATTCTTCTTTTACAACATGACTAATGCAGAAATATGTTTAATATTGTACATGTATAGTCTATATGAGATTGTTTGCCATCTAGGCGAGGAGGGAAGGGAGAAAAAAATCTGGAACTCAAACTCTTATAAAAGTAAATGTTGAAAACTATCTTTACATGTAATTGGAAAATAAAATACTATTAAGTGGAAAAAATAAACAAATGCTTATTCCAGGCTGTGGTATATGATTGTAATGGATTATTATTGAGCTATAAGAAATGACAAGCAGGATGATTTCAGAAAAACCTGGAAAGACTTACATGAACTGATGCAAAGTAAAGTGAACAGAACCAGGAGAATGTTGCACACAGTAACAGTAATACTGTTCAATGAAGAACTGTCAACGATTTAGCAATTCTCAGCAATATGATGATCCAAGACAATCTCAAAGTACTAATGAGAAAGCTTACTATCTGCCTCCAGGGAATGAACTGATTGTTTGAACAGACTGAAACATGCTATTTTTCATTTTCTTTCTTTCAGTCTTCTCGAACAGAATGACTAATACGGAAATGTTTAAGTAGTTGAATACGTATAATCTAAATCTGACGGCTACCACGCTGTGGGGTGGGGGGGCAGGAGGAAAGGGCAGGAAGGGGTAGAATTTGGAACTCAAAACTTTAAATAAAAATGTTTAAAGAACAAGTACCTGGAACTTGAAGCGCCCCTGCCCAAGAAAAACTAAGGAAGCGCTTGTTCCCTCATCCCCGTTCTTTCTCCCACTACCAGTCCTTTGAAGAGTGGGAGCTATGCTGAACAAGTCACTTCGCCATTCAGCATCTCAGGAAGCTAAGACACTTGCCTGTACTGCTGAGGAGACCTCCTCACTTGGGATCCCTTACACTGACTGAGGCCCACAGCCTGTCCCTGCATCATGACGTCACTAGGTTACGTAGCCCCCTCCTCGCTGCCAAAGATAAGAAGCAGAGATGGTCATTTTGCCAAAGCACAGAAGGAAGTCGAGGAGTTTAACTCAATTCAGACCTTTACAGAGTGTGTTTCTTCTGGACTGAGGAACTGAACCAGGGATGTACACACAGCGGAAAACTGGAAAGAAATGCTCAAAACAGTCTCTGCTTTCAAGGAGCTTATATTTGACTATGGTAATGCTGGTGACTAAAGAAATGTGAATATAAGGAAATCCGAAGAGGGAGAAAAAAATATTAGTTGAGGAGGTCAGAGAAGGCGTTACAGAGGAGCTGTTCTAAGCTGAGTCTTACGGAAGATCAAAGTGTGAGGAGAGAGGGCGCTTCTGAATAGCAGTTTGTGAAAACAGACTGAAGAAGTAGATAGATAAGCAAATACCTGGGGAGCCAATAGTGATCTAGTTTGGCCTGAATATATAGAGTACAGGGAAGGGGATGATGTGCAATAAGGCTAAAAAGGAAGACTGGAGCAAGACCGTGGAAAGCCTAAAGTTCTAGACTAACAAGTATGTATTTTATCCTAGAAATAATCAGAAGCTACTGAAGGTTTTTGAGGAGGGTCATTACTTACATCATGGGTTCTGCACCTTAGAAAAATTATTCTGGAAGCTTTATGAAGGATTAATTAGAAAAAAGAAATACAAAAAGTAAAGAGACCAAAATATTATAGTTCAGGTGAGTTTTGATGAGCACCTGAATTAAAATTTTAGTAGAAAATAAGGTACATGCTAAAGATGTATTGGGCCGAGCATAAACAAAACTTAGCAAGTGATTGAATATGGGATCTTAGGGGGGAAAAAAATTGAAGCTGACTTCAAATTTACAAACCTGGGTTCCTGGAAGGATGCTACCTTTAACATTAATGAATGTGTTTGGAAGAGAGACCTAATTAGGGGCAGTAGAGATTATCTTCTGGACATAACGAAATTACAATGTTATGATGAAACATGCTTTCCATCTCCAGAGAGGCAATGGACTCACATTACAAATTAAAGCATATAACAGCAAGCCAGACAGATATGGCTAATATGGGAATTTGTTTTGCTTGACCATACATATTTGTAAGAGATTTTGTTTTCATTGCCTTCTCAAGAAAAGGTGGAGGGGAATATGACAGGGAGAGAATTCAGAAGTGAAAACTAAATTTAAAAAAGAAATTACAATGTTGACGGGATGTTCAGGTGGAGAGGTCTAGTCGTGATCTGATGGTGAAGGACCAAAGTACAAGAGAGAATAGGATAGCATATATGGATTTCACAATTATCTGCATATAGAAGATAACTGAACCGGGGAAAGATAAGATCACCGAGGGAGAGTACATGTCAGAGGTAAGAATCCAAAACAACTTTTTTGAACACTCACACCTGAAGGTTAGAGAAAATTTATGATTTAAGCCAACAAGAGTGAGAAGGAGGAGTCTTCAGAGTGGCAGGAGAACAAGGAAAGAAGAGTTGAAGAAGAGAAAGGAAGAATGATTGTCTAGAAGTAGGACCGGCTGACAGCATCCAAAGCTGCTGAGAGGTCAAGAAGGATGAAGACTAAGAATAGGTCATAAAACATGGAGGTTAAGATCATTTGTAAACTATGACAACAGTTGAGGAGGAGGAGGAGGGTTAAAAATAATTGAGAAATAAATGGAAGCAACAAAGCTGGGCAATTCTTTTTAGGAACTGAGTAATGAAGAAAGGGAGAGATAAGATGATAGCTCAAGCAAAGCTTTTTTTTTAAAGAAAGGGGAGTTTTTGAGCATCTCTGAAGCTAACAGGAAGGATGCCAACAGATATGAAGATAATGAAAATAAGAGAGGAAGCAATGATTTCTTGAGCAAATTCCCAGAGGATAACTGTTACTGTATCTTTGCTTGGTTGTCCACATGCTGTTCTTCATAAGATTTGTCTCCTATATTTCCACCAGCTATTTCTCAGGCGCCCTCCCCCTCCTTCTGCCTCTTAGAATTCCTGGATTCCTTCAAGATTCTGCACAAATGCCACCTTGGACAGGAAGCAGGTTTCTAAGGTCCCTCCAACTATCTCTGTCTCTCCAAATAGAAAGTAAGCTCCTTGAGCATTGAGATGATTTTCCTTTTTCTTTGTATACTAAACACTTAATACAACACCTGGCACACAATAAGCACTTAATAAATACTCAATTGGTTTACTGAGAAAATCACATGAAAGGCATTAAATCCTGGCCATCAAATAGCAACCTTGCTCCTCCATCATTCCCCACCACAAATCCAATCAAGGACCATGAGAGGCAACTCCTCCTTTCCTACCTCTTCCATCTTCAGTGATGGCAAGTCACTCACAGGTAGGCAGGAAAGGAGGCTAGGAGGACTGCTGCTTCCCACAAATGGCAGCAAAGATGACTATCTGGGAAAGGGACCAGAAGGATATAATGGATGGCTAAATAATTTTCCCAGGGTAAGGAGTTACACAGGACTCACCTTGGAAATCAGGATGAAAGAAAAGCATGAAGTCCAGATACCAGGTTACCCTGGTTTGTGAGTCATTGAGTGTAAATGCACTTGATCCATTGGCCAGCCCCAGTCCCCACAATGTTCTTCACATCCAATCTGATCATCCACCTAACTCTGACTCTGTTATTTACAACCTATATAACCCTGAGCATGTGACAACTTTTCTGGGTCTCACTTTCTCAACCAAAAAACAAATAGGGTGGGACCAGATGATCTTTAAAGTCCCTCCCTTATTCTATGAACCTACATAGTCATTCTCTAAGTGAATACAGGCAGTTTTCGCTTTACATAAGTATATGTTTTATGTAGGTGTAAGATAAATTTTATTCCACAGATATCTACATAAAGCAATAAATAACCGGAATTTGCCCTGGGGTGGGGGAATTGCTTCACGTTGTGAAGGGACGGTACTGGCACATGGTTCAAGGACACATGGAGACAGGAACACAGAAGCAAGAGCAGGAAAGAAGAGGAATATTCAAGGGGCAGACAAATGGTTGCTGGACACAGACAGGAGAGGAGGAGCAACACGCAGACACCATGGACAGACAGGCAGTACCCAAACGCAAATGGATAGAAGACAGACTCAAAGGGGCTGGTGGGTGGGATGAGTAGGGACAAAGGTATCCTCTCTCAGCCAGAGGTCTCAAATCAAGCCCCAGATCAAGTAGTGGTGGTCTTTCTACCATTACGTTCTGCTTTCACTTGTGGAGATTGGACTTTTCTCTTTTCTGGTGAGGGGATAGAGGGCTGTGGGGCACTGAGCTGAAGGGCAGGAATGAAGAGACACAATAAAGTGCTATACAGTAAAGCTGATGTCGGTTTTTTTGGAATGCTGATTTTTTTTCAGAATTCTTTATGTAAAGTTGAATTTCTGTAATGTGAATTTACATAAAGTAAGAATTGTTTGTATACTGCCATTCGGTTTCAAACAATTCCTTTTAGTTTTCAGTTATTCACAAAGATTAGAACTTTCATTTGAATCTGAAAGTCATTCAGTAAGAATCACACATTACATTTCTAAAAAGGAAATATGTTTCTCCAAAAGGATTTAAAGTAAAACATGTACTTTATGTTCCATGAACTCCACAATGAACAAAAACAATTATATGAAGTAATTTACAGATATTCAACTTAAATTTCAAGCTTGGATACATGGCCTCAAACAAGCAACAGTGCTGAATAAAAATTCCATAGCAACTCTCTTTCCAAACATGACTAATATTTAAGCATGAGAGAATTATTTTTAGCAAAGACCTCAAGATTAGTCTATTTCCTCAGTTCCTTAGGTGAGAACTTCTAAAGGTTCGAATCCAGGCCTACCTCAGACCCCAAAGAAAGAACACTAAAGGGACCTTTGTTAATCTAAAAAATACACACACAGACACACACACACACACACACACACACACAGACACACACACACACACACAGACACACACACACACGGGAGGTATTCAGCTTCAACAAACATTTTATTTCAATTTTATTTCGTGAAAGAATGTTTCTTGGCTACACTAGGAATCACCCATTAAAAAAGCGTCACCTTCAAATTATTCTAGATACCTAACAATCAACAAACATCCTCCTTTCCTTCACCTAGCACAGTCAGACATGCAGAAGGTTCTAACCCTATGCCACAGTAAATAGGATTTAAATTATCTTTGGGGTTTGCTTTTCCTGGATCTTCAATTTCTCTCTACTTTCTCTTTTACTTTCAAATATTCTCAAGATTCTCACCTAATGAATCTTATATCCACAACTTCCAGTCTTCTGAATAATTACAAACCCCATCACTTCATTAAAACTCTTAAGGTCACCAATGGCCTTCTCTCTTGTCAAAGATGCATTTTTACAGTCCTCATTCTTATCTGATTGTTTTTTCAGTATTTGCCATTGCGGATGACCACCTTTTCTCTGCTCCTCTGGCTTCCACTCACATTGTGATATCTCCTCCTGCTTTTCTTCCTTCTCTTAACTATAAAATACTCACAAGGCTCAGTCTCTTCCCTCTACTACTTTTCTCAAAACTCACTTCCATCAAAACTTTTGCTTCTATACTATTGTATCTTAGCCTTCCATCTGACTATTCTTCTGTCTAAAATTGTAAACATCTTTGCCCTAAAACTGAGTTTTCCCCATTTCTGTAGCATACCACTCCCTCTGTTTCCTAGGTCTAACATTTGGAGGTTTCCTTTCTTTAGTGCCCAAATCTAGTTACCAACCAAGTTTTGTCCATTCTGTCTTCATATTCTATTTGAGGTCCTCACCTCCATCTTCTGGAATATTGCAAAAGCCCATAACAAGTCATCTTCCTGACTCCAGACTTTCCAGCACACCACTAAGTCTCCTCTAAAACATCACTTTAATCAATTCACTGTTCTACTCAGTGCACCTACCATAAAGGCATTTTATTGTTTATTATCAAATAAAATTCATACTCCTCAGTTTTGCATCCAAAACCCTCTATCAACTAGTCCAATCCTATGCAAATTTATGTCCTATAACTCTTGAAACAAAAATTCAGTCAGCTCATTTTCCTGACCACACAAAATGCAGATTAATAAAAATAGTTTTATATTAATATAGAACTTTAAAATTTGCATTAAAGTTGTTTTGAACTTTCCAAAATACTATATAGTCACTGTTTCATTTGAGTTCACAACAATCCTATGAGGTAACTACTATCAGTATTATCTTTATTTTGTGACTGTGTGAACAGCTCCAGACAGGTGGAATGACTTGTCCAGGTCATCCAGCTCAGGTGTGGGAGTTTGCTGATATCAGCCTCAGTACTCTTTCCACACTTGCATGACACGAGTCTTTCTGTACACTATTTCTGCTATCTAAAATGCCTTCTCCTATTCCCCTCACTCAATCCAAATCCCAGTCTCCTTCTGAACTAGCTCCAATCCTGAAGATGTTTCTTAACTGTACCAGGTCTACAACTCCTATAGCAGTTTCAATTCTGTACCACACAACGTACCACCTGAGGGTCTTAAACTGCTATGTTAACATGTGCAATTTATCTCACAACTAGATTCTAAGCCTGTCCATGACACCTCTTCCCTTTCCCTCCTAAGGGCAGTTAGGTGGTACATGGCAAACGACTCCAGTATCTTTGCCAGAAAAACACCACAGGGCGTCACAAAGAGTCAGACACAACTGAAAAAATGACTGAACAATGAATTCCTTCACAGAACAATACAAAGACAGAGAGAGGTAGATAGTTAATAAGAGTCATTTGAGAATTTTGAAATGAGTTCTATGAAATAATACTGATCATAAATCTTAGGTGGCTAAGATAAGAGTAATAGAGAAAAGTGTCTTTGTTCAAGAAATTCTAAAACTAAAATTTTATCATATCATTACCCTAACAGATGACTGAACTTCTATATAGCCTACACAAATTATTTCTAAGTAATACAAACATAATTGTGGTTTTTGGACAGTGTTTTCCACGAAAAGATCACAGGTCCAACAGATGTATTGAAGGCTTGAAACCACAAAGACATGCCAGCAAGTCAGTAGCTCCTCTCAGAAATCTTTAAACACCTTCCATATCTGAATGTCAAAAAAACTGTCCTAAGTGAATATAAAGTGGAGGAGAAAAATCATCTCATAATTGCTGCTCAAGCCTTTTGCGCCCCAGTTTCAGTCCCTCTCTTCTACATGTTTAACTCCCAGGTTCTCCCTGCATCTCTTCATCCTTTCCTACCTTTATGATTTCCTCTCTTTTACATCTTGCTTAAGGCTGAGATCTTGGCTCTATTTACTACCTCATGTAATCTAGGCCCTGTCACCTTACTTCTCTGGGTCTTATTCTTCAAGTACAATATGTCCCTATTAAAGCTAAAAACTGCACTAAGACTTTTGAAACAATCCAAAAGGTCATGGCTGACCTCTAAGAATCCTATGGTTCATTTAGGGCTTTATGTGAAATAACAACATTACCAAGAAACGTTTTCCAAATCAGTAGCTATAGGTCACATCAGTGTCTGGGGCCTTCTTACCTTGCAACATCCTTTACCTAAGGCAGGATCCTTTTCCCATGAGAAAATTCTTTCCATTTCAGAGACAGGTTTCCTCCAGTCAAGCTTTATTCCTCTCCTGGCAATGCTTTCAAATCTCTGTATTTTGCCACCAAGGCTCAGAGAGTGAACCTCCTCGTACCCCTGTCAATATTCCATTTCAGACTCCTTTTATGTGCTGTCATCCCCCAACAGAACTGAAGCTCCTTGAGGCAGAGGGCTTCTTTTTGCTTATATTTGTACCCCAGCAATTAGAACAGTGCCTGGCACACAGCAAGCCCTTAATGAATGCATGCCATAGACCAATGCCTGACACCATATATCAGAATAAAGTCCAAATGGGTACACAATCTAGGTATAAAATCTGATATTACAAACAAATTAGGGGAGCAAGAAATACTTTATTTGTCAGATTTATGGAGAACGGAGGAATTTATGACCAAACAAGAGATAGAGAACATAACTAAGTGCAAAATGAATAATTTTGAATATATTAATAGAAAAGTTTTTGCACAAACAAAGCCAATGCAACCAAGATTAGGAGGGAAGCAGAAAGAATTTTTACAACTAATGTCTTTGATAAAGGCCTCATTTCTGAAATATTTAGAGAATTGAGTCAAATTTACAAAAATACAAGTCATTCCCCAATTGATAAATGGTCAAAGGATATGAACAGGCAGTTTTCAGAGGAAGAAATTAGAGGTATCTGTAGTCATATGAATAAATGCTCTAAATCACTATTTATTAGAGACGCAAATCAAAATAACTCTGAGGTACCGCATCACACCTATCAGATTGGCTAACATGACAAAACAGGAAGATGATAAATATTGGAGAAGATGTGGGAGAGTTGGAACACTAATTCATTGCTGGTGGAGTTGTGAGCTGATCCAACCATTCTGGAAAACAACTTGAAACTATGCCCCAAAGGCTATAAAAATGTGCATACCCTTTGACCCAGCAATACTGTTTCTAGGGTTATAACCCAAAGAGATCATAAAAATGGGAAAAGGCCCCACAAGTACAAAAATATTTATAGCAGCTCTTTTTGTGGTGGCCAAGAACTGGAAATCAAATTGGGGAATGGTTGAGCAAGCTGTGGTATATGAATGTAATGGCATACTACTGTGCTATAAGAAATGACAAACAGGCAGACTTCAGAAATACCTGGATAAACTTATATGAACAGATGCTGAGCGAAGTGAGCAGAACCAGAACATTCTATACAGTAATAGCCACAGAATGCAAGGATTGTTTTTGAAAGACTTAGCCCTTCACAGCAATGCAAGGACCTAAAACATTTCCAAAGCACACATGATGCAAAATGCCACCCACATTCAGAGAAAGAACTATGGAATCAGAACGCAGAATGAAGCAGAATATTTTCTCATGTTATGTTTTGTTTTTCACATGGTTTCTCCCATTCATTTTAATTCTTCTATGCAACATGACTAATATGAAAATGTGTTTCATAACAATGTGTGTGTAGAGCTCATATAAGATTACATGCCGTCCTGCGGAGGGAGGGGGAGAAAGTTTACAATTTATGGAAGTGATTGTTGAAAATTGAAAACAAATAAATTTTAAAAAAAACAATTAAATGCATACCACCTAATTACCCACCCTCGTTACCCAAACCTTAAGAGTCTTCTTCCTTTCCTTAAAAAAGTTTCTGATTACTTCAAAGACATCCTAGAAGCAGACTATTTGCATGCTAGGCAAAGAAAAGTGAAAGAGAATTTTCTTACTCTCTTTGAGTTTCTTTCCTCATACCAAAGATTTGACTTCTAAGGTCCTTTCAAATTTTAAATTCTATGTCCCAGCTGGCACTTCACTGTGAGATAATAAGATACTAATACGAAGAAGGAAACAATCCCTATTCTCAAAGAACTGTGTCATTCCTATACAGCTTTCAAAGAGAATAATGGCCACTACCGTGTTACTAGGTACAGTATAAATCTGGTAAGTAGGACTTACTGAACAGGTGACTTGCAGCTGCTGCTGCTGCTGCTGCTGCTGCTGTGTCTGCTCTGGTGTTGTCTGCTGCTGTTGCTGAGGGTCCCAAATGTGAACAGTCTGCGCTGCATTCTGATAGGCTCCTGCCACAGCCTGCACTGCCACCGGAATGTGGATGTTGCCATTCATGAACTGTGCTGGAAAGAGAGAGTTTGCAAGGGTCTGCACAACTTCCTCATGGGAGTTTTTCACCACCGATGTGGTGCCCACCATCTTATCTTTATCATCCTCCAGTTTTACAGTTGTCAGAGCCGTTGGGGAGCCGCTGACGTGGACAGCATTGTAGGCCTCCTGAGGGATAGCAATGTGAGTAATGTTCTGCTGCTGAAGGTCACCCCGTGGCTGAGCTGAGTAAACAGGGATGGTCCAAGTTTCTCCAGTTGGGCTAGTAATGGTCCCAGTGGCACTGTACAGGTGAGCACTGTCCACCGTCAACAAGTCTGGCCTCAAGGATACATAACTTTGTTGCTGGCCTTGTGGAATGGCCAGCACAGTAGCAACTGGTTGCCCAGAAATAGCATATGACACAGTTATGGGCATATCTACTTTACGTTTCTTCACAGGCTGAAGGACACTGGCAGTGCTGATCCGCCGCTCTCCTTCCCGAGGGGAACCTTGCTGGGAAGGTGGTGGAGAAAGTGCACCAACCGTCTGGATCTGGATCTGCTGACCACCAGCAATAGCTTGGCCTGCCACTAGCTGGGCTTGGATCTGCTGGTGCTGTATGTGCTCCTCTTGGATCTCTGTGGCCTGGATTTGCTGGGCAGTCTGAACATGCTGTACCTGGATCTGGGCAGCCTGAAGCTGAGAGGGACTCGGGCTCTGCAGCGTCTGACTTTGTATTGCCTGTGATGCCTGTTGCTGGGCCTGCCCTTGGATCTGCACCTGGACCTGGATAGGCTGCTCCGAGGCTGGATGGACAGTGAGCTGAGGAGAAAGTTGCTGGGCTGAGACCTGCTGAGGAGACTGCTGCACCTGGACCTGGACCTAGAGTGACGAGAATTCAACAGTCAGTTAATTCAGTCCAGTATGTATTGCTATTATGTATATGGCACTGTGATGGGTACCAAGAAATATAAAGGTATAAAATAGCCCCTGTCCTAAAGAAGTTTATAAAACAATGGACAGGACCACTTACTACCAGCATCGTGACCTCTCCTGGCCTCAATTTCTTCATTTAGAAAACGACAGACTCTCAGTGGATAATTTCTGATGTCCTTTCCAGCTAGGAATCTCATGTTCTCTTTCTATATACTCACATGCCATGTGTATGAAACAAAGCAGAACGAGTTAAGGGCAAATTAGAGATCCAGACAAAGAGTCATTAGAAATGTAAGGAAGAGATCACTTTTGTGGGAGGAAAGAGGGTGCATGATACCTAAATATCAAGAAAGCAGTACCTGAATGAGGTCTTGAAAAGAGGAAGACTTCAACAGAGAGAATTCAGGATAAGATAAGAGGCATGAGGGCTGGAGGTGGGGAGAAGAAGAAGGAAAGACAGAGATGAGAGGGAGCAGGCGAAGAATCTGTGACCGAAGTTCCTTTCACCTCCAGGTAGCTAGGTGATACAATGGGAGTGAGTGTGAGGTTCAGAGGCAGGAAAAACTGAATGCAAATCCAGCCTTATACATTTACTTGCCATACGAACCTAAACAAGTCATTTAATCTGTTTGCCTCAGTTTCCTCATTTGTAAAATGGGAAAGATAAAAATAGCACTACCTCCTAGGGTTGCTTCAAGGATCAAATAAGATAATAACTGTAAAGTGCTCAGCACATTGTCTTGCACATAGTAGCTGCTATATAAACATTAGCCGCCATCATCGTCGTCATCATCATCATCATCATCAAATAAGTGAAGGGGAAAAAAAGTTTCTTCTACATAACAAAGGTAAAAAACTTTGAATTACCAAATGAGGGACCAAAGTAAACTACAGATAATACTGTATCAGGAAACACTGCAGAGACTGTACTGAAACTGTTCCACGAAGAATCTTCTTGCTTAGCCGTTACAATACCAAGCTTACAACCACAAAATTTGCTTAGAGTAACAATTTATGATAACTGTTAAGAGGGAAGGTGAAAAAATATAACTTTAAGCTACATGATGAAGAAAAAACAAAATTCTTAACATGTCACATTGGGCCGACTGAATTCTGGGCACTAGGTTCTGAAAATGTTACGGCTCTCTGTGCAATGAACTTTGCTTGGAAACAGATGGTGCGTACCCAAATATCCAGCACAGAGATGGCTCAGTAAACTTGGCACTTCAGAGAAGAAAGAGCTAGCCAAAGGGACAGGGAGGACTTGGGGAGCACAAAAGCCTCATAGGAGTCTGTGTATTTGATAACAGGAGACAATCTAGAAGTAAAACACACTGCTTCACTTTTCATACAGGGAAATAAAAGCACGCAGAGACTGTGAGAGGCAGCAATCAGTAGAAATTATTGTGAATTAAAAGCAATAATTCTTCAGTTCCTTATGTTCTTCCCTTACCAGCCAGCTCCTTTTTTCTTTAAATCCTCACTCACAGGTGTCAGTTTCACTGACTCATTCTAAGAAGTGATTTATCAAGAGATTCAGAGCCGAAAGTAAAATGGATGTAAGCATCATGTTGACAAAGTAAAAATGGATCAGTAAAATTATTAAGATAAATCCTCAACTGGGAAGCAAATCCACATGCATTATAATGATTCATATCACTAAAGTGGCTAGCCAAGGGAATGGAAGTTAAGAGTCTTTTCTGCTATGAAGGTTAAACAGAATGGTTTTTAAAAGAGTGTGCCTCAATTCTAATAGATATTTTATGTTTAGGAACTTCACTTAAGTGTCAGGGAAAGCAATAAAAATCACTGAATGAAGATGCTTCCTCTCATGTCCCTTAATTAAAAAAAAAATTTTATATCAAATCTCAATGAGTTTTTTTGTGTGTACATATGTACACACACAGACACACACACACACACACACACACTTCTAGATAACTTGCCAATAGTATGGTCAAAAGCCATTCCAGTAAATGGTCAAAGGATATTAATAGTATTCAAAAGAACTGTAAACTATTAACAACCATATAAAAGAATGCTCCAAATCACTCTAAAGAAAAATGCAGAGAAGAACAACCCTGAGGTTTCATCTCCCACCAAGATAACTGGCAAAGATAACAAAAGATGAGAATAGTCAATAATGTATGGATGTGGGATAGATGGTGTGTTTCTGGTAGACGTGAATCAACACGACCATTTTGGAAAACAGTTTGGAATTATTCAAATAAAGTGGCTAAAATGTCCACTTTTTGATACAGACTCCTTATATGGATGGTTTCAAAAAAAGCCTGGGAAAACTTGTATGAACTTATGCGTTGACCAGAATCAGAAGAACAATTTATATAACAACAACATTATAAGATAAGTGGTTTTGAAAGACTTAAGAACTCTGATCAACACAATGACCAAGTATGATTCGAGAGATCACCTGAAACATCACCTCCCATGAGAGATGATGGACTCAGCAAGTATATATATTTTTTGGACATGGTCAATGGCAGAATTTGCTTTTGTTTGACTATACATATTTATTACAAAAGTTTTGTTTCTTTCCCGTTTTCACTGATGGAAGAGACAGCAAAGGTAGAATGCATATTATTTTTTAAAAACACCTTAAATTTTAAAAAGTTCCCACATTCAGCATTTTGTGTGTGTGTTAGCAAAGAACTGGAAACAAAGTACATGACTACTGGGAAGTGGCTAAACAAAGGCTAAATGAATATTACATGAATGTAATGGAATATTACTCTGCTGTAAAAAATAAAGAATACAGAAGTGCAGAACTGATGCAAAGTAAGCAGAACCAAGAAAACAACATTTAATAATTATAACAATGAAAATGAAAAGAATTACAAAACAACTAAAAGTAAAAGTTGCAAAATCACAAAGAATCAGCATGGCCCCAACTCAATGTATGTCAGGAGGCATTTATTAAGTGCCTACTATGTGCCAGGGACTGTGCTAAATCCTGGATATGCAAAAAGAGGCAAAAAACAATCCCTGCCCTCCAGGAGCTCATAGTCTAATGAGAGGAGAAGGAAAAACATTAGAAGATTTCCCTATCCTACTCCTTTGCAAAGGTGGGAAGTCTACAAATGTCGAGCATTCAATGTACTTTAAGATTTTCAATATCTTAATCAGTTTTGTAAATTTTTAAAATTTTTATCTTTGAAAAAAGCTAACCTTTGTTATGTAGGATGGATCTCTGAGGGAGCAAAGAAAGAAAGATACTGGGAGAAGTTCTAGTGATATAAAAATAAAAAACGTTAATAAAATTGTATTTTTTAAAAAAGTAAACAATGCAAAGCTATAAAAATCATAGTTGCAAAGAAGATACCTGATACCAAGATTAGAAGGAAAGCAGAAAGAGGAGAAACAACCTTTAAAGCAAGTGTCTGTGGTAAAGGCCTCATTTCTCAACTATACAGAGAACTGGGTCAACTTTACAAGACTACAAACCATTCCCCAACTGATAAATGGTCAAAGGATATGAACTGACAGTTTTCAGATGAAGAAATCAAAGCTCTCTATAAGCATATGAAATGCAAATTAAAATAACACTTATCAGATTGGCTCATATGACACAAAAGGAAAATGATAAATGCTGGAGAAGATATGGGAAAATAGGGACACTAATGCACTGTTGGTGGAGTTGTGAACTGATTCAACCATGCTGGAGAACAATTTAGAACTATACCCAAAGGACTATAAAACTGTACATACCCATTGATCCAGCAATACCTCTACTAGATTGGTATCCCAAAGAGATCATAAAAAAGGGAATAAGACCAACATGTGCAAAAATATTTATAGTGGCCCTTTTTGTGGTAGCAAAATATTGGAAACTGAGGAGATCCCCATCAAATGGGGAATGGCTGGACAAGTTGTGGTACATGAATGCAACGGAATACCACTGTGTGACAAAAAAATGATGAACATGCAGATTTCAGAAAAATCTGGAAAGACTTGTACAAACTAATGTAAAGTGAAACAAGCAAAACCAGGATAAAATTGTAGAGTATCAGCAACATTGTAAGATGATCAAGAATGAATGTCTCAGCTCTTCTAAGCAACATAATGACCTAAGTACAAAGGACTCATGCAGGAAAATGCTATCCATACCCACTTAAAGAACTGATAGACTCTGAATGCAGATCAAAGCATATTGTTTTCACTTACTTCACAATCTTTCTCGTGGTTTTTTTTTCCTTTTGATCTGCTTCTTCTTTCATAACTGTGACTAATATGGAAATATTTTTTACATGATAGCACATGTATAAACTATATCAAACTGCCTACCATTTTCAGAAAAGGAGGGGCGGGGAGGGAGAAAAATTTGGAACTCAAAATCTTATAAAAGTGAATGTAAAAATTTTCTTTACATATAGCTGGGTTGAAAAATAAAATACTATTTAGAAAAAAAGGTTATGACAACATTTCTCCTTACTCCTCTGAAAGAGTGTGTGTGAGTGTGTGTGAGTGTGTGTGTGTGTGTGTGTGTGTGAGCGCGCATGCACATGCACATGCACATGTGGAGGGGGGAAGAGGATATCTATGGGTGTAGAAAACAATATAATGTCAGATTTTTCTTCTATATATCTGGCAATTTTGCTGACTTTTCCTCCCTCTTCTTTCTATTTTTCTTTTATTTTTTAATTCTTCATTATAAAGAATGGTCTATTTTTCTTTTTTTCTTTCAAAAAAAACTTTCTACACTATATGCCTGAGGGGGACAGAACTGGGAGAAATTCAGGCAATTTAAAAACAAAAGATACCAATAAGAATGTTATTATTGCTGTTATTTTTAAGTAAATGTTATAAAATTACTAAGAAAAAGCATGGCCCAAAGAAGAGATATGAAAAGATACCTTCACCCACTCATTTGAAAAGCGGGAAAGATCCATGGGTATGAATTCTGTATATGTATTTTCAGATTTTTTTGACATATGGATCAGCTTTGCTGATTTTTTTCTCTTCTTCATCTTTTCATTTACAAATCATGCTTTGGTATATGAGATGGTTCTCCAGGAGGGAGAATTCAGGCAACGCTTTAAAAAAAGAAGTTCCAGTGTCAGTATTAAAATCTAACTCCTTGGACAGACAGTATAGAGCACGTTTTAACAAAGTGCTAAAGCTCAAAGTACCCATGATGCTAAACTGCTGACCATTCTGACAAAGCAGCTATTGCAACTACTTGACAATACTGTTCTATTGTCCCTATATACCTTTTCTCCAAAATTATTCAACCACAGATCAATCAGCCATATTCCCAGAATTATGAAGATACTACTGTCACCCACGCACTAGTACAGGCCTAGACAGCATCACACTGTAAGAATCAAAGGACTGTATGGAGCCCAAAGCTACCTCTACACTCCCTACTACGAGTGGTCATCTGGTCAGGAAGAGGAGCCCAGTAACTCCTGGGACAATCCATTCAACTTCTGTGAAATTATGTTGTGATTGTTTGAAAACTATTTCTGATATAAAGCCTGAATTTGCCTCAATATCACTGTAACTAAGGACAGGTAGATGGGACAGAGTGTCAGGCCCTGGAGTCAGGAAGATCTGAGTTCAAATTCAATCTCAGATACTGAGGAGCTGTGTGACCCTGGGCAAGGCAAACTATGGGCCTCAGTTTCCTCATCTGTAAAATGAGCTAGAGAAGGAAATGGCAAATCACTCCATTATTTTCGCCAAGAGTACCCCCCACAAGGTGTCACAAAGTTGTACACAACTGAAAACAACTAAACAAGAACAAAAATTATAAAGAAAAACCACCACCATAACATCATTCAGCCTTCATAAAGCCTATGAAGTTAACTGCCCCCTATAACATTATTCAACTTAAAAGAAAAATCATGTTTTCAAGAAAACAATGACTGATGTTAGGCAGGATATGCCACTATTCTCACCTTCCTCTGAAAGTAGAGGAAAGAGTTTAGGAATGATGGAATCAAATTCTCACTCCCAAAAGCCAGCTAAAAAAAACAAAACAGCTTTTCCTGTTCTAGGCCTAGCAGCAGAGTAAAAACAAACAGCAGGAAGGAATGCAGTAGCAAAACAGCTCAGGAGCTTGAGTGCTCTATATAGGAACTTCTCCCTTAGTAAAAGGCAGCCCGGGGAACAGAAAGAACATGAGAGTGGAGAGTCACAAAACACAGGTGTGAATCAAGACTGTTACTTTCTGGTTGGGCAAGTCTCCTTCCCTTTCTGAGTGTCCTCAGCCTCCTGCTCTGTAAAATTAGGGACTGGATTAAATAAACTCAACTCTGCATCCTGCTCTCTAGGAAACTTTTACCCTGCCCTCGTTTTGCTACTCCACTACATTAATTTCTTCCTTTCTGTCCACAGAATGATCTTCTGGTGTAGTGCTGAGGTCTGCATGACTCTGAACAAGTCCTCCAACCTCTCCATGGCTCACTTTCTTCAACTGTAAAATGGGGCTGTTACTACTTGTGCTATTGGCATTTATTTACATTTTGTAAATCTTAAAAGTATCCTACGAATGTCAAGGAAAAGATTATGCTACGTTCCCTTTTGTTCCAGCCTTTTTCTGGCTCACAGTAGGTAGTTTATTCACTCCAACTCTCGCTCCAAAACAAAAATCTTGGACAGAAAGACCAGGTGCAACACATAACCTACGTTTCCTACTATTTACTTTCTTGGTGTTACGTCCCTCAAACAGTTCTTAACCACCATTCTTCAAAAGAAGTATTTTTTTCTCTTTTGCTGATACAAGCTCATTACTTTTACTTCAGGAAGCAAGAACTAAGTTCACCCATTCAGGGAAATCAATTTCAAGCAATGCCTTAAAGCATAAAGTGAGGGATTCCTATCAGGATCCAACTTGGCAAAGAATGTTGGAGACTGGGTAAAAACATCTACAAAATGATGATTCCTGAATATTTCCTGCCACTTTAAATATAAACGCCCAAACCTTAAATAAAGGAGACTTCTGTGTAGACATGGACTTATTTTCTCAAGATCCCTAAACCATGCCTTGTGCAGCAATACCTCCTCTGGTTTATTTTCTTATTTGGACAGGCAATGGAATCCGACAAGATTCTCTGCTGGAGCTGGAACTCATCCAAAGGCTCCGGCTCTCAGGAGAAAGAAGGTGAAGGTGACTCCCTGAGCCAGAAGAGGTCACTAGAGAACACCAGGAATTCACAGAAACTGAGTTCAAGGCACTATTTACAAATGGCTCATAAAAATACAGAAATCACAGGATATTAGACATTCAAAAACATGCTTATCAAGCTGCTACCATCAACAAACAAAATCCCTATCAGGGAAATGACAATGTACAAATATCAAAACATGGGATAAACATAGAAACTGCAAAGAATACACCTGTGGAGTCGATTATGGATTTTGGAAAGGGAGAAGGAGAAATAAAGAATCTAAAACACTTAATTCATAGTAGCAATTATGAATCACTAGCCTGGTACCTCTTCTAAAATCTATCAATATCACATACAGGGAATCCAACTTGTAAACGAGCTGTGTTTTAAAGTTCATTTTAAATCAGTTATTTGGAAATTAAAACGGTTTTCTTGTTGAAATAATATTATATGATGTGGTTATGTTTCCAGATTTTCGTACAAAAGCCTAGGAAAAGCAACTATAGCAGAAGAAGACTAAACTTGGATGGAATTGGAAGTCATTGATTTCAATTTTGCCTTCAACCCTTGTAATCATGAGTAAGTTATTTCCCCTCTCTGCAACTCAATTTTTCAGAGCTATATAATGAGGATAATATTTGTACTACCTAATGTTACACCTCATTTTTACTAAAAACCATATTTCCCAGGTTGATTACCCATTTAAGACTTAGCACTAACTTACTTACATAGATATTTTCAAAAACCAAAATGATTTTCAAATGACAGTTACAGTCTAAGTGATTTTCAAAGGTGCTGTCAGCTTTGAAGTTACTTCTAGAAGCGGAAATTTTCAAAGCCCCTCGAGAAAAAACACCTTCATTAGAATAAGTGCACACAGACTCTAAAACAGTTACTTTGAAATGGCTCAAAACTCACTTCGATGTATAAAGTCTGGCTGAAGTGTCTGTTTTTTAAAAAGTCACATTCTAATCACATCTCACATGTATAAGATGTGATTTTAGTTTTAGAAATGGAATAAAATACTTACATAATTAATCATAACCCAGTAAACATCACCTACTGAACTTATTAAGTATTCATGTTCAGGGGAGTGGGGAAAAAATATTATTTCAAACAATATGGTCACATTCCTCCCAAATATTTATCTAAGAGCTTCTTTCAAGGAAGGCTGAAAAATCAATGGAAAGAAGATTTTGAACAGGGAACTGAGAAACAGACCAAAAGGAGTCAAAGTGCTAGAGTACTTCTACAACAACGGTACTGAGGAAGCACCACGTGTATAATGTCAGTCTGACATTTATCCATGAAGCCAGTTACAAAGAGGATAGGTCTGCTGGGACAACAAACAGACAGACAAATGGCACTATAAACAGCAGGCTGTGCCTTTACTGTAAATATCCCACGGTTTTAAACTGGGTAATAAATGCAGAAAACCAAGCACTTAATGTAATTCCAGAATGGTGGCGAGCACTCTCTTGCGATAGCTTTGCTCTGTCATCCTCAGAGTTCTCATCACTGTTCAATAAATCTGGGTGATCAGAGGAAAATGCAGATTAAAATAGGCTCTTCGCCTCTCCAAAGCTTGTCAAAAGGCCCAGAAACAATCCCTTGGTCATGGGTCCTCAAAATGATGATTCTTCTATGGTCATGCTAGGCCAATACAACAAAAGCAGTAATCTCCACCTGCCATTTGAATGCAATGAACAGAAAAATGCCATACTGGTATAACAGGGACATAGAATCATTAAACGTTAAACAAATTCTGGCTCTAACATTAACTGTCAGTCACTTCACTGGCATTGTTTCTCATCTGTAAAATAGGTATAAAAAAGTTTGTACTAAGGGGCTATGAGTTATTGAAGAGGTTAAGTTCTTTGGGCTTATTGTTCTCCTTATAATGAGACATTTCTTCTTTGCCTTCTAGGGTCCAAATTTTTGGGATTAAATAGACACCTGACAGACTTACAAAAAAGTGTTCATTCCTTTTTTCAAATCAGCACACATAAGGAAATAGAAATAGACAACAAAACTCTACAGGCAATCATGAATAACAACCTTGAATAAAAAAATCAAGTCCAACTCCTAATTCTCAGAATCACTTAGAAGACATTCTCAGAGAAGCACAGGCAGATGCTACAGGAACTGGCACACATGAATCCTACATCTACCTTCCATCTCTCTAAGGCAAAGCTCAACAAATCCCAGGGGCTCAGTCACCATAGTGCCTAGCAATTTCATCATGATTTCTATTTTCAAAACTTACAAAAATGCAATTTATTTTTCCTCATATATATAAGTTTTACTATAATGATCAACTGAATAGAAAACATAGCATAAGGGATCCCTCACTCTTCTCAGTTTCACTCACACCTGGCCTTGGGTTCCAGAAGTTCCAAAGTGGGATGACTGGCCATTAGGGTTTCTGATTATCTCATATATAACCCAAGAAGTAACCATCAGATTTATTCAGCTCCCTCCTTTTTGAATCCTTTCAAGAATTCAAAATCTTTTCAAGTACCCAAGTTGGATCTTGACCTAAGGATAGAACAGATAATGAGGTCCTAGCATCTTTATTCCTTCTGGGGTTTTTTCCTTCTTTGGAAGCTAACACCTATATCCAAATAAAATTTATTGAGCTTTGTTATAAGGAGAAATAAACAGAACCATCCCCAGACAGGCATCAACTATTGCACTACCTTCCTCACTGTGAAGTAACTAGAAATATCTGCCCTCTCACCTTCATTTCTCCATTATACCCCTACTTCCCATTTCTCCTCTCCCACCTTAGGAGAGGAAGGGAGGAAAAACAGCACCAGACACCTGAGGTAGAACAGAAAGGGGCAGTCACTGGGAAAGGCAAGAAAGTTCCACATTTAGCTAGGAGAGTGGGTTTCATATGAGAAGGAATGAGGAAAATATTTCCCAATTCTCAGCAAAAGTATATTTTTATTTTTTCAATGTAATGCCACTGCCACTTCACATTTTTCTAAGAGTGGACCAAAGAGCTCATACAAGGAAGACCTCAAAAGAGCAAATGTAAAAAGAACTCAGAATATGTGGAAGACAGAATTTTTGGAACTACATAATCAAGACCTTCAAAATCAACCAGTCTTTCTAAATTAGTACAATTTCTATATTTAAACTCTAAATTTTAGCGCTGAGTAGCAAGTTCTCCAAATATAGTGTTCAGTATGAAAGAATACAAAGTAAACATACCAAAACGAACTAAAGCTCTTAGTATGTCTACATGCATTTCATATACAACTTAAAGCTCAAGACTTAGTTCTATATCAGAACAGTCTTTTGTGCCAGACACTACAGGAATCCAGTTTCTTCTTAATAATTCAAGCTATACAAAAGTGGAATTAGCTGCTTTTGCAGAGAATTCTCAATCATTAGAAATAAGAATGGGAATGGGGGAAGGAGTGCTGTGCCTAAAAGCTTTCTAGGAACATCCTGGTTATCTTTATCAACACTGGTCAAGATGGAACACACTGAGAACAAGAACTAAAGGAAGACACGACCTATTATTATCTGACATATGTTTGGGAGGGCCCAATTGTTGCTGTTGTCCAGTTGTATCCAACTCTTCATGATCCCTTGTAGGGTTTTCTTGGCAAAAATATACTGGAGTGGTTTGACATTTCCTTCTCCAACTCATTTTACATATTAAAAAATTAAAGCAAATAGTGTTAAGTGACTTGCCCAGAAGCATACATTGATTTGAACTCAAGAAGCCTCATCTTCCTGACTCCAGGCCTGGCACTCTATCTAGCACTACTTAGTTGCCCAATTGCAGTCATGAAAAATCAATATCCTAAGTCCTATCTGCATGTTCAATGAAGCTGTACTAACATGACTTCAATATAATCCCTACCAAAAGCAGTCCCAAAACTAATAAGTCCCAACCCTGCAAAGGCAGGTGTTGGTGATCGGGGGAGTAGAAGGTGGGGGCTGGAGGGAGAAGGGCGAAGAGGGAGATAGAGTGGGGGGGGGGGGGGGGTGTAGAAAGAGGATGGAAAGGAGAGGGGAAGAATGCAGGTTTCTCTATCACAAATCACTGGGCAACACATGTCAGGAATATTGTATAATAGATTCCTAGTAAGGTATATTGAACTAGATAATGTCACTAAGGTTCCCTCTAGCTCTGAGATGGCATGTGTGTTTTATGGGATTCTTTCAGTTAATAGCTAGTGTAGCTGCACTTCTCAAACCACAAAATGGTGGGAACCATGGTACTAAACACTAACAATTCTACTCAATGGAAGCATAGTATTCTGCGCATAGTATTCACACTCTATAAAATAGGTCAAGGTCAGAATCATAACCAGGTGACCAAATTATGAGAGATAACCAAAGTAGATTCTATACAACTTAGGACAGTGATTTATCCCCAGCAATAATGTCATACTTTCTTCTTTACCTGAACCTGCTGTGGCTGTTGGACTTGGATCTGTGGTTCTTGCTGGGTCTGCTGCTGAACACTGGTGGTTACAGGACAGGCAAGTTCAAGTAAAGATCCAGCCACTTCGGTGCTATCTGTGTAAATGCAGTTTCCACCCTGTTGGTACACCATAGTAGTAGTAGCCGTCTGCTGGAACTCCTGAAGTGCTTCAGGTCCCTTGGATGCTAAGGAGTCCAGGAACTCCTTCATCCTGTGCTGTGGGATGGATCGTGCTTTCACTCGGATGTATTCTTCAAAAGAAATGGTGTTTTCCAAAGAATTATTCATATTGCAAAATCTTTAAGATCCCTAAGGATAAAGAATAAAAGAAAAGGCAGAGTTCATTTCTTTTTCTTTCTTTTTTTTTAAAGATCCTGATAAAGCAGAACCATTAGCAATCATCACAATGAAAAAGACTTTTTGTAAGACAACTGGACATAGCTGGAATCTCAGGCATAGATTTTTTTCATACAAGTTTATATAGTAATACATTTTTCTTAAACCACATTACTTCTATGCTGAAACTAAATTGCATTTGCTTTTGTTTTTAGCTAGTTTTTGTCACAATGCTGGGGAATAAATAAAAATAAATTAATTGAAAGTAAATTTTAAAAATAAAGGGAAAGTATTGTTGTTAATCAGTCTAAGTATGGGTAGACCCAAAGTATACCAGGACTCATTTGTTACATGCAAAACTACATTGTAATCATAATTTTATTTTGAAGGGGAATGGAAGGAAACAGGAAAAAGGAGAGGAGAAGCCACAGTAAAAGAAGACTAAAAAACAAATCACACCAACCAAACACTTCACACTTCATCTAACCCCTAGTGAAAGTGACAAGCACATTCACTATAGAAATGTGTTAGACGCATATTGCACCTCACTGGATAAGACAAGGGTTAACCAATAAACTGGGGTCATATATTCACCTCCAATACCATAAAAAAAGAAAACAACTTTACAAAGGCAAGTAATCTATGAATCATTAAAATATATTTGTTGTGCTAAAATTTTAATTTTATTGAATAGTAATTATGGGCCAGCTTGGAAGTTTCAGTTATTTTCAGTTGCAAAGGTATTGTTTTCAATTAAATTTTATCTACAAGTCAGCCTGTTTTCAATTATCAAACTCTTTAAAATTATAATAATTAAGCTCCACTCCCAAAAAAGCAAGATAAGAAAAGAAACTTCTCCCTTCCCACACTGCCCCTTGCTCCCCCAGTTCTACAGTCTCTCATCCCCAGACCTTCTTTGGACAGGTAGGGGGCTAAAAAGTAGAATATTGGCTATAACAGCAGACTTGTTTGATATGTTGGCTAGTTTTGTTGAACTTGTTTCTTTCCCTTTTCTTATTCTTTATTAAAAAGAATGGTTCTCTGGGAATAGGTTGGGGGAGAGATAATGGAAAATAAGTGAAATAAAAATAAGACGTAAAAATTCTTATTTAAAATATGTCATTTCCTTCAAACTTAGCCCCTTTCCAAAATTTTCCATTATTACTGAAGGCACCATCATCCTTTTAGTCACTCAGGTTCACAACCTTGGCATCAACCTTGGCACTCACCACCCCACATACTCAGTTACCAAATCTGGCTTTTGCTTTCCATCTGTCTGCTTCTCTCTACTCACATGCTCATCACTCTAGGTCAGTCCTTCACTACCTTTTGCCTAGAAAAGACTGCTGCAATGAGCTCTTACTTCTTCTCTCTCCCTTCTCTTAATCTATCCTCCACACAGTTGCCAAAGCAATTTCACTAAAACTAAAAAACAATTCTAATCATATGACCTCCTTAACTCAATGAACTCAAATGGCTTCCTACTGATTCTAGAACCAATTATCACTTCATCCTTTATTAATTTCTATATTGAGATTAAGCATTATAATATACATAATTAGCTCAGTAATATATGGTATTGATGGCATATGTTCAAAATTTTTTTTTACTGATTGGGTGTGTGATCAAAAAATTATGGAGACAACCCATCTATTTCTGCTACTCCATGCCCTTGCTTTTGTGCATCTAGATACTGCTAAATGCTGAATCAAAACTAGAGAAGACAAGAGGCAAGAGGGAGGGCAATAACCTAACCTAAAATTTTTCTACCAAAAATGATTTTCACTTTATCTTGAGTGTGACAAGGAAACAGTGGTAGTGGGGGGAAAAAATCTAACTACTTGCCCCTGCTATAGGGCAACTTATTAACAACAGCATTCTCTGAAGAAATAAGACATTTCTTAAATGGTTAGCATCAACTTTAAACCTTGAAGCATCAACCCTGCATCATGCAAGGTCAGCACGAACACATTTATTTTAGCAGTATCTCCACTGGCGTGTACAAGTTAGCAAGTAATGTACAAAGAATTGGTTTTTTAAAACACTAGTAAAAAGGTTACCAAATGCAAACTTTTGTTTAAGAGTTCTTCAATACAGCAACCTAAGCACATAGTTTCAATAAAACATGACTTTATTTTTATGAGACAGAGAGTTAAGTCCTTATCTTACCCAAGTACAGATTTCCCGGGCTATCAACTAGAGATAAAAATCCCATGAAGTTAATCAACACATACTGTGTCCTATTAGCTATTTGTGTGACTTTAATGAGCCCTTTTGCTATCTCTGATACCTCTGTTTAAATCATAAGAACATAGGGTCACTGGAAGAGAGCTGGAAGGGACTTTAGAGGTCATCTAAACCGTACCGAAGATGGAGAATTGGAAAGGATCTTTGTCCAACCACCTCATTTCTCTCTCTCTGTCTCTCTCTCTCATCCCCCCCACCTATCTCCCCCATCCCAAATGGCAGGATGTCACTAACTCCCTGTATTTGAAATAACTGGTAGGGGGTCTACTATAAATTCATAGAAGATTAACTCCAGAAAACCCCTCAGAAATCATCTAAGAGACAGCTTGACATCTGGATAAATTTTGGAAACGAAATCAATATCCAATGACTGGGCAATGGTTAAACAAATTGTAACATAGAAATGTATTAGATGTAAATTGTGATGTAAAAAACAAAGAATAAAGAAGGGGAGATTTCTATGACCTAATGGCAAATGAAATAAATGGAAACAAGAAAATAATCACAATGACAACAATATAAATGGAAAGGAAAAAAAAAACTGAAACTATAAAGATCAAAGTTGGCTCTAGTCAGTCAATAAATATTTACTGAACGCCTACTTCATGCCAGGGAGTGTGCTAATTGATGAGGATACAAAGAAAGGCAAAAGACAGTCCTCATCCTCAGAGAGTTCACAGTCTAACCCAAAGCAGTGGCAGTAAAAATGTAATGACTCCTACTATCAGGTGCCTTCACAGTCCACTTTTCTCAAAATGCTTAACACCACCTTAATGATTCTACCATCCATAATTTGTCTTAACTCTCAAATTGACAGTAAGAGACCTAGCTGGTCTTGAACTTAAAGACTGAAGGTGATGTTCACTTCAGAGTAAGATTTGTGCAACGATCTAGAACAAGCCTTTCCTATTACAGATCTAACATGCTCAACTTGGTGCTGTGCAATATGTGACCAAGGTGCACATTCACTGCACAAATGAACGTTATTGACTCCTATGTTCTTGTAGAATTCTTATTTTTAAAAATTAAGCTCTTTATTTTTAGTTTTCACCATTCATTTCCTTAAGTTCTAAATTTTCTCCCCCTCCCTCTCCAAGATGGCATGCAATCTGATATGGTTCTACACATACATTCCTATTAAACACATTTTCACATGAGTCATGTGTGCAGAATTCTTACACAAAAAACTTTGCCCCCTTGCCTTTAAAAACAGCTTCTACTACTACTATAGTTTTCCTTTTCTTAAAACTTGATTTTTCAAGCATGTTTAGTCCATTACATGATTAAAAACCCAACATTATCTTCATATCTGGCCCAAGTTACCCCCTTTTCTCTTCTGGGAGGTTCACTCTGGTTCACTCTAAAAGACGAGTGAAGAGTTCGAATCATCCGAGTCCTGATCCTCTGCCACTCTAGAATCGTCACTTATCTCTGACATTTTTACTCTCATTTATGAGCAAATAATAGTTAACTGTTATCTAGAACTCAGGAAAAGTCTCTCAAGACAATTTTTCGATATACACCTCAAAGATTGAGGTGTATATAAAATAAAAATAAATAAATAAATGAATAAAAATAAAATAAAATAAAATAAAAAATTTTTTAGTGACTGCTGTTTCCAAAAAGAAACTCAAGAGGAAATTCAATGGTAAACTTTTTCTGGATCTTCTCAAAAACATAGTTAAAATATAGGAAGGGATAAATTTATGAACAAATATGGTTATAAGAATTTCAAAGTAATGAAGTTTGAGGACTGGGAAATCACTTCCTTTGTAGAAAAATTTTTCGACACTCCTCATGTATAAAAATATTTCTAGCAGCTTTTTGTGGTAGCCAAGAATTGGAAAATGAGGGGATGCCCATCAATTGGGGAAGTCTGAACAAATTGTGGCATATGAATGTAATGGAATATTGTTGTTCCATAAGAAATGATGAGCAGACAGACTTCAGAAAAACGTGGAAAGACTTTCATTGAACTAATGCTGAGTGAAGTGAGCAGAACCAGCAAAACATTGCATACAGTAAGGGCAACACTGTTTTATGACCAACGTTGACACTTAGTTCTCAGTAATGCAATGAACTAATACAATTCCAAAAGACTCATAATGGAAAATACTATCTACATCCAGAGAAAGAACTATGGAGTCTTAATGCAGATTGAAGCATGATTTTCTTTTCTTTTCTTTTTTGGTTTGTTTTTCTTTCTCATGGTTATTCCCTTTGATTCTAATTCTTCTTTACAATATATCTAATGTAGAAATATGTTTAATATGATTGTACATGTATAGCCTATATCAGATTGCACACCACCTTGGGGAGGGAGAGAAAATTTAAAACTCAAAATCTTGTAAAAGTGAATGTTGAAAAACTAAAACTAATTAAATGTTAATAAAGAAAAAATGGAAAATCTTCCTACAATTCCGAAGTACATAAAATCTTTTAAAAACAACCTTTTCACTTCAGTTCAAAATCTCACTTCACCTAATTCTGTTTATTCTAACTTAAATAATACCATCAGCATGGCCATGTATATAATTTCATTTGCATTTCACAGCCATTCAATCAAAACAATTCCTGTGAGTGACACAGGCAAAAAAATGTATTATTTTCTTAAATAGCTAGAAACCTTACTAACAGAGAGAGAGAGAAAAATGCCATTTAAAATAAACGTAGACAATGTAAAATATTTGGGAGTCTACCTGTCAAGACAAACCCAGGAACTACATGAACATTATTACAAAACTCTTTTCACACAAATAAAGTCACATCTACACAACTGGAAAAATGTCATCTGCTCATGGGTAGGCTGGGCTAATACAAAAGAAATGAAAACTCTACCTAAATTAATTTATTCAGTGCCATGCCAATCAGATTACCAAAAAATTACTGTATAGAGCTAGAAAAATAATAATAAATTTCATCTGGAAGAACAAAAGTTCCAGAATATCAAGGGAGTTAATAAAAAAAAAATGCAAAGGAAGGTGGTCTAGCTATACCAGATCTAAAACTGTATTATGGCAATCATGAAAACTATGTGGTCTTAGTTAAGAAATAAAATGGTAGATCAGTGAAATAGGTTGGGTATGCAACACAGTAGTAAATGATCATAGTAATCTAGTGTCTCATAAACCCAAAAACTCCAAGCTTCTGGGATAAGAACTCACTATTTGACAAAAACTGCTGAGAAAACTAGAAAATGTTATGGCTGAAACTACATAATTTAGACATAAAGGGTGATAACCATAAGCAAATTAGGAGAGAAAAGAATAGTTTTCCTGTCAGATCTATGGAGAAGGGAAGAATTCATGACCAAACAAGAAACAGAGAACATTATGAAATGCAAAATGTATCATTTTGATTACATTAAAAAGGTTTTACAGAAATAAAACTAATGCAACCAAGGTAGAAGGAAAGCAGAAAGATGGGAAACAAGCTTTACAGAAAGTGTCTGTGATAAAGGTCTCAACTTTTCAAATACATCAAGAACCAAAGTCAAATTTGTAAGAATACAAGTTATTCTCCAATTGATAAATGGTTAAAGGATATGAACAGGTAATTTTCAAATGAAGAAATTAAAACTATCAGTAGTCATATGAAAAAATGTTCTAAGTCACTACTGATTAGAGAAATGCAAACTAAAACAACTCTGAGGTACCACCTCACACCTGTCAGACTGGTTAATGTGACAGAAAAGGAAAATGATAAATGTTGGAGAAAACGTGGGAAAATTGGAACACTAATGCATTGTTGGTGCAGTTGTGAACTGATCCAACCATTCTAGAGAGCAATTTGGAATTATGTTCAAAGGGCTACAAAATTATGCATACCTTTTGATCCATCAATACCACTACTAGGTCTGTATCCTAAAGAGACCATGAAAAAGGGAAAAGAACTCACATGTACAAAAATATTTATAGCAGCTCTTCTTGTGGTGACAAAGAATTGAAAACTGAGCAGATGCTCATCAACGGGGGAAATGGCTGAACAAGTTGTGGTATATGAAAGCAATGGAATACTACCGTGCTATAAGAAATGATGAGCAGGAAGATTTCAGAAAAACCTGTAAAGACTTACATGAACTGATGCTGAATGAAGTGACCAGAACCAGGAAAACATTGTACATGGTAACAGCAACACTGTGTGATGATCAGCTATGACGGACTTACCTCTTCTCAGAAATACAATCAATGATCCAAGACAATTCCAAAAGATTCATAATGGAAAATGCTCTCCATATCCAGAGAAAGAACTACAGAGTCTGAATGCAGATCGAAGCAGACTATGTTCACTTTTTTTGGTGGATTTTTCCTTATGGCTTTTTCCTTTTGTTCTGATTCTTCTTTCACAACATGACTAATGTGGAAATATGTTTAACATGACTGTACATTTATAACCTATATCATATTGTATGTTGTCTTGGGTGGGGGAGGGAAGAAAAATTTGAAACTCAAAATCTTATAAAAATGAATGTTGAAAACTATCTTTGTATGTAATTGGAAAAAATAAAATACTATTTGGGGGGGAGGGGGGAAGGGAAAGAATGTATACTGAGATTTCAAGCCTGGTTGCTGAGAGGATATTAATGCCTTTGTCAGTAACAGAGAAGTTGGGAAGAAAAGATGGTTCTGGGGAAAAGATGAGTTTTCTTTTGGGCAGGCTGAGTTTGAGATGCTTAATGGGACAACTAGTTTTTTACATGGGGGGAAGGAAGGTCTATGAACTGTAAACATCCTGCCCAACAAAAATCCCTTGATCCCAAGGACTCTAAGCAGATGAATTTGGTTTTGGAATTCAAGTCACTATTTGGTTCAGTCATAAATCCCTGAAATATCTGAGAGAACTCAATCTCCACAAAATCAAATGTCTTCCAGGGGTTGGTTCTCACATGCTAAAGTTAAATGACCTACACAACTACCTACCCTTTTCCCCCACCTCATCCTAATCCCAAGAATGGCTACACAGGGAAAGTTCTAACCTGAAATGAAAAGATTTGATAAGAATCAGAATGGCATCAGCAAGTCACATAATTGTTAGCCCCTGAGATGCTTCCCCAAATTCCATTTAATTTGTGTTTATGCTCCAATTTTATTTTTGGTTAATAGGCCTTCCTAGATTTAATCAGTCTTTAGTCAAGTACTAGAGAACTAAAATTTCAATTTCTAAAGGGTTATTTTAGTGATAACAGAAGAATCAAAAGAAGAGGGTTGCAAGGATGAAGGAGAGGAATAAAAGCTTGCCTACATAACTTCTTCAGAGACCTCCACTCCTCTTAAGAGCACCAATTACCAGTGCAAAAAAAACAAAAACAAAAACAAAAAACCTTTAACTATAAGGAAAAGGAGACAACGATCAGCAAATATCCTAAGTATCTGTTCAAAGAAATTTCATTCCTAAATTGCACCTTCATCATCTCTGAAACCTGGGAACACAAGCTAAGTATTTCTAAGAAAATGATTTCATAGGCAAAAGACCCAAAAATTTAAACTAAAAGCTTTTTTAAACAATGACTCCAGAGAATAAGACACAACTTATAACTATGCTTATCCAAAAAACCATAAAATGAGTAGTTTTCTACCTCTTCAGTGTCAAGTCAAAAGTCATGACTGACAATGAAGAGTGTCCCAGGACTGTAGTCCACATGGGAAGAAGAAAAAAAAACTTAAATTTACAGGTTAGAAAAGAGAAACTAGAACAAACAACTGATAAACAGGATGCATTTCTCCTGATTTTTCTGGTGACAAAGGCAAAAAAAGAAAACCAAGCAGCTAAGAGTCAATTTACGTTTTCTGCACCCTTCAAAAATAGTCCCCAGGGCTCATCAACATTACCATTTACCCTTAAAATAGATCAACCCTATATCCCACAGTTCCTTTTCTGGGAGTAAAGATAAACAAACACTCTAAACACCTAGAGTACAAGTGAAGTAGCAGCTCTAGAGCCAAATTCTTAGTAAAAGTGGTAATAATCAGTTGGTATAATAAAAACTCAATCACTAAGTAGATGCAAATTTAAGAAAATTCTGTAAGGAGATATATTCTTCTAAAGCAGGTGGTGAACTATGGCCCTATTAGCCAAATCTGAGCCACCACATTCCAGCCAAGAATGATCTTTACATTTTCTATTATATTCTAAAATGTAAAATACATTCTTAGCTGGCAGGAAAGCCAAATAGCATTAAAAAAAAAAATACCACTTTACAGAAATGGGAACTTCACAACATAGGAACACAATCAATAACTAATATAAGGCAAGCAGAAACAGAAATGGAGAAACTTAACACAAAGGATGTCAGACATCCTGAAAGTCAAGATTCCTAGTACTTTTGGAGCCAGAATAGCTACGCTCTCACTCATCTCTCTCCCAGTCTACTTACCACTTTCCTACTGCCTACACTTGATTTACCTATCTCCATAACTATCTTCCCTTATCTCTCCTACCCTCATTTGTGATTAAACTCCTCCAGGAAGCCTTCTACAATAGGTGTCCCCATTTCCTTTCTTCTTACTCTCCTCTTCTCTCTCTACAGTCTGGCTTCCAACCTCACCATTCCACTGAAACGGTTCTCTTCCAGATTACTAACCATCTCAACTGTCAAATCTGACGGCTTTTATTATCTTAATTCCCATCTTTTCTGACCTCTCTGAAGTCTCTGATTCCTTGATACTCTCTTCTCTATAGAGAAGACCCTACTGTCTCCTGGTTCTCCTCCCACCTATCAGATCATTCCTTCTCAATTTCCTTTACTGGTTCTTCACTGAGGTCCTGAATGCTAATTGTGAGTGTCTGGAAGGGCTGTGTCCTGGGTCTTCTCTTCTTCCACTATATTATTTCACTTGATAATCTCAGCTCCCATGGATTCAGTTATCTCTCTGCTGATGAGAATTTAAATCTACTTATCCAGTCCTAACCTCTCTAATGACCTTCAGTTTTGCAACTCGGATTGCCTATTGAAAAAATCTTGAACAGGTTGCCCCATAAAAATGTCAAATTCAAAATGTCCAAAACAGAACTAATGTTCTTCCTCTCCCACCCCCCAAACCCTCCTGTCTTCTTAACTTTCATATTCCTGTCAATAGCACCACCATCCTCCCAGTCCAGACGGCTCACAAAACGTGTCATTCTTGACTCCTCACTTTCTCACCCAATCACACTTCCAATGTGGTGCCAAGGCCCATAGAGTCTACCTTTGTAACATCTCTTCAACAAGCCTTCTCCTCTCCTCTGACACTGCTACAACTCTGATGCAGGTCCTTCTCATCTTAGACTTTGACTACTCCAATAGCTTGCTATAGTTGGTCTGCCGGCCACAAGTCCATCCTTCACTCAGCTGTCAAAATGACAGCATAGGTCAGACTGTATCATTGACCCCATTCAATAAATTCCACTGGCTCCCTATCACGTCTAACACCAAATATAAAATTGTAAAAATGTTCATAGCATTTCATAACAAGCTCCAACCACCACCATTTTTCAAGTCTTCAAACATCTTCCACCACCTCCACCTTCACCCACCATGTACTTTTCAATTCAGCGACACTGGCCTCTCCTTGCTGTTCCTTGAACATTTGTCTTCCAACTCCAAACCTCTGTATCTGGAATATTCTCTTTCCTCATATTCATCTCCTGGCTTCCCTAAGTCTCAACTAAAATCTCACTTGCCACAGGAAATCTTTTTTGATCTCTCTTAATTCTGGTGCCTCCCTTCTGTTGTTTATTTCCAGTTTATCCTCTATGTAGCTTGTTTGTACATAGCTATTTGCACTGTAGTCTCACCCATTAGATGGTGAGCTCTTGGAGAGCTGGGACTGTCTTTGAGCTTTCTCCAGCTCTCAGAACAATGTGTGGCATACAGACACTTAAATTGACTAATTAGTTTTTTAAAAATGGGAAGCAGAAGGGTATAATCACTTATAACAATGTGGCTTGGAGGAGAGCTAATGATCCCTTATGAGAGTACTATAAGGCATAACAGAAAAATACTTCTCACAGTATATAGAAAGACCCTTTCTTTTCTACCTCTAGAAAGTTTATAAATGCAATCAGATCTGAAGACAAGATAAACAACTTGAAATTCTAACCTGGAAATGTCCATACACTTTAATTCAGAGATTCCATTAAGATAATACACCAAAGAAATCAATGACAAAAAGAAAAGCCCCTTAAACATCAAAATATTCATAGGCAGTACTTTTTTTGTAATAGCAAAAAACCAGAGATGCCTATCAAATTGAAGAATGGCTAAGGAAATCATAGTACATAAGTATTACGTACATAAGTACATAAGTGTAAAGAAACTATAAGACATGACAAATGTGAAGAAGTCAGAGAAGTATAAGAAAGTTTATACACATAAACTAATACAAAGTGAAGCAAGTAGAACAGGACTTCCAAGTTGAACAATGAAGACAACAACGTAAATGAAAAGAACCATCAAACAATCAATACTGAATGTTGCTAAATTACAGCAACCAAGCTAATCCCAAAAAAGACAGACATAAAATTTGAAGAGATGAGAAAACATCTCACCTAGCTTCTTTCCAAGAACTGAGGGCATCTGATTGTAGAACACTGCATATATAATGTCAGATTTTTTTTCAATGTGTTGCTTAGTTTTGCTAAATTGTTTCTTCTCTCTTTTCATGTCTTATTTTTAGGGGATAAGGTCAGTGTTAATAATTTGTACTTAACTGATATATTGCTTTGGGAGTGAAGAAACAACTAAGACAGAAAAAGAAATCTGGGTAAGGTACAGAGGAAAAGCCTCCATCAACCAGCTAAGTGGGAAGAACAGGGTTAGAGAAGCAACAAAGTATCATATTATTTTGTATGTTTTATTTTTTTTTATGCTAAATGCTCAGAGTTTTACTTGCTCAGATTTCTACATGTATTTTTGAAATGAAATCTGAAAATTTATATACATCCTAAGAAACAAAACCCAAACTGTATTCTAATTGAAATTCACATTTTAAGAATTTTGGGCAGAGCAAAGATATCAGAGTAAAAGCAGGGATAAAATAGAGCTCTCTTCCCCAACTCAGCCAAATACCTATAAAAAATGACTACACAAATTCTGGAGCTGCAGAACCCACAGAAAGAGGAAGTGGAGCAAATCTCTACCCTAACACAGCCTGGAAGGTCAATAGAAGCATCTACCGCACAGGGTTGGGAGCAGAGCCCAGTCCAGTGTGGGCCACACCAGCACAGACTGGACCTGAGCAGCCCCGGGATGGGGGAGAACTGAATCACTGACAGCTGTGGCAGTTTCTACACTTTACAACCTCCAAACAAGGAGGACAAATTTGGAGGTCAGTGGAAAAAAATCTGTCCTGTGTGAGAGAGTAGTGTGGTCTGGCCTGGCACTGGCCTCAGCTCAGTGGAGGAGCCCATGGCAACCACAGCAGCAGCTGTTTCTGAACCACTGGGCCCACAGATTGTGGGGGGATAGAGCGGCTGACAGTATACCGCCCCCCCATACCCAATGGAAGCACAGTCCTACCTTGACAAAGAGCTCAAAAGTCAAGTAAATGGCAGGGGAAATGAGCAAAAACAGGAAAAAAAAATCAGACTAGAATCTTTGGCAACAAGGAAGATCAAAACATACACCCAGAAGGAAACAACAAAGTCAAAGCTCCTTCATCCAAAGCCTCCAAGAAAAATATGAATTGGTCTCATGCCATGGAAGAACTCAAAAAGGATTTTGAAAATCAAGTAAGAGAGAAAAAGAAAAAATTGGGAAATAAGAGTGATGCAAAAAAAAAAAAATCACAAAAAATGAATCGAGTGCTTGCTAATGGGGACCCCAAAAATGCTGAAAAAAATCATCTAAAAAATAGATTAAGCCAAATGGCAAAAGAGATCCAAAAACCAATGAGGGAAAGAATGCTTTAAAAAGCAAAATTGGCCAAATGGAAAAGGAGGCCCAAAAACTCATTGAAGAAAATCATTCCTTTAAAATTAGAATGGAGCCATTGGAAGCTAATGATTTTATGAAAAATCAATAAATTATAAAACAAAACCAAAAGAATGAAAAAATAGATGACAATGTGAAACATCTCACTGAAAAAAACAACTGACCTGGAAAATAGATGCAGGAGAGACAATTTAAAAATTATTGGACTATCTGAAAGCCATGATCAGAAAAAGAGCCTAGATATCATCTTTCATGAAATTATCAAGGAAAACTACCCTGATATTCTAGAACCAGAGGGTAAAATAGATATTGAAAGAATCCACCTCCTGAAAGAGATCCCAAAAGGAAAACTCCTAGGAATATTGTAGCCAAATTCCAGAGCTCTTAGGTCAAAGAGAAAATATTGCAAGCAGTCAGAAAGAAACAATTCGAGTATTGTGGAAATACAATCAGGATAACACAATATCTAGGAGCTTCTACATTAAGGGTCGGTGAGCTTGATATTCCTTAAGTCAAAGGAGTTAGGATTAAAACTAAGAACGACCTACTCAACAAAACTGAGTATAATACTTCAGGGGGAAAAAATGGCCATTCAATGAAATAGAGAACTTTCAAGTATTCTTCATGAAAAGTCCAGAGATGAATAGAAAATCTGACTTTCAAATACAAGAATCAAGAGAAGCATGAAAAAGTAAACAGGAAAGGGAAATCATAAGGGACTTAATTAAGTTGACCTGTTTCCATTCCTACACGGAAATATTTGTAACTCTTGAGACTTTTCCCAGTATTAGGGTAGTTGGAGGGATTATATATATATAGACAGAGCGCACAGAGTGAGTTGAATAGGAAGGGATGATATCTAAAAAAATAAAATTAAGGGGTAAGAGAAGAATATATTAGGAGTAGGATAAAGGAAGAAATAGAATGCAGTAAATTATCTCTCACATAAAAGAAGCAAGAAAAAGCTTTTTCAAAGGAAGGGAAGGGGGGAAGGTGAGAAGGAAAGAGTGAACCTTACTCTCATTGGATTTGGCTTAAGGAGGGAATAACATGCACACTCAATTTGGCATGAAAATCTATCCTACACTACAGGAAAGTAGAGGGGAAGGATATAAGCGGGGGGGGGGGGGGGGGGGGGGGGTAATGACAAAAAGGAGGGCAAGTGGGAGGAGGGGTAATTGGAAGTAAACACTTTTGAGGAGGGACAGGGTCAAAAGTGAGAATAGAATAAATGGGGGGCCGGATAGGATGGAGGGAAAATAGTCTTTCACAATATGACTGTTATGAAAGTGTTTTGCATGACTACACATGTATAACCTATAGCAAATTGCTTGCCTTCTCAATGGGGGTGGGGGGGAAGGATAATGCAAGAGAAGTTGGAACTCAAAGTTTTAAAAATAAATATTAAAAACTGTTTTTACATGCAACTGGGAAATAAGACATACCAGCAATGGGGTACAGAAATCTATCTTGCCCTACAAGAAAATAGAGGGGAAGGGAGGGGTATGATAGAACAGAGGACAGATTGGAGGAAGGGGTAATCAGAATGCATGCTGGCTTAGGGTGGGGGGAGGGGAGAGATGGGGAGAAAATTTGGAACTCAAAATCTTGTGGAAGTGAATGTTGAAATAAAATAATTAATAAAAAAATTTAAAATTAAGAATTTGGAGTTAGAAGAGACCTTTAAGTAATCTAGTTCACTAGTCTGATTGTGTACCTCAACAGGAAAAAAAGTGAGCAAAAATTTTTTTTCCTTAAAATACTAGATTTTATTTTATTTTGTTCACATCCCAGTGATAAATAATAACGTTAATGGAGTAAGGTTTTTTGTAGATTTACTATGTCATATTAAAAATATAAAAATCCAACAAGCAGATAAGACCATTAGATGTGGTCTTACTGGAAATTCTTAAACCAATATACTAGTCTCTTCTCAAGTTATATTTCAGTATGTTTTTTCTCTAATATCCATATATTATTTTTTCCCCAAATTTATTAATTTGTTTTGAGTTTTCAACAATCACTTCCATAAGTTTCAAATTTTCTCCCCCTCCATCCCCCGAACAGCATGAAATCTCATATGGACTCTACACATACATTCCTATTAAACACATTTTCACATTAGTCACATTGCATAGAAAAATTAAAACGAATGGGAGAAATCATGTGAGAAACAAAACATAACACAAAATAAAACAATTTGCTTCATTCTGTGTTCTAACCCCATAGGTCTTTCTCTGGATGTGGATGGCATTTTGCATCGTGAGTCCTTTGGAAATGTTTTAGGTCCTTGAATTGCTGTAAAGAGCTAAGTCCTCACACACCGTGGCTGTTACTGTGTATTAATGTTCTCCTGAATCTGCTCACTTCACTCAGCATCAGTTCATATAAGTCTTTCCAGGTTTTTCTGAAGTCTGCCTGTTCATCTTTTCTTATAGCACAACAGTATTCCCATTATATTCATATACCATAACTTAGTCATTCCCCAGTTGATGGGTATCACCTCAATTTCCAGTTCTTAGCCACCACAAAAAGAGTTGCTATAAATATTTTTGTACATGTGGGTCCTTTTCCCATTTTTATGATCTCCTTGGTATCCATATATTACCTTATAAATTATATACATGCAATACCATACTAACATATTGTATACATTACAAAAAGAAAAAGTAGGAATTAAAATATAAGATGAAACATTTTAAATAATTTTTACTTTATTTACTAATGGTTCACATAACCTTTTTTGCTCTCACTAAAATGTCAATATTTTAGTGAGAAATGTGATTGAATTATGTTCCTTATTTTTAAAAATCTTGGCTTAATACTCTGGTATGGCAATAAGCTACAATATGCTAAAAGTGAAGGAAAAAGTGATCAATTCACTTTATAGAACTCTCACTCTTCCCAAGATGTCTTCAGCACATGACCATCAGACAAATGGCCCAAGTGAGGGTATCAGGGACAATGTGTATTTAAAATGTTTACAGCAAAATATTTTTATAAACATTGATTAATGGTGGTGGGGAGGTTGCATATAAGCATGACCTCACTCTGGGCAGCTAGGTAGTGCAGGTAGGTAAAAAGCAATGGAATAAGGAAAACCTGAGTTCAAATCTTGCCTCAGATACCAGTAGCTATGTGACCCTAAGCAAGTCAGTCTCCCTCCAGTCTAAGTTTCATCATCTGTAAAAAAAAGGATAACAGCAACTCCTACCTCCCATGGTGGTCATGAAGATAATATGATGTAACAAGTTCAGTGCTTTGCAAATCTTAAAGTGTTTTATAAACATCAGCCATTATTATGTTAATCAATCAATCAATAAACATTTATTAAATGCCTACTACCATCCATGCACTGTGCTAAGCACAGGGGATACAAAAAGAGGCAAAGACATTCCCTGCCCTCAAGGAGCTATGCTGTAAAACACTGGGAGGTGGATCCAACTGGAATCTCATAATTGACAGCCTGGAAGCACAGGATGTGAGGGATGTCATTCTACCTGCTTAAGGAAGGCTTTATTAGAATTCTAAGTCATAAAGAATGACTGATTGGACTAAATCTCTAATTTATGTCAATTGTCACCTGACATAGAGATGGGCACACTGCAGTAGTCACACCAGAACACTGATTTGAAGAATACTTATAAATAGCTCTTCCCGTGATATCCACTTGTTCTGAGTCTCCTTTAACCCACCAGTAATTAGCAAAACAACCACAGATCAGGAGACTTTTTCCTCCTTTAGGAGAGGATGCTCAACGGCCAGTCTTCAAAGCTCTCGGCTGCTCTGACTCTAAACCTGGTTTGCCCAATCCAGATTTAGTCCATGGAGTGGAAATGGTTTTCTCTGTATCTTCCTGTAACCTGTGGAACAAAGAGTCCCCTTGCAGCAAGTGGGGATCTTGTTTGGGGTTCACATGGGACCTAGACTCATCCTAAAGGCAGTCTGAATCCCAAGAGGAGTCAAGATTCTTCCCCCCTTCTGACTTATTTATGCTTCTGTCCCTAATGTATGGGGAGGGGGGGAGAGGAATCTCTACAGTAAAGCTCAGTAAAGCTCCTAACTAGGGTCTCTGAGAACAGGATTAACAGGGCACACTTTAGCAAAGACACTGGAAACACAAACCAGATACAGGGTATAGAACAGCTTTTTATTTCATTCACCATGAAAGAAACACAACACCAACAGTGCATAATCATAATCCATCACACACCTATGACTCAGTTCTAGAAGGTATAACAACTTTCATAGGCTGCTTAACATTCACATTCACTTCAGATCTGTACTGTCCAAACAACTCTCCAAGTCCAGATCTTCTGGCCAGTCAAGCACAGCTCTTCAATCCTTCAGTTCAGTATTCTAGAAGCAATGTAGTTGTGGGATGCACCGCCCCCCCTCCCCCCCACTGGGCAAAAAGCACTGATTCAGAAATCCCCAAACTCTGGAACTCAGGCAGCAGTCAAGGTCGGAAACTTCTATTTGTTAATAGTTCAGTAACACTTGTTCAGATAAAGAAATACAGAGAAGAAGAGGCAGCCAGGAACTTGAGGTCCAGTCTCAGGTTTGCCTAGGGGAGGGTAGGTTCTCAATGCCATATGCTCATAGTTACCACTGCAGGTTTTTTGAGGGGGATCCCCCCTACACTTGCAGCTGGAAATCCAAAAGAGACAGCATAGCCCTGAAGTGATAACTTGAAAGAAAAAAACTCTCTAGTTCTTCTACTCTACTAATGGGAAGAGCTTCCTTCCAAATCTGTAGTTAATCTTCTTCAATGTATCCCTGTCACAGGGACCAACAGACTATCAGGGATTGCTGTGCCATAGTAGAGCAAATGTCTAGCTCCATGGAAGTGTCCCAATAGATCAAATTGGGGAATGCATCACCTACTACTATTACACTTGACTCTGGGGTCCTGAGGTAAAAGCTGGGTTATGTTCCACTTTTATAGGCACATCTAAATTGAGCAGACAATCTAGTCCATCATCCAGATGGTTGCAATGGGTGATATTCTAACCAGTCTCCTCTTTTTACTTGTGGTCACTGAAAAGCTGGCAACACCAAAGATCACAGCAAAGGCTGGTCTTCAAAGGACATCTCATCTGCATACCCAACCCCTGTCTTCCTGTTTCTCTAAGTTTCATCTGTTGAAGCTCTAGAAAGGCTGCAGCAAGGATTAACAGCAGCCAAATGTGGCCAAAATGAAAGAGGTGGTTCTTGAAGGTTCTAAAACCATAGATTAACAGTCCACAGAGGAAGCTAAGATCTGTTTAAGAGTTGAAGTCTTAGTATCCCACTCTTCTTCCTCCATAAAAACAAAATAAAATACCAAATTGTTATAAGTCTTAAGTGTTTTTAGTTTTTCTTTTTCACTAAGTACAAACAAAATTAATCCCACCAAACTTGGATAATTACATATAGCATATATATACATGTGTATATATATATATGTATGTATACATATAGCGCATATATATACACACACACACATACACACACACACACACACACACATATAGCAGGAAAGACATAACTCCTTGGCAAAACTTTTGAGGGAAGTATAAAAACATTTTTCCAATTAATTCCCAGTTTTCAGTATTATTTTTTAAACAAACCTAACCAGACTCAAGTACTTTCTCTGAATTAAAATCCTAACTATGACAGTTTAACTAATCTTTTAATGAAACTTTTATATTTTACTGGCATATGTTGTTTTTACCCAACCTTCAAGTCCCAAAGAGCCATCCATTGTGACAAATAAATAAGGGGGGAAAAAACAGTTCAGCAAAACTAACAAACATAATGTCCTACATCCACAGTCACCTACCTCTGCAAGGGAGATGTCTGGCTCTTATAATTACATAGCATTCTGTTTTATTTTAGTTCTCTTTCCACTTACATTGTACACAATCATTATGTACGGTGTTCCCCAAAGTCTTAATGCAGTTTTAATAACTCCAAAAGTATGCTACAAATTTACAAAACACATCTTTTGAAAGATTAAATTTCTCATAGAATAAATCTATTTAGTTCTGTTAATTTGTAATGGATGCTTAATTTTTAACAAGTTGAAGCACTTTGTCATTATGCATTTCATTTGCAACAGTTTCTAGATGTCAGTTTCTCAGACTGATAGAAGTCTTGGGACCAGTAGAGGATGATGGACAGAAGAGGTTCTCTTACCTAGTTGGCCTGCTCAGTGACTGTGTGAAACAAGGAAGGAGTTCTGTTTCCACAGGTTAAAACTCCTAGCTTTAAGCGTCCAGAGTTGTGACCTAGCATGGTCAGGTAAAACGGACAGAAACTTGTGCACAGGCTTGACAAGCTGTTTTGAGTGAAAGTCTATCAGAGAGGAGAAGATGAAGTTACGTGGCTAATGGATGGTGTGGGGATAAGCCCAAAATTTAAAACAGTATTAAGGGCTTGGATTGATCTGAACAAATTGTAGTCTTCCTGTAGCCTTACTTAGGAGCTACCCATTCATTCAGGAGAAATAAACGTAAAGATTAATAAAAGATTTCCTGATTTAAGGACAAGTTTTGTTCTTTGTTTAAAGTGAGCCATGTTTCTCACAGTTGAAGGCTTGTTAGTTGGGCCCATTTCTCAGTCACCCACCCAATTCCATTAGACTTTTTCTAGTGGGTCCTCAAAATTTTTACATGTAAATCACCTCATTCTACGGATTATCTTAAAGCTAGCATTTCAAATAATGCAATCATTTCAAGTCACTGAGCAGCCACTGATGAAAGTTTCTTCCAAAGTTCCCAAATGGATTAGTGTTGTACAGCACAAGACAATGCTGAGGTCGAACGTTAATAAAATTGAAGTTTAAACATTTTAAATAACCTTTCAAATGTTTTTTTAAGCACTTATGCTTCTTAAGTCATTAAAGCTTAGAAGTACACTAAATTTTTGGAATATTCCATACTATTTTCCTAACTTTGCTTTATTTCCCTATGTATTTATTCATATAAGTTTTCCCATTCTTCTTTCAAGTTTTTATAACCATTTCTTATCACTGTGTAATATTCCATTACATTCATATGTCAAAATTTGTTTAATCATTCTCTAATCAACAAGCACCTACTGTTTCTAGTTCCTTGACATCATAATAAGTACAACGAATATTCTAATACACATTAGATTTTTCTTTTGGTCTTTAACTTTCTTGGAATATTTATGCCTAGCAGTGGGATCTCCAGGAAAAAGCTATAGGCTACTTTAAGTAAGCACCTTTTCTAAGTTAGGTTATCAGGTAAAGGCTCAGTGTGCACAAATCAGAATTAATATAGAAAATGCCATGAATAAGTACACAAAAAGTATAAGTAATTTTTTTTAAATCTAAAGGGTATGGTTGTGCTTAACTTGTTTGTAACTTTTTAAAATCACTTTAATTTCTCAATATACCCCTTCCCTCCCCAGTCATTCCTTATAACAAAGAATCTTAAAAAAAAAAATTCAGCAAAACTAACCAGCACATCAAATACGTTCAACAGCATATGAAGTGTTCACACTCATAGCTCCCAACCTGTGCAAAAAAACCAGGAATATATATTCACATATTTCTCCTTCACCATAACTAACACAGGGTTCAGAAAAGGAAGGTATTCTTAAAGGTCCTTAATATCAATAAACAGTGCAAATATCTTACTGCCCAGGCCACATTATTTTGTTCTGCACTGATGTACTACACAGATGCCTCATATTAAAACTGGTTTGCCCCAAAGGGTAAATTGAGGCAAGAACAAATTATATAATTTGCAGGGTGCTGCTAGTAAAAGATATACTGCTTTTCTTTCAAAAAAAAAAAAAAGGATAAGCAACCAGTTACTGAATATTTAAACTGGACACCCAGTACTATACTCTAGGAATTTCAATGTATTGCATCAAAGAAGACAGGGTCCCTCCCCTATCCAAATGAATTAGTCTTGTGTACCAGAAGACTCACAGATATGATATCTCTGTAAGTGATATTGGAGAGACTATGGAAAATAGAAGTGGCACCACAAGCCAAGAAAAAGGCATATGCCTCAATTTAAAAAAAGTTAAGGGATAATCTGAAAACTATATGTCAATAAAGTTGTGATTTCTGGCAAAATTCTAGACTGTCATTAAAGAGTCTGTTACTTAACAACAAAAGGAAGTAGAGATCACAAAAAACCAGTGTGGCTGAATTAAGAACAAGACAGATTAACCTAATCTCTTTTTATTCACAGGGTTACTAAACTTGCAGTAGCTCAAGTTGATTGATGTTCTAGATGTAATTTACCTAGATTTAGAAATGTAGGCTAGATACTAATACAATTAGGTGGATTCTGAATCAGCTGAATGGCTGTATTAATTCCTTCTTAATTTGGAAGAAAGCTTCCAGAAGAGCTCTCCATAGACTTATGCTTGGTCCTAGGCTATAACCTTTTTCTAATTTAATTTTTTTAAAAACAGATAATGATTTACTTTCCTTCCCCATCAGTCCCTCACTGAAAAAAAAAAGGAAAAACTTTAAAAAAAAATATTAAGTCAAAACCAATACACACTGGCACTCACTCACTCACTCACCCCAGGCCTTTTATTAGATTTCTTACATGAATCCTGATTACTATATCATCTCCCTGTATTAGAATAGAAATAGTTTATCTCTGTTTAGTCCTTTTATGGTTACTCACTCATAGACGTTTTTATGTCTCTCAGAACTTCTCTGTTTGTATTTCAAAGTTTCTATGCAACTCTGGTGTTCTCATCAGGAATGCTTGGAAATCTAATAAAAGATATTATTTTTTTCCCCTCAGAATCATATTCAGCTTTACTGGCTAAAATATTTCTGGTTGTAAGCCTATCTTTAGCTTTCTGAAACATCATATTCCAAGATCTCTGATCCTTAAAGGTGGTGGCTATGAACTCCTGTGTGATTCTAACAGTAGCTCCTCAGTACCTGAATTCTTTTCATCACTTAGAAAGCATTTATAGAATTCTATTAGATTCTTAATATTTTACTATTAGCATGTTATTAACAGCTTCAAATTGAAGATTAAATGGAAAAGTTCTTCAACTACACAGTCAAATCAGATTTGACTTATTGACATTTCTTTGACACTTGCAATGAGATCCAAAAAATTGTAGTTTGAACTCAGAAAAAAGAATATTTCCACCTCAGATCTGTTGGGAATGGAGACCTCACTTTGTGTTTTAATTTGGGACAGGACAGGAAGTGAATAAAAGAGAGTCTGACGTTACTTGTGATTTAAGCAACCTGGGTTATCCTCAAATTGACTTTACCAAAATATAAGTTTTGTACATAAAAACCATTTTGCTTGTAATTTTAGGCTGAAATCACTAAGAAACATTAATGAATCTGCAGCAAAAGCTAATTTCCAAAGCCATTCAATGTTCAACAACAGTAGTTAAGGGCAGTCTCCTCCAGAAAAATTTCAACATTGGCCCCAAGTTTAAAAAAAAAAAAAAGCGCGTCTGTGTGTAAAAAAATTTTTCCTCTTTCTTTCCTTGTTTTGATGATAGGTATGTTCTAGTAATAAATTAAATAAAAGGACACAGTACAGGGATGTGCTTGGCAATGGAAACACTTGTTATAAGTATAATCACTGCAAGTTTTTAGTGCACCAAACAGCAGTTTGAAGGGATGAAAGCACCATATGTAGACTTTTGTCACAACTACTCAACTCTGCCATTGTACCAGGAAAGCAGCCACAGACAATACATGAATGAATATGGCTGTTCCAATAAAACTTTACTTAAAAATATAAAAACCATTTTTAACTCATGAACTGTACAAAAACAGGCAGCAGATTGGATTTGGCCCCCAAGCCAACCCCTGGTATAAATGGCATGATTATCAAATCTTCAGATGACTCAAATATAAGGTTATCTAACACAGCGGATGAGTCAGGATACTCTCCCCCTTTCGGAAAAAAAAAAAATCAAACATTTTATTGACTAGGCCATTAGAATGAAATAAGATGAACTATAATAAGGATAAATGTAAAGCCTTACACTTGCGCTCAAAAATTCAACTCTACAGGTGTAACATAAGGAATATATGACTAGAGAGTAATTTATGCTAAAAAAAAAAAAATCTGGGATTTTAGGGAATTGAAAGCTAACAATGGGTCAACACTGTAACTTGGCAGCTAAAGAACTCATGTGAAATTGAACTATAGAGAGGCATAACTTCCAGAAAAAATCAAGTGCTAGTGACACTGAACTTTGTCCTGGTACTGTGTTTAGTATTCAGAAAGTGTTTGGAGAAGGAAAACCAAAATGTAAAAGGGCCTTGAAATCATGTTATATGAGAACTGGTTGAAAGAAACTTAGAATATTGAGGGCCTACAAAAACCTCAGGAACAGACACCATCTCTGTCGTCGAATACTTGAAGGGCAGCCCTGCGGAAGAGGGATTAGATTTGTTTTGTTTAGTATCACATGTAAGAACCTACAGCAATTAGCAGATATTACAAAGAGGCAAAAGCTTGACTTCCATGGGGTAAGAAAGTCTAATAATTAGAGCCTAACCTAAAACAGAATGGGCTGCCCTAGATCAGTGGATCAGCCCTCACTGGAGGTCTTCAGAGAATGCTGCTATGCTGTAGCAGGTATGGGTTGGCCTACATGTCTGATGAGATCTCTTCAGATGTGATTTTATAATGAAACTTACATTTATGATAAATTTACTATGGCTCACAAGTTCTATAATGGGAAATAAGGACATGCCCTACTACCCCGACTCCTTTCCACAAAGGCTGTCGATTTTGTGGCTCTAAAATTACATGCCAGTGTCATTCCCTGTAAGTATCAAGCTACTGCCAAAGTTGCTGCACCAAAGAATAAATAAGCAGTTCACTTTCTAAATGTAGGATATTATTCTTAGCATACATAGAGTGCAGAGTTCTTTCTATTATTTCTCTGTTATTAATGAAAGTAATTATTCACCAAAAGAAACTATTTTGACACACAAAGAAAAAACAGGACTACAAAATTGCAAACTTCTGTTACATAATTTAAAAAACAACAACATAATCATTTATTAGGTGCCTACTGTGTGCCAGACATTGTGCTAGGCACAGGGATACAAAGACAAAAAAAATGAAATAATCCCTTCTCTTAAAGTGCTTACTTTCTACCAGATGTATACACTTTTAAAAGTACATACTGAATTTTAAAAGGTAGTAATAAAATTGCCTTTTGCTTCCCCCTTCTCTGTATCTCTAATATCCCTTTATGAGCTGCAAATACCAGGCTAATCACAGTGGGCACTTAATAAATGACTGGACAAAAGGTTTCATTTACACCTCTGTTTTCTAGGGAGCCCCACATATATCTCCTCAATTAACAGAAAGGTTTCTTTTTACAAATACAACAATTATGTTTTGGGACTCACTTTAGCAGTCCAATTTATAACCTATAACAATTGAGATTAATTCAGAACAACTTTTCTTTATACAGAAATGCATCAAAATTCAGTTTCATTTAGCAAGTAATTCATTTGTTCTTCCTGAATCATTTCCAACCTGTAAGCTACTTGCTCAAAGGGGGCATACCCCTACTCTTGAAGACATGAACACCCTTGGATTTTGTGATGGAAATAATCCACTAAGTCATCACTCCTCAGACTTTATCAGAGTGAGTCACTGATTCAGGAACATTTTCATTCTAAATCTATTTTGCAAAAAAACAACAACAACAACAAATTATCAAGTGAGAATTTAAATTTTGGCTTCCTAACAGTCTGTCAGCTCTACTTACAATTATGTAATCCTAGTTTAAACAATGAAGCAGAATCATTTAATCTCATGCTTATAAATCACAGTACAATCTTTCCATTTTGTTAAAGGAAAGCAGGATCCAATGTAGATTATATTAGAAAAAAGGAAAAGTTAATAACAAGACACTACACAAAAATACTATAAAAAGCTTTGTTCAAATATGTGCCAAGAAACAAAAAAGCTAGGTGCCCTGAACTCGTGTTGCTTGGCTGAGAAAGAAAATGACAGAAAATCTCTGGCAAAGAAAAAAAAAGCGTCATTCAGGTACATGAAGACAGCAGGGAAATCCAGAGTGTTCAGCAGGTGGAGTCAGAAGCAGACTCAAGGAAATGAGGCCACCGCAAGTGCGTACCCCTGGTAATGAGGCTGACGAGCAGGGAGAATAAACCGTCCAAACCTGAGCTTTCTCATCCATCAAACCCCTGTGAGGTAGAAGTCAATGTATTATGACGCTCCTTTCACAATGTGGGAGCCGATCCTCAGAACGACTGAAAGCTCTGCCCATGGTCGAAGGCAGGGCTGGAAGCTGAACCCAAGCCTCCCGATTCAAAGCCTAACCTGGCACTACACCACGATGGCTCTCTAATCTTTTATTTGAAATCATACAGGAAAGAGTGGTTGGTGTTGTGCTGAAATAATCCTATACTATATCTGGAAAATTGGAAGGGGGACAAAATGTGCATTGTGCCTTTTACGCGGTCATCGCTGAGGTTGATAATTTTTATACCAATTAACAAAATAATAGCCTAAAATTTACACAAAGCTATGACAGTTCTCTCTTTAAAATTATTGGCAATTCAACAGTTTAAACTCAATCTAGCTGATCAACCAAAATTCTGAATCCTAATCCTGAAATTGGAAGCACCATCAATCTTCTTATATTTAAAAAGGAACAATCTATGTCAGACAACAACCTGTTGCTGGATACGAAGACAAAATCTTTTCTTCCACTCCGAGGTTAAGTGAAAGTTCTAGTTGACAGAAATATAAATTTTAATAGCCACACATACTTCGGTTCTGTGAACTTTCACTCAAAATGTTTTATGTATTCTGATGATTACCCTGAGCTCTTACCGTAACATTCTGAAGAACAAATAAGTTCTTGCCATCCTGAGGCTCTTTTTTACCTTCTGACATTTTAAGTAAGGTGGAAATTAGAGGTTTCATTATTACCAAAGTCCCGGGTTTTTTTCCAATTATTGCCAACATCCCTTCATATCCTCCACAAAACTTAAGTCCCCAAGACTTTCAGACACAGATTCAGAGACATTTTGTCTTAGAAATAGATATGCTTCTCTAGAATTCAGGTTAATCGTTGCAGGTCAAAACAATATTTGGATATACTGAAGTCTAGCATAAGGAAGACAACATACAAAGAAGGATGGGAATCAAAACCTGTGGAAAATGTGGAATAAAAATACAGCCTGTGTAGCGGCTCCTAAAATAGCAAGTTCTTCTGAAAATGAGGGGTTTTTACTCCTTAATTTTTCCCCCTAGATTTCCACAGATTCCCTGAGTGGAAGATAAAAAAAAAGATTTTTTCTGTTTTGTCCAGGCCAACTTTCTAGCTGGAGCAACCTCTGGCCCTTAGACCAACAGACGAATAAAATCCTGGCGGTGGGATGACGGACGAAAATTACAGAGGCAGAGTCTCCCCAGGGGTTCTTCCCGGGTCTGGGCCACCGAGCACTGTGGGAAAGAATCCGTTTGCAAAGGCAGGAGACAAACACTACCGCAGGAATTCTTTCACAAACGCATCAGCCTAGCCCGGCGTTAAAGCGGCTCGGAGCCGAGCTCTGCACTCTCCACCCAAGGGCCCGAGCTCCCGGCTCCCCACCAAGCTCACGCACGGGCTCACCAGCCCTCGGGTCACCGGATCCAGAGAGGAGGAAGGCCCAAGCCTGCCCCAGGGCCCCCCACGCCCCGTCCCGTCCCCTGCCGAGAACGTCACCGTGACCGCGGCCGAGCCGGGCCCAGGGGAACGTCGGAGGGGGCGGGGGGAGAGGGACGGCGCCGCGCCTGGGCAAACCGCGCGTGCCCGCCCCCCCTTGCGCTGCGCCACCGGGGCGAGGCTTCCTCCCGACCGGGCCTCGCGCCGGCCGCGGCCTAACAGCGGGCAAGGCTCGCCCCCCCAACCACCAAGCCCCCGGGGGCAGCGGGGGCAGCGGGGGCAGGCTCCCCGAGGCGCGGCGAAGCCAGGCCCCAGCCGCGCCCCTCCCGGTCGGCCCGGGGAGCCACAGCCCAGTGCCCGCAGGGCGCCCCGCCCCCTCCATCCGGGCGCGCCCCCACGCCTGGCAGAGAAATAGAGCAGATTTCCCACCCCCCCCCCCCCACTTTCCCCAAGCCCAAGCCCGCGCGCTCCCAGCACGACGGCGCACGGCGGCGCGCGCCGGCGGCAGAGAGAACCCGCTTTGCGCGCGCGCACCCGCCTGCCGCCCCCTCCTCCCTCCCCCACCCCACCTCCGAGGCCAGGCCCGAGCTCGCAGGCGCAGCCCCCACCGCCGGCACCCCTCGGCTAACCCACAGGGAGGGGGTGGGGCGGCGGCGCCGCGCGGGAGCCTGGGGCTACCTCGGCTGCCCGGAGCCGCCCCGCACCCTCCCGGCCCAGCAGCCTCGGCCCGCTCCTCTCGGCTCCCTCCGCCGTTGTGTAGTGGTAGCGGCGGCGGCACCCTCTCGCTCGCTCACTCGCGCCGTGGCGCCCCCGGCACCCTCCTCACCCGCGCCACAGCCCTTACCGAGTGCCGCCGCCGCCGCTCCGCCCACGGGCCCCTCCGTGCCGCCTCGGGCCCCTGCTCTACCGTCGCCGCTTCAAGACCGACAGGATTTTCCCCTCACAGCTCCCTGGGCGCCATCTTACATTCAACCCCGACAGCCAATGGGCGCCGAGCTCCTCTCTCGCGAGAATGGAGAAGGCAACTCCCGCGAGAACTAACTGGGGCCTCCCGGCCCGCCTTAAAGGGAACGCGTTCCGCCGCAGCCCCCGGGCGTCCCTAGGTGGACGTTTTCTCGGAACTAAGACAGCTGAGAGGAAATCAGTGCATTCGTCTTTCCCACCCTCCTTTCTTCCTGCAGTCTGTAGACGAACATCTCCGCTGTCCCCAGCGCTGCCCCCAGCAGCAGCGGGTTCTGCGACTCAGGGCCGCCTACAGCCTCCGGCCTCAGTTTCCCTTCCCGGCCCTTGCCTGGGGGGTTGGACTGGCCTTGGACGTCACGGGAGTCCAGGGCTCGAGGCCGCGAGGGCTTGGCCCGCGTGTCAGCAGAGCGGGCGTTCCGAGTGGCCCCGCGAGACAGCCAAGGCCGTTCCTCCTCCGGGGTGGGGTCAAACCCGGGCGTCGCCCCCGTGCGCGGAGGGACCTCGAGAATGGGAGGGCTGGGGCGGGGGTTGTGAGTGCGGGAGGCCGGCGACCCCAGGGAAGCTGGGATTGGGAAAGCAGCGCTGCAGAGGGAGAAGCTCCCCCGGGGAGGCTGGGGCTCCCCCGAGGAACCAGACCCGGCGTGAACGGGATGGGTTTGCCCCGCCCTTGGAAGGGATGGCGAGCGGGTAGCGCCAGCGATGGAGGCCACGGTGGGGGCACGGCAGGCCGAGCGGGGGCCCCGAGGATCAGGGGCTGAGGCTGTGCTCCCCTGCCCCCCAAGGGAGCGAAGGCCGCGGGGCTCAGGGCGAGGGGCCGGCGCGGCGTGCCGCCCTCCTCCGCGTTCCCTAGGTCCGCCCTGGCATGCCCCTGCCCCTCACCTGGCGGGCCCGGGCTCCCAGCACCAGCTGTCGGGGCTGCGCAGCCCAGACCCGGCACTGGCCTGGCCCCGGTCCTGGGGGTTCTGACCACAGGCCATCCCGGCTGGAGACTCGAGCCCTTTCTACCCCCTCTTCCCATCCTCAGCGAAACTACCTCCTACTCAGCTGCACCAGCATCCCTGCTTAAGGTGGCCCGGAACTGATGCCCCTGCAGGCCCCGGGGTCCTGGCGGGCTCCAGGCCCTGCTGCCCTCGAGCTGCCTCGGCGTCTCTGCTTACATGCCTAGCTCCCCCCAGGAAAGAGAGGGCCGGATCCCCTTGGGACAGAGCCCCGGGGGAGCCGTGCGGGCCCCTTCCAAGCAGGGGGCAGCAAGCCCACAGCTCCCTGCAGTCCACCTTAAACCAGGCCCTGGGTGACTTTGGTGTTTGTATACAGTGGGAAATGTGGAGGATGTTAAAGCTGCAGACACACTCCCTGCCTTTAGAGTAGGGACTGCAGGAGTGGGGAGGAGGGACCCCAAAGAAAGCCAGCCCATGAGCCTGCTCCCAAGAAGGGCAGAGAGGGTGAGGCTAGAATGCCAGCCAGGGCATGCGCCTCTGCCTGCTGATGGAGCACAAATCCTAGAGAGCTCCTTTCCTCTGATTGGGGAAGACAGCAGATCCCCTAGGACAAATCATCTGGGTCTGTGCCCAATCTCCTTTGTCCTTCATCTACAGTTTGGCCAGATTGGGTCCTGAACGCTGCAGCCCTCGATGATCTAATCTTAGATCATTCAGCAGGGGAGACCATGGAAAGGAAGCTGGATTTGCATTTTGGTTGTGCTATTTACTGCCTGTGTTACACTGTCCCTTGTCTGGGCCTGTTTCCTCTTTTATAAAAAAGCAGGGATGGATTAGACAAGTTCCACCTTAGATCTGGGAACATTTGTTAAGCGCACATTTGGTGGGACTGGAGAGCCAAACCAAAATCTGACCTCAAAAAAACTAAATTTTACTGGCTATCAAATTATTTAAAGGTATCAGAAAGATGTTTCTATTAAAAGTCCTTGAATGGGGATTATGTTCTTTGTTTTTGTATTTCCATCACCTACTGTGCATGGCACACAGTAAATTCCTAATAAATGCTGGTTGAGTGACACCAACCCTGTCTATGATTCTGTCCATAATCTGGGTCATCAGAAGGAATCTTCTTGGCTTTGGGGCACAGCCCCTTACCCTCCAGCTTTTATCCCACTAGGAGACAGGGAGAAGGGGAAGAGTGTTCCTGAGTGGGAGTTGAAGAGGAAAGAGGAAGTGAGGAAAATGCATCTGCTCTCCTCCTCCAGGGCTAGCCATGAGCAAAGCAGGAAAGACGATTAAATGTAAGATGACCAAAAGTAAGTGCTTTGTCCCACCCAGAGGAGCCAAAAGGGGTTGAAGCCACATCTCTCACTCATTATTAACTCAAAGCCCAGAGAAAGGAAAAAGTTTGCTAGATATTAGAAATGCAAGGGCCACTGGCCCCAGTCAAAAAGGCTTCCCTGATCCATCTCCTCGGGCCAAACACCTACAGTTTGAATAGGACATTCACTACCATCCCCTGCCCCAACGCAGTGAGGACAGACTCCAGGAAAAACTGCTGCTCTTTATTGGTCATCCAAAGGTGGCACAGTAGGTGAGTGTGGCCAAGTCTGGCCCTGATAAGGCAAAGGTAGATTTGTCTTCTCCTGGCCTCCAGATAGATGACTTGATCCTGGATACAAGGCACTCACAATTTCCCAGGATCCTCCTTCAGTGTGACTGTCCTGTTAAAAACAAGCTAGAGAGGAAAAGAAAAGGGCAGTTAGGCCACATACACAGGGCACAGAGGGTTTCTCCAGTCCCTTTCGGCCAAATTTGGATTGATCAAACAAAGTGAGCATTCCCCTCTAGGTCTCAAAAGTCTGGCCTCATTATAAAGTACTTCAATATAACAGATTCAGCGCTACTTGATTACCTATAGCCCTCCATATTCAGTGATATTACCCCTCCCCCCCAAAAAAACCAAAACTGAGTTGCATGTTAAAGGACCTGGATGCTAACGGGTTCTGTGAGTTTAGGCAGATCATTTCTCTGGGCCTTGACTCCCTGATGTGTAAAACGGGAGAAAATGCCACCTGTCCTACTGACCTCTGAAGACTGCTATAAAAATTTAACATGATCTTATATTTGTAGGAGGCTTTATCATTTCCATAACACTATTCCAGACGTTACCTCATAAGAACCACAAAACAACCCTATGAGTTATACCCGTGACTAACAGGCAGAACTCCATCAAAAGCCATCTTGATCCTTCCTCGGGATGTGGAGGTGACCCTCCATTCTTGAACACTAGTCAGTCAACAGCAAGCTCTGAAAGATCTGAGCAAAACCTGGGGACATGCTCTCTGAAGACTAGCCTAGTTCAAGCTGGGGAAGCGCAGCAACAGAGGGCTTGAGCACCAGGGGATGATATCAGGGAGGTATCTAAAATCACCAGGTGATTTTAGTCAGGGGTACTCCAGAAAATGTCTATTAAAAGCATGGAAGGACTCAGAGGAAGGCACCCTAAGTGGTAAAATCAGACTGATTTAGATATATTAAGACAGAGGGAAAGGGGTTTGCCCAAAGTCAACGTGTTAGAACAGGGTCTAGAATTCAAGCTGACTGACACCCAAGTTCCCTCCTCTTATTGACAAGGAAGAAAAGATTTTCACATGGCATTGTTTCTTCTGAAAACATAATGAATTTCTGCTTGATCCCTGATCCCAGCACTGTAATGATGTGCTGATATTTCCTGAACTCTGGCTGAGAGAAAAAAGGAAAGACAGCTGTGTGACCCATTCTTCAGATCAGATGCTGGAAGGAGATCAAATGCCCTGGGGCTAAGTTAAGCAGGGGGCAGGGAGAGTGTTGGCTGACCTTTCTTTCCGTACTGTCTGGATCCACAGAGAAGTAGCCCAGGCGTTCAAACTGGAACTTATCAAAGGGTTTTGCATCACTGACTGAGCAATCCACCAAGGCATCTTCAATCACATTCAGAGAGTCCTATTGGACACAAAGGTGTCAGACCACTTTGTGCAGGTGTGTAGGTTTTGGGGAGTAGAGGTGGGCTTATTCCATAGACACCACTCTCTGGACTATACAGAAAGAGCCTCCAGTTCCTCCACTCGCAGCCCTTTCCTGGGAGGGAAAAACACCCAAAACCTATTGGCCACTTGCCCTAGTGCAGACTCACCGAGTTCAAGTCACTTAAGAATCCACCAGGGACTTCAGAAGGATCCTCAGGGTTTTTGTGTTGGAATCTGCAATCATATGCATCTTGTTAGGTTCCATGGCTACTGGTCAGATCCTAGCTCTCCCTGATATCTTCCCAACAACTGACAACTGAATTCTCTAAGGCTAATCCTGGATCCCCAGACTCACAGCCTCTCGTAGATCCGGACCTCACACCGCGCAGGCTCAGACACCCAGTGTATAAAAGCCTTGGGTTTCTCACAAGCATCTGACTTGCTGCATGTCACTTCGAGCTCAGTCACCTGGCCACTGGAATTCTTAAAGAAAAAAAGAGTTTAAACCTTTGAGTTCCCTGGGATGGGTGCTCTTTAGTGCCTGGTTTCCAGTGCTTAGAAGACCTATGGGGCTTCTGACTATTGAAAGGAATTCTCTGGCCAAACTGTTGACAAGGTTTCCCCTATCCTGAGATAAAACCTAGAGCAGGGAAAGAAGTGAATGAACGGCAATGCTGGGGGGCTCTATCCTTAACTCCTTCCAAGGCACTTGGAATAACCTAGGAAAATCAGTGGTTATTGCCAACAGAAAAGGTAGGTGCAATTCCAGGTACCATCTGTCCTGGGAGGTGGACACCTCTCTCACCTTGATGATATTCTGTATATCAATAACATAACCCGCGTGTCTCAGGCCTACTGGCTGTCCCGGCGCAAGACGTTTGTAACCCTTTTCTGGCTCCTGCAAAGAAAGTTGTGTCAACACCAAGGAAAAAATAGCTGCCAGTAGCTTTCTTAATGTTCCACTCTTGTCTCAACAGAACCCAGCTCCGAGTGTAGAACACAGAACTGGGACACAAAGTGACTCTGGCAATGGCACAAGCAAGGTGTAGAAGGCTTGGGAACAGCCAAAAAATTGCCAAAATGAGACTGTACCAAAGTTCCATTTTTTTAGTCCTGTTAATATGGCTCCAGTCACAGAGCTCAGTCCTGATAAGAGATCTGGACAAGGTGGCCAAAGCCTTCTTTTCTGCCCCACCCCTCTTCTCCCGGAGGAATCATGAAGAATAAGCAGAGACCCAGGACAAGCAGCCTGAACCCCTCCTAACCTCTTTAAAGTCTGTGTGCTCAATGTAGATTGTGGGTGAAAAGGGGACCCGGTGAAAGCCTTTGGTCTCATCAGCTGGAAAGTTGGGTACGATGACATCAATTGCCTGTGTCAGAGAGGAAAACACATAGCGAATCACATGGCTTAAGGCTGGAAAGGACCTTAACAATTATCTAGTCGAACCAACTTGTTTCACAGGTAACAAAGCAGAGCTTTCATTTACAGAGACATTACATAATTTGCACAAGGTCACACAGGTCACAAGTAGCAGAACTGGAATCTGAGCTTAGAACTTCCAATTCCAGGGGGCTTTCATACTGCTTCTCATCAAAGATCTTTCCCCACAGTAAGAGCAGCAAAAAGCATAGCAGTACATGGATGAAAATCACCACTAGACTGAGAAGGGCAGGGGATTATGGGACAAGTAGACAGACTAGACACAGTTGTATTCCAGAAAACCCCAGTAGTATCTGTTTCTAGCTCCATGTCCCAAGCTGACTCCCTCTGCCTGCCCTTAACCTTGCTGGCTGGGAAGTTGGTAATGGTGACCAGGAGTGGCTGGAGCACAGCCATGGCCCTGGGGGCTGCATCATTCAGCACTTCTCGAACACAGGCTTCCAGTAGATGAGGCTCCATCGTTGTCTGAGCAACAGTCACACCCACCTGTCACAAAAAGGTCAGTCAGTGGCCAAGCAGGCCCAGATTGTGGGCCTCAGGCCACAAAGAGGCTACGTGGGCCAGGGTATGTGGGACCCTGGACATTCCCACACTTACCCGGGCACAAAAGTTGTTGATTGCTTCAGGAGGGAAGCCTCGACGACGGAGTGCTGTGAGCGTGAAGAGCCGAGGATCATCCCAGTCCCTGAAACACGGGAAGAATAAATACGTGCCTGGGATGTGGCTCTTGTACCCATGGCCCCAAACCATGCAAACATCACCAGAGAAGCTCAAAAAAAAACACAGGAATCACAGGGTTTAGGTCTGGAACAGACTTTCATAGACCATTTTAAGGTATGCAGAGACTTTTAGGTACTTAATCTCCATCAATCCTCACCCCACTGTGAAGAAGGATCCCAGGCATGACATCCTTATTTTATAAATGGAGTGAAGCCTCAGCTTCTATTCTTATGGTTTTCCTATGGTCACACATAATGATTCTAAGTCAAACTGTCTCTGGCCTAAATCATGCAGCCTCGTAAGTCAGCTTCCCTTAACTGTGACAATATGAATAATGACATTATTATTAATATATAATTTCAACAGGCCCTTAATGTTTACAAAGGGCTTTCCACACAAGAAACCTGTGAGGCAGAGAGGAGTATCCCCAGATGCTAAGACTGGTGAAGTAACTTGCCCAAGGTTTCCTGACTCCACACCCAGAGCTTTTTCTACTGCATACTAAAGTACAACGGATTTTAAGAGAGTAAACAACAGGTCGTTCTGAAAAGGACTTCTAGTTCAAATGTCTCAATTTACAGCGGAAGAAACTGAAGCTAAGGGAGCTGAAGTCATTTTTCCAGTCACACAGTTAAGTGGAGAGCCCGGATCTGAATCCAGGTCCTCTGATTCCCAAGGCAGGACCCTCCCCACTGGCTGGAGGACTCAAGCCTAGAAGCAGCTCACAACAACCTGGTATGTTCAGGAGGCAGCACCCAATCTAAGCACAGAACCAGCTGATCTGTACTGATAGGTGAAGCAGAGCAAAGCAGAACTGATTCAGCAGGAAAAGGCACAGGCCCTGGTTATCAATGTATTCCATCCTTCTTGAGACCAAGTCATCTTGAGTCCAATCTTAGCATATAATTTTATAGATGAGGAAACTGGCCCAGAATGAGGAAGGAATTTGTTTAAGATCCGCACCAAGGTTTTCTGATTCAAACCCCAGTATTCTTTCCCCTGCCATGTCAGAGAATGGAGTGGGGGCTCTAACCTCTTTCCCACAAGCCATGTCTTTTCAAAAGGACCACAAATCTACCACTCACTCTCACAGGACTCTTACCTGACTGCACCAGCCTCTACCAACTGAATGATCTTCCGCTTGGACACAACTGTGTAGTGCAGATTAAGGCGTCCATACTCCCATTGAACTGGGCAGTATACATCGAGTGCATTGCAGAGCCAGAAGTAGGAGGATCGCCTAAGGACAACAGGTACTCCAGAATGGCCCCTCACACAGTTGGGTTGGGTTACACTGCTGATTACAGCCTGGGCTTCCAAGGACCCTCCACCTCCCAGTCAGGTTCTTTTCCACATCTGTCCCCCATCACTCTCCAGCACTACCATGAAGGAAAGATTGAATCCAAGTTTTATCATGGCAAATGGTTACAGATGTCCACTCTTTCATTTCTGTACTCACCGGGCCTGGAACTCTTTGGTGCAAAGAGAGTGTGTGATGTGCTCGATGGAGTCACACAGACAGTGTGTGTAGTCATATGTGGGGTAGATGCACCTGCAGGAAGAGCCAGAGGCCAGAAGCCTGTGAGCTAATGACAGAAGCTAACTCCCCCAATGTCACTGAAAGGCCTGTGCCCCAGCTCCCTCCTAGATCCCAAAGCTGGCCTTAACCCCAGGGCAGAGGCACCCACCACTTGTCACCAGTTCGATGATGAGGTGTGTACTTGATGCGATAGGCCACTGGGTCCATCTTTCCATCCTCCATAACCAGTTTCATCCTCAGTGTGGCCTCTCCTTCAGCAAACTTCCCCTTCTTCATTCCCTGAGGAAAGACAGACTTCCACTCACCCTCAGACCCTGGGCATATCTCCCTTCAGGGTTAGGATCAAAGATCAGCTCACCTCGAAAAGCAATAAAGACTCTTCAATCGGCCGATCTCTCCATGGGGAGGGCGGAGGATTGTGGCCTTTAATCTCTTCTACTTGCTGGTGGCAGACGTAGGCATGACCTCTGCATGGGTAGAAGGAATATCAACTTCAAGGAGGTGGCAAGCAATCAACAGAGGCCTATCTGCTGTGCTGACAAAAGCACCAGGACCAATGCCAGCTCTCCTAGCACATAATGGAGCTTCCTTGGAAGAGAGGAATTCCCATCCCCTTCTAGCTCTTATCCCCACCCAACAAGACCCCTGGCTTTTACCTTTGGATGAGTTCCACAGCCCAGACATAGAGCTGGTCAAAGTAGTCTGAGGCGTGAGTCACCTTGTAGGGCTTGTAACCTGCAATGTCAGGGGCCCAGTCAGTCAGTGCAGTGCCAGTGAGTGGGAAAACCTCCACCCAAGCCCACTTAGCCACCCTCCTCATCCTCAATCCTCCACCCATTCTGGCCCAGGTCTCCATACCCAGCCATTCTACCATATCCCGGATGCCAGTGAAGTACTTCTCTTCCTCCTTCTCAGGATTTGTGTCGTCATAGCGCAGAAAGCAGATTCCATTGTTGGCCTACAGAAACCAGACACTGTCAGAGACCCAGTAACAGACAGCTGTACCCTTGCTATTTCTTTGGTCTACTTATAGATTTGAAGCCTCAGACAGAAAAAAATATTTTAATATTCAAGAAAGGAATTTGGAGTTTTCTGTCAAATTTGAAAATACATGGTTCCCCAAACCTTTTCACCAAAAAGCTTTACTGTTTCTAAATACCCTAATAACAACAATTTTACAAGTAAAACCCCAAGTTACCCAGAGTACAGGTGTTTACGTCTTAAGTTAACAGTGTGATTTCAGATACGTAAAAGAGGCTTTAAAAACCAAAGCACAGTACAGACTGACAATCATCAAGGCCATTCCACAGATGTCAGTAGAGTGGAACAGGTCATTAGAAGAGAGGTTTTCAATTCCATTGGGAATCCCTGGCTAACTGTGCCAAGGTGAACAGCCTGCGTCCACAAGGAGCTGGAGGAGCTACTCACTTCAGGCAGCGAGTAACCTTTATATTCCTCTGGTCACTACAAGATTAACAACATTTCAGCAGTCCATCTAAGGGGTCCTAAAGAGTCACTATCCCCCTTCCCCAGTCACCAAACAGGGAGCAGCTGAGTCACAGTACCTCTCCCAGGGTCATGGAGGAAACGTCCTGTACCTAGTCACCATGAGGTCATGCTATTTCCCAGAATCAGAAGGTAAGTAGTTATGCCAGAGTGACCACAGGGTCACCATGGTCACTAAGTTCATTGAAGCATAAAGTTTAAAGCTAGAAGGTCCTTAAAGGTCATCAAGTCTAAGACTCATATTTTTCAGATGAGGAAACTAAACTCAAAAGATATCAAGGTCATCCTGTCCCTGGTCACCACAGGTTCCCATTTCTCCTGGGGACCAGCCAGATTCTGTCAAAATGTTACTCCCAAAGGCTATTAGAATCAGCAAGGGTCCGTTATGTCTTTGGGTCACTACTGGTTCATAATGCTCCCCACAATAAGAGCAGAAAAGAAGAGTTCCTCTATCCCACTGGGAAGCAGCATGATATAGTGAAAAGAACACCAGCTTTGGAGCCAAAGGACTTAGGCTGAAATCCTGCCTCTTCTAGTCAGTATTTGTATGACTGTAAACAAGTCACTTAAGCTCTGTGGGTCCTAGTTTCCTCTCCTATAAAAACAGGGGGTTGTATTTCATGGCCTAGGAAGCACCTTCCAGTTCGAGATCTGTGAACCTATGACCCCCAGATACTGAAACTAAGGGGCCAGCCCTCTACCTTTGGTTCAGGATGGATACCTACCTTGGCATAGCCAAAGTTGAAGTTGATGGCCTTGGCGTGTCCAATATGCAAAATACCATTGGGTTCCGGGGGGAATCGTGTCCGCACCTGGGGAAGGAAAGAGGTGAAAAGGGAGATTTAGAAGTTCTAGTCACTTGGCTATGGGACAACCAAGCTCAACGACAGTTCCTCAATCTTTGCTCCATGGTCACATTGGAAATCTGGGCCCCAGAAAGAGACACTGGACAGGCTTCTCTGAAGTTCTTACACGCCCACAGACGACCTCCCTTTCCAGCCCTAGAGTCACTATGGTCATTTCTATCCACCAGGACACAGGCCCTGGGCCTTGATTCTCAGGACAAGAGAAGATACTCGGCTGCCCAGCCCTCCTACCATCCCCCACCACCAAAGGAAGGAGGCCCTGGCACCTGTCCCCCTGTGATTTCCATGTGCTGCTGCAACAGAGGCATGGTGTTGGGTGTGACCACATAACCAGGAGTTTTATAGTTTTCACCTGCAAGAGTCAGATGACCAAAGAGATTCCTTAGAAGAGGGTAGCAGGAAAGGATGGCACATTCTTTAGGACTGGGGTCTATACCATTTATTGTCAAGGGGGCAGGAGGAGGAGATGAGCCTAGATGAGGCCAGAAGCCCAAAGCTGGCTTCAGCAACCAAGAGGAGAATGACAATAAGAACTGCTACTTCACAGGGACTGATCCTGAACCCTCCTCTCCAGGGACATGGGGAGTTGTGGGTGCTTTGGTCAGATGCTTTAGGGTCAAGGATCACATGATGCTTCACCAAAAAGAAATGTGAACCCCACCTACTAACCTCATCTCCCAGAAAGAGGGGGTGCCTCGGCCCTCTGCCCCAGCCTCCAGGTGAACCACTCATTCACTCACCTGGTTTGTGGAACCTGAGGGCTTCTCCCCTGAGTTGTTCCATCAGAGACAGAGATGCTACAGGTTCCTCTCCTAGAGAAGCCAGAATATGCTGTAGTAAACTCCAGAGAGAGCACTGGGCTTCCCATAAAGCTTCAAAGCAGCGCCAGGAACCCAGTGGCTGACTCAACTCCAACAAGAAAGTAACCTCCTCCTCCCAGCAAATAAAACCCAAGTCTTCCCTGGATCTTAAAATGCCTGAACTCAAAAGACCACTAAGAAGTCATAGAACTGAGGAAAAAAGAGCTGGTGTCTGCAAGAACTTCAGTGCACAGACCAGCAGAGGGGATTGCTGGGTCTTCATTTTTGAAGAGGACCAGTAACATCAAGGGTGATGTCCTGACTTGTGGGTGAAATGGATTTAAGTGAGACAGAGTTGCACAAAGTTACCAGCCTCACTTTCTCTTCTAGTCATCACAGTTCGATGGCAAGACAAAAGTCAAGATGATTGGTGATGGCCTGGGATGCAGTAGACCTTTGGTGTCTAACCAAGCTCTAAGCACTCCACAGAGCCTGCTTTAGTCACCTTCATGGCCACCGGAACAAACTGTTCTCATCTGGGTTTGAGGCCTGTCTGCCAAGACCACTTGACTGGGGTGCAGCATATGCTACAGCTTCTTAGAGTCACAGGTGGACATCAAAGGTGGATGAGCAGCCCTGAAAAGCCCTCACACAAGAGGGGCTAGTCTTCTCTGAATACCTCATATACCTTACACCACTGAGGTGACGGTAAAGGGAACCTTTCTCAGAGTCAATCATTGCATTGTCCAGGCCAAACATGGGTGAGACAGGCCAAGAGCAAAAACCCCATCAGATTAAACTCCCAAAGGGAGTGAGCTCTTTGGCAAAAGCTGTTCCAGGAGCCAGACATGGGATGGAGGCAAGAATAGTTGCAACTATGCAATGTGGAGCTCCAAAGGATAGTTCAGCAGGAGCTAGACTCCAGGACTGCTTCCAGTCCTGAGATCAGAGAAAGACCCTGGGGATCTCATGAGCCATAGCTTGGGAATTCTGGCCACAGGTACCAGAGCAGGAGAGGTGCCGAACTGTCTCAACTCTGGCTGCTCCCAGAGGATCAAAACCATCAGCCTCTAAGGAGAAGCTAAAATCAAACCAGGAAAGCATCATTTGCCTGGGGTGCTGGGGCTGTCAGAACCATGCCAAGAAAAGTGGTTTCTTTTCTGAGTCTCTGGCCCAGTATTAGCCACACAACAAATGGAGGGCATAGGGAGGGAAAAGGGAGGAAAAGAGGATCCACAAGGGGCCTCAAAAGGGGTCAAGGGGCAAAAACCTATGTCACATAAATGGATGTGGATCTCAAACCAGGAAGGAGCTTAATTTATACCATTCGATGCTACGGTCCTAGATGTCTTCAATTCCTTCTCCTCATGTCGGGTCTTTGCAGCCTAGAGAGCAGAAGCAGCAAACACAGCCTGGCTTGGCCTCTTTTAGGGTACAACACCAAACCCGAACCCACAGTGGCCAAGAAAAGATCCAGTATCCTGAGATTAGGTCCTGGCCCAGCCTCCTCTTCCCTCAGCTTGTCCCAGAGAAGTTGGACAACCAGAGCCACTCACTACCTTGGGTTTCTTCTCCAAATCAGCCTCTGTCTTCGGGCCCAGAAGATGGAGAACCTGAACAAAGACGGGGACAACGAAGTTGAGGTCAGGGTCTTATCCAGCTTCAAACCGGTGGAGACAATTCACACAAATCCTAAGGTGGGCAATAGGAGAAGGCAACACTATATTGTTCACCCTCCCCCCTCTCCTTGTTTGTTGGGTTACTGGGACAGAAAGTACTCTGTCAAGTCCTTAAGGTCATCTCAACTTTATCAACATTTGCAGACAAATGAGGAGGCAGTATATCAGTGGAAAGGACAAAGTAAAAGACCATGCCTTATATGCATCGGGACCACTAGTTATTGCCTCTGTGATTCTGAAAAAGTCACTTAACATTCAGGACCTCAGTTTCCTTTTCTGTAAAATGTAAGGGTTGGGCTTGGAGACATCTAAAGTCCCTTCCATCCCTAAACTTACTGGTCCATGGGTACACAGCCCAACACAAGACTGGGTACCATGGCCTCATCACTTGACTGATAACAACAGTCTTACTTAAGTTCTAAACTAGCCACAGTAGTTGAATGGTTGACAAATACAAACCCACCTGCATATCCACCTCATTCTTAATGGTCTTGCCATCTGCCCACTTCAGTGCAGTTCTAGCCTCACCTAGAAGAGAAGACACCAGGAAGCTGAGGAATAGGGAGAACCAGGTAAGTAAGTAACACTGGAACCCAGTCCTGAAACATAGGATATCATACATAAACATAGGAAACATACATAAACCATCGTATCAGCATCAGAACCAAACAGAATTCAGGGGTGAGGCTGGCCTTTCATCTAGCTCTAGAGCCAAGCCAAAAACAGGTAAAATGCCTATGCTTGGTCTCAGAGCCTAGAGACCACTCAGCAGTGAGAATCAAGGCCACATGCTCAGTTCTCCACACACCCTGCCCCAGCCCATTCCAAAAAAACATAGGGAAAGGAGGACAAAACAAAAAACTGTATGGTTCAACTCACCAAACATTTATTAAGGGTCTATTACATTCATAGGCCTTTAAAAGCTGCCAGTTATGGTGGAAATTTCACTCTGCCATACAAACTGGGACCTCAGGCAAGGCACTGCACCTTAATTTGAACTTCCCCATCAACATCTGCCTATCTTGAAGGACTGAGGCTAAAAATCATTTCTCCTATTACAGGTGGCCAGACATCATGGGGACAGGAGGATCCCACCCTTACCCATCAGCACCCCCATGTTGAAATGATAGCGTTCTCTGAGGAGCTGTTCTCGGTGCCGACCAATCACAACTTCCACCTGCAGGGATACAAGGAAACCTGGAAATTTTTATCAGCCTCCCAAGAACAGCCTCTCATCAAGAAAAAGACCAACATGAAGCAGGGTCACAGGGTTCCAAAGAGGAAAAGAACCGTAAGAGATCATCTAGTTCAACCATCTGATTTTAGAGAAGATGAGTGAAAGCAAGAGCTAAGAGATTTATCCAAGGTCATCCAGTTAGCGTGTGAGTCACAGGAGATTCCAGAGTTAAATCCATGATCTAACTCCAAGATATTATACTGCATGGCTTTCTCAAATAGTGATGGGAAGGTGGATAAGGGATGGAAAGATGCCCCAAGCTGGCTCAATAATGGTGAAATCAACAATCAAAGCCAATTATAAAATATTCAGATCCCTTCTGCCCCAGGGAATATGAAGGCCTGGCACAACCCTCTAACCTACCAGGTCCAAACAGAATTGTTTCTCCCTAATCTCTGCCCTCAACATGCATCCAAGGCCCCAAGGTGGGGCTATTCCCCAAATCATCCCTTTCTCTAGGACTTACAGCCTCTTCAATCTGCTCTGGGGTCACGGTGACACCCACACCACACTCCTGCTCAAAGTCTGTGGTGTTGATAGGGTCCAAGGGGTGGCTCCGCAGGTACTCCAGGGCAGCTGAGAAAGAAAAACAGTCAGGATGCAATCAGTCTTGTGCGCTTAAGAAATCTGAGATGATCTGGGCCCTGCTGATGACAGTCCGGACACGGACGCAACCTCAACCAGACTGATACTTAACCCAAAGTAGGGGTGAGACACAAAGCAACACCAGGAAAAGAACAGCTCCAAATGTTAGCCAGACATCTTCCGCACCGGCTTAACATGGAGCCAACCACATTTCAAATGGCCAAGCCTTTGGCTCCAAGAGGCCGAATTCTGCACCATAATCCCTGGGGAGGCTCAGTGCTGGTCTGGCCAAGACATTCACTCAACAGTAAAACCTATGACATTATGTCTAAGCAAATGAGTAATTTGGGGGAAGGTAAAACAACCACAGTCTGGGAACTAAAGGGAATGCTAGGGGAAGGCGCAATCCTTATCAATGAGCTACCATATGTAATGTGAAGTTTGGGAACAATACATTTGACTGTTTTCATCTTCATAATATATTCTATATGAAAATCCAATTACTTGATGTCTTCCATATCAACCCACATCTTCTGGCCTCTGTACATTCACAGAGGCCATCATCTCCTTGCATGTCACCTCATTTTATACTTGTAAACCTGTCTTATCCTTTCCGTTAGAATGTACACCCCTTCAGGTTAGGGACTGTGTTCTCCATCCTGGTATACCCAGTGCCTTGCACATAGTAGGCCCTGAATGTTTAACTGAATTGGCGGAAAGGTCCCCATAATCACCACTAAACTACAGGAGGTCTAAAGCTACGGGCAGTCCCCAGCTGGGAGGGACAGGATAATCCCAAAGTCAATAAAACAGAGTATGGTGGGTGGGAATCCAGATACAATCAGAGTTAAGGGGACAGAAGCTCTAGTACTCATCACTGAGCTACAAGCAGTGGTAGCACTGCTGTACAAAGGCTGAACAGACTAAGGAGTTTGGGGGTAGAAGAGGAGGAATTAGGGATGAGCCTTGAATTACGGGGATTAGGGCAGGAGGAGCTAAAGTACTGTTAGGGTGGAAGGTCCCCAAGGTAAAAAGGATAGGGGAAGTGAATGGTTGGGAGAAGAGAGAAATGGGAGCCAATATGGGCTAAAGAAGTATGGAGAGAATCGGAGTGGTCCTGGGAAAATCAAAGCAGAACAACAGCCACAATGAACTACAGGTGTGTGGAGTAAAACAGAAAGAAAAGATTGGATTTCCAGGATTAGGAATAGTGTGTGGTACCATTAGGGGAAGGAAAGTATACCCACCACTGAGCTGCAAGTCTGTGAGAATCTTCTTGTTGGTAACATAACCCACCAAAAAGGACAACCGTCGGGGATCCTTGAGTCGAGAGGCCACATTATATAGAAGTGTTCCTGTAGACTTGTCAATGCTGGGACCCAAGACTTGCTGAGCCTATCAAAGGATGGGAAGAGGCCAAGAATTCAACAGAGGGAGGTTTGTGACTCACCCCACTCCCCACCGTTCTTTGAACAAATCGTGGAAGTGGATTATCAAAAGAGACTGGAGTTTTAAAGCTATGGCATATTACTGGGTGCAGGGGGTGCATATCTGATGGGTGTTTATGTCTAAGGGGACTTACCCGGAGGGATCATTATCCTGGGGCATATTATAGGTGGGACATTTCCAAGGCATTAAGATATGGGAGGAGTTAAACTTGAGAAGGAAAAAAGCCACCACTTCCAAAAAATGTCATTTCCAGGGTAGGCATCAGAGAGGGGCCAGAAAGTAGGGAACATAATCCTGGGGGGTATCTGCGCTTACAAGGTAGGTACTGGTGTTGGTGAGAAAGGGGGCTCAACACAGTGGGGAAGGGAAGGGTGATTAAGGCAGCAGTTGTCCTAGTAAAGATCAGAAGGGGAAGAGATTACATGACGTAGTGATGTCATTTGGGTCCTCTTCGAGGAGGGACAACCACCACCAATACGGTGGGGGCAGCCCCGGAGTTATGGGGGGCAGGGAGGGTGTAATACGGTAGGGGCAGACCCGGAGTTATGGGGAGCAGAAGGGGTGTAATACGGTAGGGGCAGATCCGGAGTTATGGGGAGCAGAAGGGGTGTAATACGGTAGGGGTAGACCCGGAGTTATGGGGAGCAGAAGGGGTACTATATGGTGGGGTTATGGGGGGCAGAGAGGGTGTTACGTGGCGGGGGCAGCCCCGGGGTTACGGGGGGCAGGCGTCCCGGGAGAACTCCCGCAGGGGAGCGCGTGGGGGCGGGGCTGGGGGGACCCCGACTCCAGAGGGGGGCTAGGGAAGCGCGGGCTCCCGGGGCTCCGTCGCGGAGGGGGCAGGGGGGTCGCTGCAGGGCTGGCCCATGCCCGGGGGGGCGCCAAGGCCGGGCCGGGCCCCGGGGGCCCCGCTCGCTACCTGCGCCGCCGCCGCCCGCAGCTGCGCGCTCAGCGCTTCGTTCTTCAGCGTCTCGCGCGCCTTGTGCTCGCTCAAGCCGAGGCCGGTGAAGAGGGACAGCGAGTCGGTCGCCATGCCGCCGCCGGCCGGGTCGGGAAAGAGCGTCGCCCAATGACCGGCACCGCCTCCCTCGCTCCAACCAATAGGGAGGCGGGCAGCTGGGCGACTCCGGAGAAGGACCAATGGGCTGGCTCCTGGGGGCGGGGACAGATTAAAGGCCCTCGGGCGGAAGAACCGGCCCGACCGGCTTCCTGCGCTTCCGGAGACGGCCATGTCGAGTGTCGGCGCGGCCGAGGGGCGTGCCGGGGCGGGGGTGGCTGGGCGGCTTCCCGAGGCTTTCCGGGAGAAGGAAGCGAATGGGTGTTTCGGGAGTGGCCGCCCGGCCGCGGCTGCCGGGTGCCTGCGTAGCTCCCCCGGGGAACTTGCTCGCCAAGAACATGGCGGGTGAGGAAAGCCTCCCGGATGTGGGATTAGCCCTTCGGGCCCCGGCAGAACGGGCGGC